>NW_019091195.1:14928224-15527869 GCF_002217175.1 Folsomia candida | reverse complement strand
ATCTAGAGTCGGGCATTCGGCTAGAAATCTAGAACTGGTGAACAAGCGAATTTTAACGGTCAGGTACACGCACAATCTAGACGGTTTAGACAAGAAATCTTACCGGTGAAAACAAATTTAACGGTCACGAAGAACTAGACGGTTGGATAGAAACTACGGAAAAAAATTTAACTGTCAGAAGAAACTAATGTGAATCTTAAACGGCTTAACAAATTTAAACGGTCAGGAAGAATCTATGGATGCAGTAGGCGAAGAATCAAACGGTGAAAACAAATTTAAACGGTCAAAAATAAACGTACCAATTTAATTCAGGAAGAAATCTAGACGGTTAGGAAGAATCTTAAACGGAAACAAATTAAAACGGCGGAAAGAAATCAGAGGTTAGGAAGAAATCTAAACGGTGAAAACCAAAATTTTAAACGGTCAGGAAGATTAGAGAGGCAAGAAATCAACGGTGAAAAAAAATTAAACGGTCAGGAAGAAATCTAGACCGTGATAGGTTCAAATAACGTCAGAAAAACTGGGTGGAAAACTAAAGGTAACAAATTTAAACGCAGAGAATCAGCGAGACGAAATTAACGGTGAAAAATTATCGGAGAATTAGATGGTTAGGAAGAAATCTAAACGGTGAAAACAAATTTAAACCGGTCAGAAGAAATCTAGACGGTTAGGAAGAAATCTAAAACGGTGGAAACCAAACTTTAAAAACGGTCAGGAAGAAATTGAAGGTAGGAAAAAAATCTAAACCGTGAAAACAAATTTAACGTCAGGAAGAATCTGCGGTTAAGAGAGAAATGAAAACGGTGAAAACAAACTTTAAACGGTTCAGGAAGAAATCTAGGCCGGTTAAGCAAGAACTAAACGGTGATAACCAATTTGACGGTCCGGAAGAAAATAGACGGTTAGGAATGCATAAACGGTGAAACACAATTTTAACGGTCAGGAAGAATCTAGACGTTAGGAAGAACACTAACGGTGAAAACAATCTCGGTCAGAGAATCAGAGGTTAGAAGAATCTAGAACGTGAAACAAATTTTTAACGGTCAGGAAGAAATCTAGACGGTTAGGAAGAAAATTAAACGGAAAACAATTTTAAACGGTCAGAAATGAAAATCTAGACGGTGAAAAAAAATTGAAAACGGTCAGGAAGAAATCTAAGACGGTTAGGAAGAAACTAAACGGGAACAAATCAAGTCAAGAAAACTCTAGACGGTTAGGAAGAAATCTTAAGGAAAACAAAATTTAAATCGTAGGTCAAGGAAGAAATCTAGAAGGTTAGTGAACGAGATCTAAAGGTAAGAACAAATCTAGACGTCAGCATCTAGCGAGTAAGAAATCTAAACGGTGAAAACAAATTTAAACGGTCAGGAAGAAATCTAACGGTTAGAAAATAAATCTAAACGGTGAAAATCATGAGAATTTAAACGGTCAGGAAGAAATCTAGGAACGGTTAGGAAGAAATCTAAACGGAAAAAAAATTTAAACGGTCCGGAAAAATAATAGTTATTCGGGTTAGGAAGAAATCTAAACGGTGAAAAACAAAATTTTAAACTGGTCAGGAAGAAATCTAGACGCGTTAGAGGGAATCTAAACGGTGAAAACAAAAATTTAAACGTCAGGAAGAACGCTGACGGCTTATGGACAGAAATCTAAACGTGAAAAACAAAAATTTAAACGTCAGAGTTAGTTAATTACTTACGATGGTTAGGAGAAATCTATAACGTGAAAACAAAATTTAAACGGTCAAGGAAGAAATCAGACGGTTTAGGTAAGACAAATCTAAACGGTGAAAACAAAATTTAAACGGTCCAGGAAGAAATCTAGACGGTTAGGTTATAATAAATCTATATATTCTGGTGAAAACAAAATTAAACGGTCAGAGAAGAAATCAGACGTTAGGAAAAAATCATAAACGGTGAAAACAAAATTTAAACGTCAGGAAGAAATCTAGCACGGTTAAGAAGAAATTAGCATACGGTGCAAAACTCAAATTCCTGAAACAGGTCCGGAAGAAAAAATAAACCGGTTAGGAAGAAATCTAAACGGTGAAAACAAATTTTAAACGGTCAGGAAGAAATCTAGACGGTTAGGAAGAAATCTAAACGGTGAAAACAAATTTTTAACGGTCAGGAAGATATCTAGACGGTTGGAAGAATCATTAACGTGAGAAACAAAATTTAAACGGTCAGGAAAGAAATCTAGACGGTGAAAACAAAATTTAAACGCGGACAAGATATCAAAACTGCGGTTAGGAAGAAAATCTAAAGCGGTGAAAACAAAAATTTAAAACGGTCAGGAAGAAAGCTAGACGGATTAGGAGAAATCTAAACGGTGAAAAAAAAATTTAAACAGGTCAGGACGAAATCTTAGATGGTTAGGAGAAATCTAAAACGGTGAAACAACAAATTTAAACGGTCAGGAAGAATCTAGATAACGGTTAGCGAACAAATCTAAACGGTGAAAACAAAATTTTAAAACGGTCAGGAAAGAAATCATAAACGGTGAAAACAAAATTTAAACTTTCAAGGAAGAAATCTAACCGTTAGAAGAAAATCTAAACGGTTGAAACAAAATTTAAAACGGCCAGGAAGAAATGCTAGATGGTTAGGAAAGAAATCAACACGGTGAAAAACAAAATTTAACACGGTCAGGAAGAAATCTAGACGGTTAGGAAGAAATCTAAACGGTGCAAAACAAAATTTTAACACGTCAGGAAGAAATCTAGACGGTTAGGCGAAAAAATCTAAACGGTGAAGAACCAAAATTTAAAACCGGTCATAGGAAGATAATCTAGACCGGTTAGGAAGAAAACTACAACCGGTGAACAACAAATTTAAACCGGTCAGGAAGAAATACTTAACGGTTAGGAACGAAAATCCTAAACGGTGAAAACAAAAATTTAAACCGGTCAGGAAGAAATCTAGAGGTTAGGAAGAATCTAATAACGGTGAAAACAAAATTTAAAAATACGGTCAGGAAGAAATCTAGAACGGGTTAGGAAAAAATGCTAAACGGTGAAAACAAAATTAACGGTCAAGAGAGAGAAATCGAGACGGTTAAGGAAAATCTAAACCGTGAAAAACAAAATTTAAAGCGTCAGAAGAAATCTAGACGGTGGAAAGAATGAAAAACGGTGAAAACAAATTTAAACGGTCAGGAAGAAATCTAGCCGGTTAGGAAGAAATCTAATACGGTGAAATAACCAAATTTGATAACGGTCCGGAAGAAAAATAGAGCGGTTAGGAGAGAAACTTAAACGTTGAAAACAAATTTTTAAACAGGTCAGGAAGAACATCTAGACGGTTAGGAAGAAATCTAAACGGTGAAACAAATTTTAACGGTCAGGAAAGAAAATCTAGACGTTAGGAAGAAATCTAAACGGTGGAAAACATTTTTAACGGTCAGGAAGAACATCTAGACGGTTAGGAAGAAAATTAAACGGTGAAACAAAAATTAACGGTCAGGAAGAATCTAGACCGGTGAAAACAAAAATTTAAACGGTCAGGAAGAAATCTAGACGGGTTAGGAAAAATCTAAAACCGTGAAAAACAAAAATTTAACACGGTCAGGAAGAAATCTGACGGTTAGGTCCGAAATCTAAAACGGTGAAAACAAAATTTAACGTCAGGAAGAAATCCTAGATGGTTAGCGAAGAAATCCTAACGGTGAAAAACAAAATTTAAACGGTCAGAAGCACAAATCTAGACGGTTAGGAAAAATCTAAAGGCGGTGATAGAACAAAATTTAAATAACGGTCAGGAAGAAATCTAGACGGCTTAAAAGAGAAATCCTAAAACGGTGAAAACAAAAATTTTAAAACGGTCAGGAAGATATCTAGAGGTTAGGAAGAAATCTCAACGGTGAGAATACAAAATTTAACGGTTCGGAAGAAAAATAGACGTTAGAAGAAATCTAAACCGGTGAATTAAATCAAATTTTTAACGGTCAGCGAAGAAATCTAGACCGTTAGGAGGAAATCTACAACGGTGAAAAAAATTAAACGGTCAGCGAAGAATCTAGACCGGTTAGAAAGAATAACAACCCGGTGAAAACAAAATTTAAACGGTCCGGAAAGAAATCTCAGCCGGTTCAGGATGAAATCTAAACGGTGAAAAAAAAACGCTCAGAAAATAAGTAGGGAAACTAAGTACATTAAAACGGTCAGAGAAAATCTAGACGTTAGGTGAAGAATCTAACGGAAAACACACAAATTAATAAAACACGGTCCAGGAAAATCAGATATCGGTTAAAGAAATCTAAACGGTGAAAACAAAATTTAAAAACGGAGTCAGGAACGAATCTAGACGGTTAAACAAGAAATCTAAACGTGGAAAACACAAATTTTAAAACGGTCCGGAAGAAACATAGACGGTTAGGTAAGAATCTAAAACGGGTGCAAAACACAATTTACGTCGGAAAAAAAAATACGGTCATGGAAGAAATCTAGAGAAAACATAACAGGTCAGAAAATTAGGTATAGGTAGAAATCTAAATCGGTGAAAACAAAATTTAAACGGTCAGGAAGAAATCTAAACGGTGTTAGGAAGAAATCTAAACGGTGAAAACAAAATTTAAACGGTGTCAGGAAGAAATCTAGACGGTTAGGAAGAAATCTAAACGGTGAAAACAAAATTTAAACGGTCAGGAAGAAATCTAGACGGTTAGGAAGAAATCTAAACGGTGAAAACAAAATTTAAACGGTCAGGAAGAAATCTAGACGGTTAGGAAGAAATCTAAACGGTGAAACAAAATTTAAACGGTCAGAAGAAATCTAGACGGTTAGGAAGAAATCTAAACGGTGAAAACAAAATTTAAACGGTCAGGAAGAAATCTAGACGGTTAGGAAGAAATCTAAACGGTGAAAACAAAATTTAAACGGTCAGGAAGAAATCTAGACGGTTAGGAAGAACAAATTTAAACGGTCAGGAAGAAATCTAGACGGTTAAAAAGAAATCTAAACGGTGAAAACAAAATTTAAACGGTCAGGAAGAAATCTAGGACCGGGTTTAGGAGGAAATCTAAACGTGAAAAAAATTTAAAGGTCAGGAAGAAATCTAGACGGTTAGGAGGAAATCTAAACGGTGAAAACAAAATTTAAACGGTCAGGAAGAAATCTAGACGGTTAAGAAAAGAAAAATCAAAAACGTGAAAAACAAAATTAACGGTCAGGAAGAAATCTATGACCGGTTAGGAAGAAATCAACGGTGAAAACAAAATTTAAACGGTCAGGAAGAAATCTGACGGTTAGGAAAAATCTAAACGTGAAAACAAAATTTAAACGGTCAGGAAGAAATCTAGACGGTTAGGAAGAAATCTAAACGGTGAAAACAAAATTTAAACGGTCAGGAAGAAATCTAGACGGTGAAAAACAAAAAAAAAAAATAAACGGTCAGGAAAAAATCTAGAACGGTTAAGAAAGAAATCTAAACGGTGAAAACAAAATTTAAACCGTCAGAAGAAATCTAGCGGTTAAAGAAATCTAAACGGTGAAAACAAAATTTAAACGGTCAGGAAGAAATCTAGACGGTTAGGAAGAAATCTAAACGGTGAAAACAAAATTTAAACGGTCAGGAAGAAATCTAGATGGTTAGGAAGAAATCTAAACGGTGAAAACAAAATTTAAACGGTCAGGAAGAAATCTAGACGGTTAGGAAGAAATCTAAACGGTGAAAACAAAATTTAAACGGTCAGGAAGAAATCTAAACGGTAAAAAAATTAACGTGAAAACAAAATTTAAACGTCAGGAAGAATTAGACGGTTAGGAAGAAATCTAAACGGTGAAAACAAAATTTAAACGGTCCGGAAGAAAAATAGACGGTTAGGAAGAAATCTAAACGGTGAAAACAAATTTTAAACGGTCAGGAAGAAATCTAGACGGTTAGGAAGAAATCTAAACGGTGAAAACAAAATTTAAACGGTCAGGAAGAAATCTAGACGGTTAGAAAGAAATCAAAACGGTGAAAACAAAATTTAAACGGTCAGGAAGAAATCTAGCCGGTTAGGATGAAATCTAAACGGTGAAAACAAAATTTAAACGGTCAGGAAGAAGTCTAGACGGTTAAGGAGAAATCTAAACGGTGAAAACAAAATTTAAACGGTCAGGAAGAAATCTAGACCTTTACCATGATCAATTTTTCCTATTTCAATTTATATTCTTCTATTAGGACCCATTTGCATCCTCTGTGCCAAATTTCAGCTTTCTGCTATAATTTTGAAATTTTGGTGCATGATACCCCACCCACTCCGATGACCCCCACCGGTCAACCACTGAACCGATGTCGCCCATCTTCGAACTCGAGTTGTGTATTTGCATAGTCTAGATGCGTGGAAAATTTCAAGTCGATCGGATAAGTTTAAAGATAGTTATCGTCGGACAGACAGACAACACGCGTACATAAGCCCTGGTTCGGGCTAAAAATGTGTATATTACATTTTTGTCAACAATTTTTGTTGTATTTTCAGGAAAATAGTTCATCTCAAGTCTGTCATTCAAATGTACCAACTTCGCCTCAACGTCACTACCGGATAAAAATTCTTCCGCTCTTGCTCGTCCTGTTGATCATGTGGTTGAGATGAACGACCACGTGCCGTGGCATGGAGCTTCTCACGAATCGCCTACTTCGATTACGTTAGCCGATAAAGCCGAATTATCCTATTACAAGTAGTCTCCGAAGCCCGCATTGCGGGCTCTTAGCCTCGGAGACAAATTGGTCAATCCAGGATTATGATTGGGGATTAATTAGTCCCTAATCTCAATCTCTAATCACAATCGTTAATCTTTTAATCCTTAACCCTTAATCCAAAAGTCGACTCACGGCTATAAGGTGGGTGCAAGGGCCCTGGTCAAAAGCCGCCTTGTATAAGGGGCGTGCCCATGTTACAGATCGAGTCTCGACTCTAAGCGATGTTCGAAGGATCAAGCCGGGTTCAATTGGGGGAGTTGTGTGCTCGGTTGTTCTGCTAGTCAACGTTTTGTGAACGTTTTGGCACTTTCAGCTAAAAATATTTCCTCAAAACGCCGATAGGTGTCGCTGACCGTGATTTTAAACAACTTTGGGGTAATATGAGATGCGGGTGTAATCAACCCCCAACTGTTTTAATACATACAATTGAGGATTGATGACCTGATAAATGGCATAACAGTATCAATAGAGGGCGCATAATGCGTGAATATGCAAATATCGATAATCTCATTATGCCCCAATCACTGAAAATCAAGGTGGGGCGATTATGTTTTTATTAAATTTACAATCATAACAAGAATTGTGCAGAGTTGTGTGTGTGTGTGTGTGTTACCTTTTGAAGCAAGCGCTTCACTCGATGACTGTATCACCTTACCCCCAATAGTTCTTAAAATTACCACCCAGCGCCACCTATCCACATTTTTAGGTACTAGGTTGTATTTTATCCGCTAGAGGGCGCTTTTCACCGAAAGTGTCCAAACGTTTCCAAAACGTTGACTAGCACCAGAACAACCGAATACGCCACTAATGGAAAAATTTGAATATCCCCTAAGATTTGATCCGTGATCTGGGAACTACCCTTTAGTCGGCAGTTGAACCGTAACGCGTGCAAACTCCCGCAGTAGACCCGGAACCTGGGAGGCACGCCCATTAAGGTCTACAGTTGACCCAGAACCTGGACACTCGCTATCGTTGGCTTATGAACCTATACCCTTTACACATTATTTAGAGAATTGCCTGACCTGTGACCTAAGCATACCTATGTACAGGCAGAGACTGGCGGATTAAAGACATTGACTGGCGGATTGAGATTGAGGATTACATTTTACAATCTTGGGATTGAGATTGAGGATTAAGGATTAATTTTTAAAATTTTGGGATTAAGGATTGGGATTAGGGATTGAATTTAATCTGGGATTACGATTACCACGGGATTAAATTTAGGGTAATTTTCTTGAATTAGGAATTAATTTAGTCCTGGATTAATTGTTTGCATTAAATTTCATTAGGCAAGATTTTTACATTTGAATTTGAACTTCGGAACAAGTAATGTTTTGAAAATTATCCATGCAAAATTAGATCGCGTAGGAATACAATTTTTAACTAGCAATTTTTCCCACAAAAATTGTTTTACGGGCAAAAATTAATTTTACTCTTGGTACTATTTTTAACGCAAGGCTTTGACCAGAATTTGGGGCATATCAATCACATTTCTTTATGAGGTCACACTAATTTTGCAAATTGTCCATTGAGGATACCACGTTACGAGTGGTTTTGCAAAATGTTAAGCAGTATTTTTAAATATATGACAAAAATTAACGAAATTCAATCAATTTTCGAAAAGGGAGCGATCTTAAGAGAAGTTTGGCTTTTCGAGTTTTCAGTCATTGCAAATTTAATCCCATTTTAATCCCATTGTAATCCCACTTTAGGATTGAAGTTGAAATAGTGGGATTGGGTTAGGATTAAAATTATTAAGGATTAAAATTCTAAAACTTGGGATTAAGGATTGAGATTGAGTGTTAATTAATCCCCAATCCTTAATCCGGGATTGACCAGTCTTTGCCTATAGGTGACTTCTGGCCTCGATACCTTTATATAGATTGGTCACATGACGTGAGACCTAGGCGCATATAAATGTTGCTAAACCTGTGACGTAGGAAAATGACCTATGTACTATGTGGGGTGACCAGACTACTCATTAATAGAGGCAGCCAGGCCAGCGGTGGTAGCACATTAAAGGCAAATGACCTATAGTCCTCATGTAACTTGGGACACATGCGAAAGTCATAAGGTGACCTGGACACACCCCTTTAAGTCGTCAATTGGCCCTTACCGCATACGTAACGATTTTCCGGGTTATTGTTAAGTTTCTCATAAGTTCGTTAAGTAGGCAAATTTAGTTAGGGCCTGAGCATTTTTGAAAAATGGTACATGTCGCAATTCCACGTTCTGTTTCCCTTTGCTTATGGATGTCATTCAGCAAACGCTTAATAATTAAAATCTTTCTATTCTGGAGCCCGCATGCGGGCTTTAGAGACTATAACATAGAGTTGTGTCTCATTTTGGCCCATGTGCAACCAAGTTCCAGCGCACACGTTCAAATTGGACAGACAAACACAGTGAGTCACGGCTATTCTTAGTATTGATTTTCCACCAGCTTATTTTACTTTGGCGTGAAAATTATCCAATTTGTGTCATGAATTTGGGTAATTGAATGACTGTTACGTCGGAATAAAATAAAATAGTGTTAAATAATAGGCAGAGTCCGGATAAATATGTTCTTAAAAAAGAAATATTTATGTAAAATGTTCAATCAAATCGCCAAAATATGTATATAAGACATATTTTTAATTCGCTTTAAATTGCCCCAAATTTAGCTTATTTGACTGCAGAAATTCCAAAAAATGCTTTTACATTTCAAAGTGGCAAACAAAAAACATCTCAACATGCTCTGGTATTATTTCTACGATGATCGGAATTTTTTATGAATTGTGAATTTCTGAGGTTTCTCCAAAAGAATATATTTTTTTCGAAGAAATCGCTTAAATATGTAAAAACATATTTATGTGTATTAAAAATAATATATATTTTTGAAAAAATCGTCGAAATATGTAAAAACATATTTATGTGTATCAAAAAATGCACATTTTCGGCAAAATTGTCGAAATATGTTAAAACATATTTATATGTACCAAAACCTGGAAATATGTAAAATATGTGAAAACATTTTTTTGACCGTGTGACCTATGCGTGAGCAGGAACAATATCCCAAAGTTTCAACCCGATCGGGTTGAAAAAGTTTAAAATACATACTCTGATAAGGTCCCATCCGGACTCTGATAATAGGATAATTCGGCTGATTCGGGTAATGTACTCAATGTGATGAACTCAAGTAACATGAATTGGAGTTTGGATAAGGCTACGGCACTTTTTCAGAGTGGGCGTTATTTAAGCTCAATGCGGACCAATTTTAAATATGAATCCATCCGGAACGCGTTCATATGTACAAGTATGCCAATTATTAAATTTTACAAAAACTAGCAACCAATTTTACACATTTTTTGTAATTTAATAGCCACACAACACCAATACATTTTCATTTTGAACATATTGAAATACTCAAGAAATAACTAATTTCTCCATTTTTGCTTAATTATAAACTTTAAGAGTAACCTAGTCAACTGCAAACAAAAAAATACGTATTAAAATGCTTTAAATTTTTTCACCAATTTTCGTAACTTATTATTTTAATTGCCAATTCTATAAACAAATCTTTTACAAATTCATGCTGCCCCGTTTTCGTTTCATTTCCGTACAAATTCTGTGAATCGAAATAGCACAATTTTGTAGACAATTTTCTCCCTTGTCGTCCCCTTTACTCTACTTTTCGCAACGTTCACTTTTCCTAAAAAATTGCAACATAATTCACAATTAAAAATTACTTACAGACTTTGTACAAATCTGAATACATAAATATGGTTTCGTACTGGTAAAAGTTAGAGCAGCCATTTTTTCTAACTTTTAAAAATACTTGTCGCCATGGAAACAAAAACCAGTGGATAATTAATTACACATTTATATATAGTCAAACTACGGTCATTAATTGATTGAATAATACACTATTTGCATTTTACACCGTAATTTTCCAGATGATCATTAAATTTTACTTCATAATTAGTTAACTATTTGTCACACCCACCCATTTCTCTCTAAATATCAGATAACCGACTACGCAATAAAGTTTTTATTTAATTTAAATATGTTTGTTAACACGCCAGAATTTAATCACTATTGAAACCCGTGAATTTTAGTTAAAACTTTTTCATATTTTTTACAAGTATTTCGCCACATTCATAAATTTTTACATAACATTTCACCTACCAAGTTAATTTTATCCATTGTTTAATTTCTCAAATTTCACAGGTGAATTTCAATCTCATTGTTTTTGTTTCCTTTGTCAATCAGTTATCAATTTCGTGTATTTGTCACATCTTGTTCCCCTCTCGGTTGCCCTGCGTTTATTTGTGTAAACTGGTCCGCTCGTTTAATATAATTGTCGTAAACTCGTCATATTAATTTTTGCATGTGCAAATTTTGCATATTTCGTACTTATTGTGGCTGGTTTCACTTTCTGTAACCGACCGATCGTGTCGGTTATATATAGTCGGTCAATGGTCCCAAAGATTTACACATGATTTAATTTAAGTTTTCATACTTGAATGATTAATTAATTAGCTAAGTACAGTTAATTAATGACTACTTCTATGATTCCCTCACGAACGACTAAGATTTCCCGAATAACTGCCTAATGATCCATTGCCAAGATTAATGATTACATTGTATTTTAGAAGTTACTCTTTAATTACGTAATTAATTATGTACAGAGTCATTGCTTTGCATAATAATAGAAGTGTCGATTAGACGGACTACGTGCTTATCTAGCTACTTATCTAAATTTGACTACATTTCGACTAGATGATAATTTATCTATTTATTTTCTACTTGCTACTTTTTAAGAGAATTGTAATGATTACATTAAGAGTTGACAAGTTAGTTAAAAAGCAAGTAAAAGTACAGCTACTCGATATTGATTGATATCGATTGATAAGATGAAATTGTAACTATATTTTAAATGTAAAGCTAACAACATTAACTTGAATTAAATATGTGATTAGCTCTCGTCCGGTCACACGTTAACCTTTCCATGATGATCTTGGATAAGTCTGGTCCGGTTTTAAATACGTAGTTTTTTTGGTCTTCTGCTGGCTTCGCTGGTTTGATGGTAATTTATGTCTCTTTTTTAATGCCGTAATTTGCCATGTGGCACTAAATCTATTTAGTGTATCAATTTACTAATTAATTTGCATAGTCTATACATAAGTACCGTTAAATAAGTTGTCCTTAATAACTAGTTAGTTAAGTATGGTCTAATATTTTCCTGCATTCTGCGTGACATCTCATAAGCGTTAAACGCATAACAATCGTTCCTAAACTTGTTCAGCAGCAGCGGCATTTCTCCCATCAAAGGGACCATTCATTAATTGCGCGGAGTCCCAATTTTCAGGATCAACTCAACCTCCACGACGCTTCCTTCCACCTTCCACGCAATTAGCGAAGAGTCCTCGGAAGGGAGAACAGCAAGGGTCGTGGTCACACGGCGGCGCCATGCGTCACTACACTTTCTAATCAGATTATTTATTGGTCTCTTGTGTCACCAGGGCCGCTAATTTAAAGGGCCTGCGCCGCTCTATCTAGGGCCGATATTTGCTAAGTTAACAGGGAGAGGAGAATCCGGCAGGGGTTTTTTTCTAATTAAGATTTAATTCTTACGTCCTAGACTTAACCATTTCTAGGATTTACATATGTGCTAACGTATTAGTCAAGAAATTAGCTACGGTTTCATAAATGTGATTTTTAGCATCCTCTTTCTTTGCCGTCTACTAAATTAGCTAAGTATTCACCTTAAAAGTATGCACACAATAGCGGAAGCAATTATTTACCTAATTTTGCATAATATTTAAATTTGCATAATATTTAATAAGTTGCATATGCCGTATACAAGAAATACGGAGAGATTATGATTCTTCATGAATTTTGCTCTACTCCTGGTCCTCTTCGTCATTCTTGTAGTTGACGTAGCGAACGGAGGACTTTTCGCCGAGGATGAGGTTCTTCTGCTCCTCTTTGGTGGGTGGGGCTCGCAGCATGAAGAGGGCCGGCGCGTACATGAAGTTAATGATGGCAATCCCGATCAGCATCCACTCAAAGCCAATGTTCTTCACCAGGGTGCCGCTCATCGCAGGGCCTGAAATAGGGTTCAAGATAGAGATGATGATTTTAAGACGTGGGTACAATGGGCGTCAACATCCATTCATGTGATTTTGGTCAAGGAATGAATTCTACTCAAATGAGAGAAATGTGCGCAAAACTGGGAAGCGTGGCACCAAGTTTGCCCCTCTGGTTCAAATTATGCAGTCAAACTGAAATAATGCTCACCGATGGCAAATCCTAGACAGAAAGCGACATCGCCGATGGCATAGACTGACCCGTAGACGGCGGCGTGACGAATGTCGACCAGATATCCGAGCTCGGGCATCATGGAGGAGTCCACCATTCCAATGGCGAATCCCAGCCCGGCGTTGGGTGCGATCAAGTGATTGATATTCGTGGCAAGTGGAATCTGAGATTGGGCAATCATCATCATCATCATCGCCGAGGAGAAAATGGTGGAAACATGATCCCTTAAAGGACCGTGCAGAAAGAGATGGCATCAAATGGAGGCCGTGACCACCTCCCATGTCAAACACCTGCCCGTGCTGGATGACTGGGAGGGCGAGGTAGTCATGCCACCCTTTCTGCACGGCCCCTTGAGCGTTAACTTACACACAGGAGACAGATGCCGATAACAATGAGTCCAATCATGGCAGCCAACCATCTAAGCATGAGAAGAGAAAGCCGTTAGTCGTGCCAATTTATAAGGCGAATCTTCATTATATTGGTTGCACGGTCAATTTACTCTCCCGACGAGGGCGCAGGGTTCCAAAACATTTCGGGGGTTACTGTCTTTAATTGGGTTGCGGAACTTTGCAAAAAGGGGGAAAGACGGGGTGGACATGTCTTTGAGAACCCTGCGACGAGATTTTGGTTGAGATTATGGTTTTACCTGCCAATCCTGTGACCCAATGGTCCGAAGAGATTGGTTCCGATGAGGTAGGAGATGGAGGCGGGGAGGAAGGCGGCCCCCAACTGCCACTTGGGCGCGTTCATCGTGTCCATCATGTGAATTGGCAGCGACGGCTCCAACATAGCGATTCCCATGTTCGCAAATGTGATGGCCCCTGCTCAACGGAACATGGAAAACGTGCAGTAAAACCGTCCGATTACACGAGCGGTGCAACTCCTTCATGAGTACCGTAATAACTTATGCACAACAATTTGGCTAAAATGAGGCAAAGTGAGACGACTAGAATCCAACACGTGAGCTCAATCCACTCAAGCCATTTCGACTTATCCTTAGAGATATTACTTTTCACTTAAATTAGTCTATCCTTAAAGTCAGATTCGTCCACCATGGAAAAATTGTTACAAACTTGCCCAGATTTGCACTGACAAGTTATACTTTAGCAAATCATGACTTTTGCCATGTGTCGTCACTATTTTGTATCGTATTAAATGGCATAAAGCTCAAAGCCCTAAGATAAATCACGACATGTGACATGTTTGTTATTTTAGCTCGTCTAAATTTCAAGGAAAAATCTGAGCCCCCAAAAAGCGCAAATAAAGAAATCTCGCCACTCCATCGATTACAGGCAGTGATTTGTTTGTCTCCACATTTTCTTCTACTCTACAAGTCCATTACTTAAAATCAAAGTGGAAGGTTTCCCCACGGGTGGAAAAACACACTCTACCTGCCGCCACGATGATGTATGGGTCCATGAGGAGCGCCTTGAGGGACGGGGCCTCCGCCTCTTGACTGCAAAACCAACACAGAAAAAGAGAAAGTCAGTCAACCATTGTCGTCCCCTCTCCAAAAGCGCCGTGCAAAAGGGACGCGTCTCGGCGTCCCCTGCCACCCATCCCATCCGGCCAACCACAGCCCACGTGCACGCCACCCCACACCCGTCAAGTCGAGTGGGAGTAACAGGATCATGATTGAACTCACCGAACAATTCCAGGCTGAAGGACCAAGAGTTGAAGAACTGAGGAAAAAAGAGAAAGTGATATTATTTCACCTCAAATGTTCCGGATTGAAATATCTCCCTCTTTCCTCTCTTCCTCAAACGTACACATTTTCCTGCGACCAGTCAGCCATGAACTTTGGGAGACTTTTTCCACCATTTTTGTACATACTGTGCGTGCTTAAGTAGGTTAAACATGCGGCCCTAGTTGAAACTGCACGTTAAATCCATTCTTTATCTGTGCAAATGTGGTCAGACACGTGGACATGTTAGGGCACAATCTAAACAATTTGGCTTGATGAAGGGCTGTAAAATGGACTTTGACAGCTTTACAAGATTACAGATCACGAAATTTCCCATTCCTTTTTCAGCACGATATTTTAGCACGTTTTTAGGAAACGTACTAAAGTATTCCTCCATTACAAATGATGTCATGCTTGATACACACGTGGTAAGAATTGGGTGCTCACCTCCGTCTCCGAGGGCGAGACAGGCGAGGATGAGAAAGGGTGCCGTTTTCCCGACGAATTGATACATAACTCCGCCGAAAGGGGGGCCGATAAGGACGCCGAGTGCTAAGCCTCCCAGCGCCACCCCCATCGCATTCCCTCGCTCCTTGTCGTCCGGAAATCGCTCCGCCAACATGCCCATCCCTGTTCGCGTGGGAGCAAGAAAGACACTTTTTTGTATTCCAGATTCAATTTCATATCGCATCTGCAGACCGGAAATGACACCGTATCGGCGTCTTCATCAGGCATGAAATGGAATCATGAAAAAAGGAGAAAGGCAAAGATGGACAGCTATTTATTTACAAAGCCCACGTCATCACGTCGCACAAAGAGCTTCGATTGTGATTTCGACAAATTTCCTAAGGTTTCTAATTTTAGAACAGATCAATGTTTTCCAGAGTAGTTTTGCAAACGTAGCTAAATTTTCGCTTGCAAAATAATATTTTGGAAGTGTTTCCTCTGAAAATTCCGGAGGAAAAATAATGTGAGGAATTACCTGACACGCTAGAGCATGAAGATCCAATTCCTTGCAGTGCCCTGGCCAGAAAGAGTACGCTGTAGGAGCGTCCAAATGCAAAAACTAAGCGAAAATGGGACACATTTCATGAAAATCATCTTTTATATATTAACCGTTTCTTCTGCTTGCTTACTAATGGTGGAAAGAAACATGATGATAAATCCGGCAAACATGGGGATGCTGTAGCCAATTCTGTGATAAATATTTATTACAGGAGATAACATATCCGTTCAGTGGTTATCAGAGAGTCGAAAGTAACCTGGACCCACCCACCTGTTCGTTAAGGGACCCACAAACGGGTTGGCTAAGAGTTGGACGAACGCCTTTGATGCAAACATTACGCCAACTTCGACCGTTTCATCCGTCAGCTCGTCGTGCTTGGACCGTCGCGGCTTCTTCGTCGTGATTGGACCAGTCGGGGCGTCCAACATGGTGCCTGAAAAACATGTGAGTTACAAGTGGCTCGAAGGCCGTGAAGGATGCGACCTCGCTTTGAAATCGTGTCAGATTGTCTGATAAGCAATCTCAAAACCAGGTCGCATCCATTCTGCACGGCCCATTCCATGATGAGCGCAATGATGGTGAGGATAAGGTTGTGTTACTCATATTGGCCGGAAATTCGGTGACGAAGAGTGTTTCTGGCGGCGTGGTGGTGGTGGCGAGCCTTGCAGCCGCAGCAGCCGCGGCCTGTTGGGCCAAGTCCGCTTCGAAGCTCTCGTAAGTGATCCCCTCGTCACGGTGGCGAATGTTGTAGAGAAATTCCGGAATTATTGGAACTGGAGTAAAATTAGAATGCTAATTACAGGGCGGCGGACAAGTGAGATTAATGAGGAGAGGTGGGAGACGTATGGGGATGGATTAGGCATGGCAGCCTGTGTGGTCTTCACATTGCATCCATCATGTTGAGAAACGAGGTGGGACGCGTTGTGGGAGAAAGCAGAGGAAAGTACGGTGCTCATGAAATAGGGTTCACAGTCATTTTCGTAATTTTGTAATCTACACATGTTGACTAATGTCAGATTTCTGCCAAAGGCGGGGTGTTATCATTGGCTCCATTAATGTCATTATGAGATTATTTTTTTAATTATTGAAATTTGTGAGGCCTAATTTATTATGATATTTGTGATGCTTGCCATGATTTAAATTACTTATCTCGTGGCGTGGGTGTGACGTGCAATTTCTGTAGTTGTTACTACTCCCCGGCTCGATAAGCGCTTGATGCGGGTAGAGTAAGTTAGTATAAGTGCAATAATAAAAATAAATGAATCCCGCCTTGCCCCAATTCCCCCTGGCTGATGTGAAACCCTGTCCTCCGAGGTATAGGAAGGACAGGGTTTATAGGACTGGAGGAAGGAGCAAGATTGAATTTGGACCACCACCACTTTTCCGACGCTGAATGATGCATTCCTCCACTTTCTCTCCTCGTCGGACTGAATCCACACTTGCTTTCTCCACTCGACTTTTTCCTCCTGCCCATCAGACCCCACTCTGATTCACTTGACTCTAAATGAATTCAACACTCTGGGCAAAATCTCATTGATTCTGATAAATGAATTTTTCATGCCTTTTATGTATAATCATCTCCTCCAAGAGTCGTCATTTTTCCACTCCCCGTCCCACGCGCGCCCATCCCCGACCTCTGCGAGACCTTCGACCAGCTTAATTTATTCCTGGGGTGGGCTGAGACACATTAATTTCGTCACGTGACGTGCCAACTTTCATTCTTCCTCTCCTTGTCTAGCCAACGGACTGACGGACATGAATATATTTCACGTGGGAAAGATGGCATCCCCATTTTTGGAAGACACGGCTAACAAAATGGACTTCCATGCCCTTGAACACATTCACATCCTTTTGAAATCTAGACAACCTAGGCTGTGTTAAGTACTTAAGTAAGCACAATAATGCAGGGGCGATGTAGCATTTGACATTCCCACTTGGCAAGAAATATGGCATGAGAGATCACATCTTTCCAGGAAAATGAGCCAACTAAACCATTTTCCTCTGGTTTTTAGACAAAGTAAGATTGTTTTGGGGATCCGTTTCTGTGAGGATGCAATTTCCAGTCGGTATTTTCGAATAACTTATTATCCCCGTTTGAAGGAATGGCTGTGCTTGTTGCGAATAAAATAAATTGGTCTCTCCACTGACCACCGTTTCACAAGAGGCACACGTGTAGGCCAAAACTCTGAGGATATTACCGTCTCCTCCCTTGCCTGCCCATCATTATCTAAAGTGGTGTTTTGTCTCAAAAAGGAGATACAGACCCCAGAAGAGGAGAGACCATGCATGGGCCCCTACCTCTTCCACCCATCACATTAAAGTGGACCACTTGTAAAGATTTATTTATTCCTCATGAGTCTTGTTTCTCGCTTGGGGGCTGTGCACGCAGAATGGCCTGGGCCTTAGCCTCCTCCTGTTAGTGGGGTAACACGAGAGGTCACGTCCCTTCTGCACGGCTCTGTGGAATGGTAGCCGATAAAATTGAGCATTTTTCTCTCCTTGAAGAAAATATCGAGTTTTTTATCCACTTTGCTGCTCAAAATGTCCCATTTATTTCCCCCTTCTCTGTGGCCATTGAGCATTGATTAACAGAAAAAATGGACATTTCCCACCCAGCGAAATTGCCCGTGTTCTTTCACCAAGCTCTTTCCATGCTCCCTTGTTCTCCACACTGGTGTTTCCTCGAGGATTGGATTCTGGCTAATTGTTGGCTCCACCAGTGCCCGTGTGCTGCAGTTTTACCCACTCCTCCACCTGCATACTTTGAGTTTATGCTGAAAAGTTTGAATTGTGACATACTTTTCTGTATTTCGCAAACGAATCGAATTCCACGTGGACCCGATTTCATATTTCATAGGGTTAAATTTAATGCACCACCGAATAAGCTGAAATCTACCACAAATTTTAGCTGAATTCGCCACCGGATGAATTTTTTCCAACTTTAGCCTTTTCAGCCACCGATTTAGATGGTGGTTACCACAAATTTAGATGAGCTGTCATCACCATATTTAATGAGCATAGGATTATAAAAGCAATATAATTTACAATAATATGATTTAGTTATTTATGTAATACGTCTATATACATGTCTCTTTTATAAATACACCTGAAATTAAATAACCTAAGCGCTTTTTTAGCTTTCGCAACCCTACATTCTTACGCTTTTGGAAAAAGCTTTTACGCAAATGGAACGGTTTTGGCTTCTGGTCTAACATCATAGCGCATATTCTGAACTTCTAAACCAATTATTTCCTTGCGTCCATTTTTCCAGGTCTTCCAACAGAAATTTAAAATTGCTAGATGTCTCTCCAGCCGTAACGGCAAACTGGTTGGGTGAAAAGTATTTTTTCAAATCCAATCCGATCCGATCCAGTTTTATTGGGTCAGAAAAAATCAAGCCAATTCTACCCTGTCGGATTCAGATTGAATTAATCCGGTAAAGTATATATCCTAGGACTCTCTAAAGGAATATTAGACGCAATTGGGCTTGAGTTTCTAAAATTTGGGAGAATTTTCCTCAGAAAGAGAGGATTCGGTATCACTGGTCTAATTAAAAACTTGCGAATACGTCATTTCTTTGGTTTTAAAAAACGTTGCTCAGATAGATATATTTTAACTGCAGGACAACTGTGAGAGTATTGATGACCAGCCGAAAGGTAATATATACGTCACTTCTCCTGCCCAGTCTAGTCAATGATATACAAATATATACACAGGTACATGCAGCAATAAGGTTATCAATAAGGAAATTAGCATGATTTCTTGAGATTATTGTGCTTATATTTTTTTACAAACATAATACCCATGTTTTATCGTCATTAAATATGGTGATGGCAGCTCATCTAAATTTGTGGTAACCACCATCTAAATCGGTGGCTGAAAAGGCTAAAGTTGGAAAAAATTCATCCGGTGGCGAATTCAGCTAAAATTTGTGGTAGATTTCAGCTTATTCGGTGGTGCATTAAATTTAACCCTATTTCATACCGATTTCATGCTTCCATTAAATGCAAAACTATGGTGTGGATGTAAAAAGGGAGTAATTATCTGAGGCGCTTTTTCTCCTCCTGTAAAAGGTGACGAGTATTGTCATGACACCCTTTACGCAGGCCCTCCATTTGCTTGGAGAAAGGCCAAGCCGTGCACATGGTCAGACCACTTTTGCACCGTACGTGCGACCAGATCAGGCTGGTAAAAGTATTCCATTTATTTTTGCAAAGTCATAAAAAGCGAGCTGTTTTCGTTCAGTGGAGGCATGAGCGTCATCGTCGTTACCTCCACATTCCGCCTCCATTCGCCTGCCGCACTGGGTTGGGGAAGAAATGATTAAATTATTTTATTTCGGTCTAATCTAGATTTATTAGGGGCACGTTGACATCGTCACCCACCCCGTTCGCCCTTCACTCAGCAAAGGTGACCAAGGAATCTGACTCCAGTAATGAATTTCCATACCGCTTGTAAAATGCGAGTCTGATCTGACTGAGCAAAGAGAGGTTTCTTGCCCACAAGTTGACGACCAGGGTGTCGCCCAAATTATAATGTACCTCAAGTATGACAAACTATAGCAGTTCGCCCTTCAGATGCGTTGCAGACCTGTCCAATTTTTCTGGATTTACAAAAATTATGATTCTGCGATGCGTCAAGTGGGCGAAATTGATGGAAAATTAGACCAATCGCTGTGACCTCAGAAGCAGAATCATCATGTTCTGGAATAACCCTACTGAGTTTCAACTGGGGGAAACCCTGGTGAAAACTATGAAGCCAAACCTCACGGCCAACAAGTGGTTTAGTTTTCATTTCGTATTCCACCCTCGTCTGGTGGAAAGGTTGGATTTGAAAAGGAGGAGAAAGTCCTCTAATGGAGTTTCCCAGACTGGGAAAACAGATCAAGTTGACGTGTCGAGAAGCGTTTCGTCATAAAATAATAATACCCGCCGTCTTGCCGGATAAATTATGCAACACGCATATTAATTAGTCCACCAGCCAATACCTAATGTTTCATGTTGAGGACGGGAACAGACAAATTTCCGGTTAAAAATGTGCCACAAATTATCCAGCATGTTTTATTTAAAGATAAGTCCTTATCAAAGTAAAATCCACCACGGGGATGATAGAAACTAGGTTGTGACGTGGCAGATTTTCCTAGAAATAAAAGTGTGAGATGGTGAGGTGGTCGGCTTACCCACGGTGGTTAGGAGCATGTTGTCGAGGAGGAGGGCAATGGCGACGATGATAAGAACCAATTTGCGCGACTCCCTACAACCCGCGAACCAGGCGGCGCAGGGCCACCCAGAAACCACATCAGCGACGGCGGCCGTCATGTCGACGTCGCCTCGTCGACGTCGCCTCCTCGGAGTCGGAGTGGTGGTGAAAGTGCAGCTCTTGTTCTATCCGTCGTTCATCACCGATCTCCGCCCAACGCTCCACGCTCGCTCAAAGTCTCGACGTGTGGCCACTGCTGCTCCAGAAAAAATAGACAAATTTTTAATTAATTATTTTCTTCAAGGCTAAAGTCATGATTCATATTTCGATTTTCCCAGCCGAAGGTAGTCACGAAAATGTTGGGATTTCTGGGTATCTTCATCTTGGGAAAAACTTACTCGTGGAAATTCCTCCGCTTTAATCCACCAAGCAGAATTTTGGGAGAAAGTGAAATTGCTGGCCCGAAACGGGAGTAAATGTAAACATTTCGCTTCAACCACTCACACTTTGTTTATATTCAGATTACACAATTTGCCCAGATTTTGTAAGATGCAACCACCATTTGTTCCTGAACGAGTGTAAAAAGGCCCAATTGTAAATAGGAAAGCATCAACTCATGCAAAGAAGATCGTCACATCGTAACGAGTTTTGTTGGAGATGGCGTCTTTATTTGCCAGTCTAACCACCCCCATTTCCATAAACTTCTTGCACTCCAGGGTGTGAAGCTGGGGGAGAGGAGGAGTGGAATTGTCAGGACATGCCGTCACCAAGGAGATGGAAACGCCAAAGTGGACATTCCTCCAAATAAAGTAAACCAAACTTGCCCACTTCGCAGTTTACTTGGTTTCGACGGAATCACGATTCTCATTCTCATCAGGATTGTGTCCTCGTCTGGTGAGGGCTGTGCGGAAAGAATGTCACTGCTTTTGACCCTACCTACAATGTCATGGGTAACATGCAACACGAGGTCACCCAATCCTTGCTGCACGGCCGCCAGAATTCATTGGCTTTATCATCACTTGTTATTTTGCGAGTGGAGAAATTTGGTGCATAGCTACAGGTTGGACTTACATTTATTGGAGCCGTCGTCACACTTGTCACTCGTACCTCGCATCACAAAAGTGTTGACGACTCACTCTCACAAAAACAATAAAATCGTCGGAAAGGAGAAAATCAAGATTTTATTTCCCTTTGCCTTCTTTTTATTCGCCCACTTTCTCCACATCGTCGTGGAAAAAGGGCACGTTTTTCCAGACACACCTTCATTAACGTGTCATCTCGCATCCTACCTACTCAGCCAATTAATTAATTTCGTGCCATAATTTTTCAACCCTGGTTTGTACAAATTTGCTACCTTTGTATCCCCTTAATCGCCATCTCATAGATACGTGTGGCACAATCCCATGGGCACGTATGCATTTATTTATCTGTATCCGTATCGAAACCCCGGCCTGATAAGTGCCATATTTGCCCAGAGATTTGTACCCTTTTAACAATTGACTAAACCTGAACTTTAAACGGATTTGAGTTTAATTTCCTTTTCGCTAAGCAAACTGCCACCCGAGGAGCGAAGGAGGATCGCCGTGTTCAAAAACACTTGGTGATTGCTCTGAGTAAACTTGAGAGTACAGTTTTTGGGAGGATGTTTACCAAAGATTTTCACGAACTGTGTACCAAAATACCGTCCTGAGACCTTTACAACAAGGCGGACTTTCTTCCAGGAGGAAGGGCTGTGCAGAGAGGGCAGCATTCCGACAATGAAGCACACTGAAGGGGTCAAAGTGACCTTACAAAATTCCTACGCCCATTTTGCAAGGCCTCCAAGAAGACTTTGAACGGATACCTGGCGATGCTGAAGGGGTTCTCGGGCTCTCTTGGGATTTCTTTAGCAGCCAAAAAATAAAAGTTCATGACCTCTCGGATGAATATTATTTAAGACTTCCGTACGTAGTATCCGGGGGAAGAAATGGGCTTCATTTCTGAGTATTTATTCATTCCATATTTGGTTAAATTTATGCAATTTGTGTTGCTTTGTTACGTAAGTTGAACCTCTATCCCAATTAATTAAACCCTCAAGTCGGAGAAAGCACAACTTTTTTTTAGAATAATGTTGTAAACCGCACGGTTTTGAATTTATGCAGAAGTTGCAGAGATGCAAAAATTAAAAAAATCTGTACTCTGACTAATTAGCTCTTGAAGGAGTTCCTTAATTAGATAAAATTTGAGAGGTTGTTGTGGTTTTGAATTTTCAGAAGTTTTGAGGATGTGGGATGTAAAGGGTTTCTTACATTCTCATCAGGAAAATCGAATGAGCCAGAAATAAATAAGTAGTTTTTGTAATGCTGACAACAAGAATTTGTTATATTTCTACCATCTTTAAATGACAAAATCGGATTAAAACGTGCCACTTATTTGCAACCTGGCCTAATCACCGATGTCTAAATTTAATTTCATGGTGACGATATGCAATAAATACTTGCACTCTTCGTCAGCTCTTCGTCTGACTAAAGCTTAACACTAAAAGTGACTTAACTAATTTATTTGTAACTTTTGCAGGAGAAAACTGTACAAAAATGTGCACACTTTCTAATGCTCACATATTTCACTAGGGAATCCATACACCCAGATTGAAAATGAGCAACCACTTATTTGCCTCACGGCATAATCAATTACCAAAAATTTATAACTTTGGCAATTTCTAAGTGAACAAAAATGAAAATTTGCTGGCCCAATATTTTGACGACATTGCAAAAAATACAGATTTCTCACATGCTTCGATCGGATGCTTTAGGGAGGGTCCCAGCCAGTCCGTGTCTGCCTCCACGTCGATGGGTATGAGTGTACCAAGGAGCAACTTGCCTTTGTACCGACCTGGTTTTTTTATTACATAAATAGCAATTCGCCCCTAAAACCTCGCCCACTTGGCCTTCTTCTTCTTCTTCTTCTCTGCGAGTGAATTAAAAAGGGAGAAAAAAGCTACAAAGGGAAATTAGACATGCAGGAAATGTGGAGAAAGGAATAAAGGATTTTTCAAGAGAAGAAGCAGGAGCGATCTCTCTCCAGCAAAGAGAAGAATTAAGAGCATTGATTGATTTGGGTGCTGGGGGCCCTGCACAGCGTACGTCTCGCCCAACGAACCCCCAGCTTCATACGTCAAATGTTCAGCAGGAAATAGCGGATTTTTCACTCCCCGTAGTATGTGCAAGGTACGTGGAAGGATTATTTCAGCGTTCTGATTACACACAGGTCGACTTTTTGGTCTTTCCTCTCCTTCAGAAAGGACGAGGAGGAGGAGGAAGAAAGAGAAAGCGAAATGCCGAGGAGTTTTTAGTTCATTGAATTCTAATAGCAGAACAAGAAGAGAGAGAGAGAACACCAGTTGGTTCCGAGTCCAGGGTTTACAACAGCTCGTGATCTTTTCCGTAATGCTTTTGTGCTATTTGCTCCTCGGAAATGACCAAATCTCAACTTTCGAAGTGTGTAAAGCGTACCGAAATAAGTTTCAGACCGGACACAAAGGATGCCCAGTGTACCTCCGCATTTCTTGCAACTTGGATAATGTCCACCGATTGGGCTAGAAAAGTGTTGAGGAGAGGAATCGTGGTTGTTGGGAACCCTGGGTGGCTTAGAGTCGGAGGGTTTGAGGATGAAAAGGATGTCGTGGGTCTGGAGAGAGTGCTTTGATATCAACGTTGCTGGCTCTCCACTTTCTTCCTCTTTTACCTCTCTGGCACAATGGGTCTCATCCTCTCATCCCTCACTCACTCACCATTCCACTCACATTAGCTCCCAATGATTCCTGCCAACCAAGTCATTATGCAGCATCATCACTCTGCCCGGCTTGGCAATACTGCCCGATACGTCAGTTGGCAGACAATAAGCAATGAATCCACGTATGTATGTAGCATCGCAAACAAATACTCTGAGCAAATTTTCATCAATTTGTCCATAGACAAGCTGAAAATCGGTTGTTATTTACGACCCATTCTTCCGGCCGTTCAGATTGGTGAGATTGACTGCTGCATAAGAAGCTATACATGAATACGTCGGAACAGAGTGCAATTCAGGAAATGCCGCGTCAAGGGATCAACTGCTGTTCGACTTGCACTTGCAAGTTGCAAGTTACAAACGAAATTTGTACATACTGAGTCCTGTTCGTTTGATGTCCATCCCATTTTCAAGTACCAAAGTACAATTTTAAAAAGTGACGCCTAAAATACATGGCTTTCCTTAGAAATGATGCAAAACTCAAATTTTCAGACGATTGACGTCCTTATTTTCCTTGATAATTCGTCTCTGAATGCATGCTACCATTGGCAGGCAGGTTTACCTTTATGACAAAGTTGGTTCTTCGATTGATGGGACAAAAATCGGTATGCGGGTGAATCTAAAGCAAAACCCTGTGTCGAAGAAACGACCGAAAACCGTTTTGTAGGGGAAAGTATCACCATGAGCCGTATCTGGCCATCTCTCAATTTGTGTGAATATTTGGTGGGGTGAAAGGTATCAAAGAGCTGACTCACCTCATGAGACGGTTACATGTTGTTGGTGATGAATCTGTGGTCAAGTCGTGTTGAGTGTAGGCCTCTTTTCTGGCAGGAGGTTGTGGTGGTCTCTCTCGTTGTCAGTTCTGCTGCTGCAGGGACCACGACGACGACGACAACGACGACGGGAGAAAGTAGACTGAGACCAAACTCTACGCGTCCGAAGGTTAAGAGAGAAGAGAGAGCAGGCTCTTCTCCACTCACGATGCCTCCTTTCGCCCCAACTCGGTGGTGCACAAAGGATGGCACCTCTTTCCACCCACATCCAACGCTGGAGAAATCCCAGGCTGGTCTTTTTATGAAATTCTATTTTACACCGTCCTCTTTGTGGACGAAATCACGGGAGGAGAAGGGAGCTGGACCCTTCAATTACAGTGTCAAGTACTTATATACTCAAGAGAAAGGAGGGTGAAAGTTTCTCGAAATTGTCAAAATGTGCATATGTCCAGGCCGCCCACACCCGCAAAGGCCAAGCTCTAATTAATTAACTGAACAATTTTCTCTAAATTGATCAGTTCTCAGAAATCAGAAATCTAGTAGATTTCTTAAATAAATAAAAGATTTGTTTATAATCCAAGATTCTGAACTTTCATTATAAGTTCGCATGTTCGTATTGCAATGCAACTTTTTTAAATTGCGAACTAAATACTAGGCTTGGAGACGCGCAAGTTCGCAAATGAATTTTCAAGCCATAACTTTTTTGCGAATCTTGTTTTTTGCTAACAATGCGACCTCGTGATGAATACCCTCAATAGAGTACAGAATGTGGTATCAAAATTGTGACCAAGTGTCAAGGTATCATTATCGGGACTGGATCATGAGGAAATCCTGCGTGCACACCCCGGAGAATGGGGAATGATGAGGATGATATGGTCTCACTCAGCCATGCAGTCATCTGGAAAGTCTCTCTCGCCCTCCGCAGAAATGGGAGTGATATCTGCCTCGTGATGAAGCCGAGAAAGAACAAGTGGGCAGAGAGAAAGGTGAGGAAATCGGAGGAAATCAACTGCCTGCAACTCCAGCCTCCGCCTGGTCCTAGTGGGCAAGCAAGGGGAGAAGAAACCAATATCGGCACTCGTTATAACCTCCAACGCGTCCTAAGCCAAGTCCTCGCTATACAAGTCAATTTGAAATCGGATGCCGTCCTGGAATGACTTTCACTTGGGCAAAAGTGAGGATAAAATAAACGTGGTGGTGGTGAAACAAGGGGAATAATGACGCCAACATGCGAGTATTATGGGTGCGATGCATGTCCATATATCGGCATTCCATTTCTGCACATGTCATCTCAAGATTTTTCGCACAGGGTTGCGAAAAAAATATCCTCCCCCGCAGCCTTTTATCCCAACCAGAAATTCGTACAAATAGTCACACCTACGGCAACCCTGCCCGTCTCAAATTCCCCTAAATCAAGATCTCTCTTCCTTTCATAGGAATGGACTTCCTTTATGCGAATAACCATCATCACGACGATTTCTGAGACAGGAAATGCCTCAAATTTATCCCTGATCGCCTCCTCATGTCTGCACGTTTGATTGATATTCCTCCCTCGCACCACAGTCGTCGGGATGGGAGTAAAGAAAAAAATGCCAGCAAAAAAGTGGTGGTGGTGGTGAGGGTTTTGAGGATCATGAGGCACATTTTTCCCCCGTCGACGTCGACGTCGTCGTTGTGGCCATGACTTGGCTTTCTTTGTCACCCAACTGACTGACTGACTGGTTGAATAGCTCCCTCGAGACGACGAGCAAAGTCGGATTGAATGAATCCCATCCCACCACGAGCTTAAGGACAAGATTCCTCTCTTCATAATGGATCCACTTGTTGAACGAGTCACCTCCTGCTCGGTGGGGGCTGTGCAGGAACGAGGCCACCTATTTCTATTTCTCTCCACCCCTCTCCCCTTAGCAGCTCGACGCCTTGGCCGCGTGTACAATGAGGTGGTGCATGCTCACATCCCTCGCGCACGCCCCGCTCCTTTTGTCATGTCATAGTTTGGAATCTACTGTCTAAATAATTGAGTCTTAAGGGGGGCAAATATTGGACGTTTGGGAGCAGTAAATTTTTAATTTGTTTTTTTTTGTTCTCGGGTCAATTCCAATCTTGTGAGGGGAATAGAATGGAGCTCGATCTCGACTAAAATAAGTCTGGGAGGATGAAATGCGAATCTGGCGAAAGGTTGGCATGGATGAATAATTTAATCTCGATTCGATATCTTTTCCTCACTGGAAATCAATTCTACTTTATTACGATCAGAACAGAACAGAGAGCGAGGGATGGATGGATGTAGAGATTACGAGTTATGATTGAAAAGTGAGTCCTGCTTCGATGCACAAAGGGTACAATAGAGTAGAATTGAACATTATGTATGCGAACAAAATTGATCATGTAAAATCCACACTGATTGTTTTTTTTTTGAAGAAACCAGGAAGTGCTTCAACCCAGAGAGAGAGCAGAGAGAGAAAGTTGGGCAGAGATTCAACCACCAACCACGATCTCCTTGCTGCATATGTATCTAGTCCTGACAGACTGCGGGCACTTCATCCACCTGAACATGGCCAGTGTTTCACCGCGTTCTAAACTGTGGCCTTTACTCGTAAATACTAAAAATTTCTCCCAATTGCGAATTGCAATTCATTCTGATTTGGGACACGCGAAGCTGCAAAATTTCACATTTTGACCCCAATTTCCTCATCTCCCGGGAGCCCGAATTATTTCACGTTTGGTGGGATAGTAAGGCAACCCTGGTGGTTCATGTTATTAATACATAGTCAGCAGTCCGGCTAGTTGAGCTGAGTTACTTTGATGCCAAACTAATTGAATATTTTGATTCTGCTCTTGCTCCGAGGGAGAGAGAGGTTCGCTTCATCTTGTAATTTTGCTGGCATGAAATGATGAGCCGAGCTTTCTCTGGTTCATTTTAAATCTAATTAGCATCACATATTTCCTCCTCACGAGGTCGTGCACGGTTAAAAGGGAAGCATCCCGTTTTAAGCCAATGGCAATTTACCAGCCTGTCGACTAATTCAATAAGCAGGGAAAGGGAATCCTATTTGCTGCTTTCTCTCCGTTTGCACAGCTACACACACACACTAATCACCATGATACGCGATTTACCCAGTGACTAATATTTGCAGACACACCTTCATAATCTGGTCTCTAAAATTAGCCCCTGCATAACAGATAAGCATCGAATTAAGGGTAACAAGGTGGTCACGTTAGGCTCTAGCTACTGGTTCATTATGCATGTGTGGAAAGTATGTTGTCTCAGTTTGCCTCGTTTAAAGTGTTGCTAAAAGTATAAAATGAGACCTTCGTTGTAAATAAATAAGTATGTATAACAGACCAGATTTTGACGCCCATTGGGCACAGATATTTAGAGTTAGTAATAGATGAGTATAGGAAAAGCGAAGAAGGGTTAAGGTCCATGGGCCCTCCAACGACTGCCACACCCACTTAAAGGGAAAAAAGCCACAAAAATAACCATATTCATGTCGCCAAAAATCCAATTTGATCGGATTTTGAAAATCCTCGCAGCATCGTAGTCCCAATTAAACCCGGCATCAAATTCAACTTTCCCTGCACTCATTATTAGGCCCCACAACATGTCCAAAGGGCATCAAAGTCTGGCGTTAAAAGGGTCGTACTACGTTCTCTTCCTAAGTCCTAGTTGCTGCCAGATCACAAGGGTCCGATTGCTTGTAGATCGGACAAGGGACCAATGTTGGATGAACGTGGCACGCACAATCTTCATAAATATATCGAATATTATAGTAATTGAATTCAAAATATTGAATTTAAATATCGATTGAAATACGTAGTCCAAGTTATGAGCAATCGCTGTGTATTTTTTAGTTATGTATCCATGTATCGGGATGAAATATATATGCTCAAATTTTTCCAACTCGAACCGAACGTATAAAAATCATATATTTAATATCGCGGAATATAATAAACCGGATGAAATTTACTCTTGTGCATTCGCATCTCGGGCTGCGAGCACTTGGTGGGAAACAGGGAAGATAAATGTACACACTACATGCCGATTTCAGACTGAAGGTGGCCAGGGTTTCAAAAATCTTCGAGTAATTCCTTTCTTTCCAGAAGTCGGGTAAAAACAGCAAGTCCATGCGGCCAACAGCCCAAGCAACAAATCGTATACAGCAGTGTAAAAAACTTATAATGCACATTTACATATACATTTGTACACATCTAAGTCCTTCGCCAAGCAAATAAATCGAAAGAAAGCGGTTAAACAATGAGTGAAATCACATCCCGTTTAAAAAATCCTGAAAAAGGTAACCCACAAATTGCATAACACGTCTAATTTAAGTTGCAAGGCTCTTGAAAAAACCATTGAAAACGCAGTGAAATCGCAAACCCAGTGAAATCATCGCACTTTGCCCTAAAGAAACCCTTGCCCAAATGACTTCCTACTCGTGGAGAAAGTGAGATATTATTATATTCTCTCGATACCAGAGGAGCATAAAATAAGGAGAGAGAGAAAGACAAGGCCTGCATTTTGATCAGCATCTCTCTCACCACTTTGGCTGACTCATTCGGACGAATTTCGCCAGTCAGTCAGCCAGAGAAAGTCGATTGAGAGAGAAAAATGTCAATTTGATGTTGGCAATGCATCGGAAGTGCTGGGATGGAATGGTGGACTTGAAGTGGGACACTCGCTCGCTCGCTCTCTCACTTTCTCCTCAACTTTCTCTTCCAACACGAAACCATTACGCGAGGGAGAGAGTAAAATTAAATGCCAAACATATTTGAAATGACTTGAGTGACTTGTGGGCGAACAAAAGGAGGGCGACGGCTCGCAAAGTGAGTTGTTGGGGGTTGTGCAGAAGGGGTGAGACCTCTTCTCCTGGGCCGTAGGTCACTCTTCAATGGGGAAAAAATTGGTCCAAAACTAATCACATCGTTTATGCAGGCCTCACTGGAGAGGAATGGATGCCGGTGATGACGACGACGTAAATTTCTACGCTTTTTACCCCAGCAGAATTTCAGATCAAGAGACAGATTCCTTTTCTGGGTGGAGAAGGACAAGTGCAGTAGAGGTGGACATAAAAGTGAAGCCTACTCATCCAGACACCTATAATTCTGTAATCGCGACAAATCGTGTAGGTCTCGAGCCCCACAAGTGAAAACAGGTCCAAGAGGTCAGATTGTGAAATTTCCTTCTATACATAGTGGGTGCAAATCAAGACGTTAGTGGGTCCCAAACGTTTATTTTAAATAATTAATTAATTAATACGTCCAACATTTCCATAAACTTTTCTTTCCAACTTCACGTCCTCGAGATAAATACTACAAAACTTATCCTAACCGCTCCTGGAAAGTCAGAAAAAAAACTTTTTTAGCCCTCGTCACCCACCCAACTGGATCCGAGAAATCATTATCATCCTTTCCTCGCCTTTCATCCAGCACAATTCAACTCTTGACAACAATGCAGCAGCAGCAGCAGAGGCGTCACATGAAGTCAGAGCCAACAAGTCGTCCTAATAACAAAACTCTCCTCTGCTCCATTACACTTCTCGCTCTTTCGATCCGCAGCAGATCTCCGCACTTGAGATCCAATTAAGATACGATTCTCCACTTTCTCTCTCGCTCTCATTCAGCCACAACAACGGAGTCAATTGCTCAGGACGGATCACAGAGTTGTACAAAACGGACGGGAGGAATAATTAGAATGGATCGAGTACGTACCATTGCCACGGCACACAATATAATAATGAACTGCATGCCAAATTACATTTTAATATCAAAATTTAATCTCGCCTCTCCCAATTGATTACCCGACAAAGCACTACACACGGTAATTGAGACAGAAACCTCATAAATGTGGGAACGAGGAATTAATCTAACATGAAAACTGCCAATAATAGAATAGACGTACAAAAGGAATGGTAATAATAAATGTAGTTCAAATTGAGTATTGTGTTCGGTTCTACTTCCTCTTCCGACTCAGAGTCGCACCAGATTTCCCACTCTTTCGCACCATAGAGGCTGAAGTCCCCTGAGATAATAAGTAGAATAGAATTGTGAGATTAAAAATGCATGCATAATTTACGAAATCTGGGGATGAAAATATGTACATACCGGACGAGTTGTGTCACCAGCAGTTTCATCTTGATCTTCTGGGGAGGCAAATGCTGCCTTGAAAGTTCTCGCCTCAATCCGGAAGTCGCGAGCTGTGCTGAGTTTCATGCCGACGAGCATGTCAATCTGGACAAGGATTGAATACAAAATAGAAATATTTAAGTTAACAGGACAAATTTAAACAGCAAACTAATGTTTAATTAGTTATACCTTCACTTTCTTTGAGAGGGCTATAACAAATTGGTCGAATCTTTCGACGTGGTACACCAAATTTGGCACGAGTTTGGTATCCCTGGAAAGTTGGGCCCGCAAATAGGCAGGAAGTCTGGTCGACTTTTTTCCAGCCGTGGCAGTCTCAATTTTGCTGCGTTGTACACGCTGAAAGATAATCAAAAGGTTGCAAAGAATCTATGCATATCCGCCTCAAGACAAGGATGAAACACTTGAAGTATTAAACATTCAAGTTAACTGTGTAGCGTTGTCAATAGTGTAAGTTCTTTGAGATGGGTGGACAAACTGCAATACGGATTGGCGAGAGGCGCATACAAAGGAACTTACAAAGCTTACAAGATTAGTGTGAATTATGATGTTTGATTGATACCTCGACATATTCTATCATCGTTTCAATCTTTGGCTTCATATCCTGTCCGAGATCCGTCACGATCGTTTTGAATCTGCATAAATTACAATAGTTATTAATTCAATGTGTATACAAAAATATATTTAATTCGAGTTGTCCCACCCACCCACGAATATGGGCGGAATGCGAAACGTATCGATTCACATCAATTAAGTGTTCCGCAAAGCTGGAGAGGACGCTGTAATAGCTGGCGACTAGTTTGAGCATAACGGCGACGCAAGGTCCCGCATCGAACTTACTGACCACCAACTCTCGAATGATTCGACGCAGGCATTGAATCATTTCAAAAGATTTGTCACGAATTTCGACGCTTCGATCTTAATCATAACCAAAAATTTGATTAGACAATTTACATGATGGAAATTGTCAAAAAAAGTTTACCATTTCCCAAATATAGTCGATGTGCTTTCAACCGGCCGAGGACTGTGTTCAAAATGGAGATCTGCTTCTCTGCATAGGTGGCGAGACACATCAGCAAAGTTGGCGATGTTTCTGTTGTCACGAACCAAGAGAACAAGCTTCGAGCGGGTGTTGTAGGATCAGCATCCTTCAAAAATTAACACCAAAGATAAAGCAAATGTATAATGATTGTTACTAACGTTCTCTAAAAACGAACCGAGTCCATATTTCCCAGCGTTAATGGCACAGCTTTCGCCAACTTTAAGGCATTTCCCTTTGTCTCGGACGAGTACTCGTGGCACTTTACGTTGCACGTCAGAAAAGTAGAAACACCAACGTCGAGCAATTGTGGGGACGCCTCTTGGTCGGAAGTATTTGTCTTAAAGTGTGTCCAGCACCAGTTGTGAACCTAGAGTCAATATTAAGTCGAGATGTGACAAATTGATTAAAAGATATATATATTTCAACCTTTTCGAGCACGCTGATAACATCGATCGATTTGCACACGGAATGAAGGATGCTAAAGAGGAAGATGTTGGCCTTCGAGCGGAGTCCGTCATGCACGGAGGTCGCCATGCTCAAAATCTTCAACCATTCCTCGAACATGGCTCCACAGAATTCCTCATCGTCACGGGGAGTCCCTTGCACTACATCAGGGATGAAATATGTTACTTTAAATTCAATCTCTAGCTTTAACTTTGGTAGCTCATAAAATTTACACTGTTACAAACAGGTAAATAAGGTAGCCAAACAAAATTAACTTCAAGTTACTACGTACTATATTTGTTAAAGTATTTGACCCTGATGTTGAGGCCCTCATTGTAAAAGTAGTCCATCACATTGGCCACAACTTCCAATCGGGCCTCGAACACTTCAGGGCCTTCGGAGGGGATGACTTCGTCATCGCTGTCATTGTTCAAGTTGTCTGTCCAAGAACGCTCGTTGGCTGCCACGTGTTGCCAAATGGTCCTAATTTAGATTACAAATTAGCATGACATAATTATACAAAATCGGCGTAGATACATAGTTTGCGTACTCGATCAAGTAAGTCAACGAATTGAGCGTGTCCACCGGAGCACGTTGTCTCTCACGGATGGATTCCTTCCCCTTAAGTCTCGCCACTTTGTCTTTGACCGTGTCCAGCAGCATCATTTCAAAGTCGTCGTCACCCCAGACCGAGTTCAAGTGATCTGCTTTGTCCTTCGGTCTGCAAAATTTCAGACAACAAAAATTGAAACTTATTTAGATAGTTTTATGCACATTTCTCATATACCCGTAAAGTTCCCTTAGCATTAGACACACGCTGTCCAAATTGATAATGTGGACGTGTCGGGGTGGTTTCAGTGTAGGTGCGGGCTTCCGAAGTGCGGGTGATGCGGTGGCAACAGCTGCAGTTCCAGTGTCTGATCCGGACGCGACGATCGCCGAATCGTCGACTTGCGTGGCAACTTTTGTGGTATTTCCCTTTTTCTTAGCTGCTGCTGTTTTTCCTTTACCTTTTCCTTTCCCTCCCCCGCCCTTACCCTTCTTCGCGTGCGCGCTCTCCTGTAACAATTATACAACGACATTGTTAAAAATATTAGCCGTACTCATATATCTCCGTATGCATGAATACTATGAGTACTGCAAGAGCAAGCGCCCTGGTTAAAGACCAAAATACCTTCATGTACTTTCCAAATGCTGTGTAATTCCTGAAAATCTTGGCAACTTTCTGCTTCGCTTGGGGCCATTCAGAAACCAAAGCCAAGAACTCCATCAAAGCTTCCATCATTTGCATGGTTTGAATACAAATATTGTCCCGGACGAAACGAATGATGTCGTCGGTTAGAATGCCAGACTCGCCAATAATAGAGGACGTGACCTACATATTACATTTATATACATAATTAACACAATTTGAAATTTATACCAAAATAATTTCCTTATTTGCTTACAATTTCAATAATATTCGTTTCAATCGACCCCGCAAAATTGATGAGTTTGGCGAGAAGTTCTTTGCAATTGGTGAAAAACGTTGTGTCCGAGAGGCTGTCCAAGAATTGGCCCCTGCCGATGGTGGTTTTATTGTGGACAAAGCCAATGCACTGGACGAGGAAGCCGAGTTGGTCCTTAATATAAAATTAAACGAACCGTTAGGTATACACGAATATGAAAAATGATTAAAACAAGATAATCAAGTTACCTTCAAAATCGCTTTGCAGATTTCACTATTTGGCTTAAATTCGAACAGCGCTCGGTAATTGATTCTACAATCGGATGTATCGTCATTCCAAAACTGACCCATATGGGAGTGGAGCTGACCGGAAATTACGTCATTCACTATTGGATTCCGTCTCGCGACGCGGTGCAAGCCTAGAAAAGAGCCCATTTTAAACTTGGTCGTTACTGTATTAGCATACAGTAATACGTCCAGTAGTTACTGGTCATGTAACAGATTTCAATTATAGTTTTGGCAATGTGAATAGTAGTCAATTGTTTTCAAGCGAAAATTGTACACCAAATCGAAGATATTTCAGCTCACGACATACATTTTGAATCGTTGTCAGTCTTATATATTCGTGAATAATTACAAATTATTAACTAGCGAATTACGACTTTTCCTCACCGAGGTAGAGCTGCTCCCTAACTTTATGGTCCAAAAGGAAGAAGCGCTTTCCAAAGTTTAAAACTTCTCGACAAAGTGGCGAGAAGTCAGCGCTCGTACTGTTGCGCGCGGCTGTCTGCGTCAACTGGCTCATGATTAAATCATCATCAACTGCCTCCGGAACAAATTGTGAGCTTCCCACGATTTGTGTGTTGCTCAAAATTACACAAATTATCTCAATACAGATCCGTCCTTGGTCGACAGTTCTAGAATTGAGAACAATTATATATATTGCATTTAGACTGCTATGTTAAATTTTGAACACAAAATTAGTCAGCTTACTTCCAAAACGACTTTCTCAAGACAATCATCAAATCATCGAGCAGAGTAGGTGCCATTTGGAGCGAAGGGAGCAATGATTTCATAATCGCGGACGCAGACTCGACCGACATTGTCGGCAAGTGATGGAGCAGTTCACTAATTCGGCCTTGAAAGTTGCGATTTATAAGCGTTCTGCAACAAATTGTGAGACAGAGTGCCAAACAATCTGATAAAAAGAGGAAATTTGTTACTCTCATTACATGGTTAAACATTAATCAATCAATCAATTCACGCAAACTTTACTTAAAAACACATTAATCCAAAGAACTATGTTAAATAAATACGTTTTGGTGGGCTAACTGATTTAATTTACCAATATGCGCCGGTGATTTTGGTTTCAACAAGTCTTTGAGAAGGGGACCCAGCTGGTCCTTGTCTTGCGTGACGACGGTGGTGATAAGGAAGGTGCCCAGCTCCTTGCAGCGAGTGAAAGTTAGGGGGTACTTCCACTGGTAGCTCCCACTGCTGAGGAGACTAATTCCCAGTTCTTTCAATCCGTCCGACATGTACTCCATGGCTTTTGTGCTATGTAAATTATGGGTCAATTAAAGCCAACATGCAATTAGGGTAATTAATTAAGAACTAGGTACCCATTCTTCACGACGTATTTGAAACATTCCATGATGTCATCTTGGATATCACCAATGGTAGTTTTATACCATAAGCTAACATCGCAGAGGTTCAATTCGTGGAAATTTTTCAGGATGGCGATTTTCAAAGGTTCCGTAATCTGGAGAAAGAAAAGGCATCTAACAATCAATATGAAATTTGGATAAATCTTATCCACTCCCATTTCGTGAGACTAATTAATTTAATTCCTGGTTTTAGACACACTACAAAATATATGCACTATTTATTAACTCTTACCGGCCCTCTCAAATAATCCACGCTCGTAAAGGCCAAAATCACTGAGAGCATGAATGGCGTCATGACAAGGGTATGATCAAAAATGGCCCCCTTGACCCGTTTTACAATTTCTTTTACAATGGGATCACAGTTTTTCGAAGCGTCGACAAAATTGCAGGCTACGATGCCTAGTTTGACACCCTGGATGACGTTCCTCTTTCCCTTCTTGGCCTGCTTCGCTGAAGTGTCATTGTTGGCTCGTTTTTCTTCCGCCTCCTCCTTCTCTTGCAAATAGATGAAGAACTTGTCGTACGTTTGCAGGAGGCGAGCGGGGCGGAGGGAGCCCGTTATGGTGACGATCTGTTCGATACACGAATGGACGACGGTGGGTGGCATGGTGCGCAGGGTGGAGCTAAATTTCTCCAAGATGCTGTCCACCTCAGATCCATCAATCCCCACTATTCCCCTAGATACGAGATTGAATTAATTTCAAACTTCTAAGCCAAGTCCTTTATTTAGTGTTCTTACTCCAACACCGTCAAGTACGACTGAAAGACCGGCCTGGACCAATCCATCCGGCAAATCTCTTCAACAACATTTTTCTTCATTTGTTTTCCATCAATGATATCCGACTCATGTGGGATTTCACCTCTCTCCCCAAGCACGGCAACAAATCGGATAAAGATTTCAGTCCAGCTGCAATAATATATATATTTAAAAATTCTACACGGCTACATACTCGTCAAGTCACCCAAACACACAAAAAACGCATAGACTCAAATATATCTTAAACTGATCGCCTTAATACTCAGGTCCTACGCATAACGCTCGATCTCTCTCTCTTGTACATAATTTTCTTATTACACTTTATGTATCTCTTGCACTCACCGACTACTCAAACTGTCAGACCGGTCAGCATTCTTCATCTCGACGAGGGCATGTTTGAACAAATACTGTGCCAAAACGGAGGAAGTGATGTTTCGAATGGCCGAAATGAGGCATCCCATCATGTCTTCCATGATCTGCGATGGAAGCGACCATTGACCTTGAGCGAGGCCGAAGAGAGTTCGAAGGAGCTGAGAGAAATGCACGATTTTACAGAAAATAGGTTTGTATGCGTAATTGTAACTTTTTTCTTACCACAATCGTACTCTTTTCACTGGTCAGACTCTCATTGACCTTTTTGGAGATGAGGTATGTCCGCTTAAAAAGTTTTCGCAAATATTCAACACTTTTTACACCTGTTTCGATTTTTGCTCTTTTTTGTAACTCCGAGTGAAGAAATGTTATCGCCTGATTAAAATAAGGATTAAATAAAATTCAAGCTTGCCATAACTTTTTTGTAGTGATAAATTAATTTATAACTATTTACTCACCGGGCCCGAGCCTTCTTTTAATTTCTCCAAGTATTCGTCCCACTCGGGGTCATATTCCTCCACTGGTGTCACGTATTGGACGACCCTGTCAGGGAGACAGCAGGTCGCCTTGACCTTGGAGGAGATTTCGGCCAGGGTGGTCATTATCTTGGTTTTCGCCAAGATCGCAACTCACTCAACCTTTGAACCCGTGAAGACAGGTAAGCAACAGGTTAAACTGAAAATAAAGTGAAAAAACTATTGATCTAATTCCAAATTTACTTTGCACACCCAAGAAATCACAAATTACTATAAATCACACCCAAGAATTCACAAATTACTATAAATCACACCCAAGAATTCACAAGCAAAACTATTGACCTCTCTAAGCTAATTTGTAAACCAATTAATTTGGACTAACTTGTAATGACTTGATATCTATTGGCACGTGAATAAAAGATTACTTGACTTGACTTTTCTAAGGAGTAGGGTGTCAGACGGTGGCAGTCACAGATTTTGATGTCATTTGGAAATATTACTTTATTTATTAGTGTGCAAAAAGTGAAGGAGGGTTAAACTCCATGAGCCCATTTACGCCCGCCACACCCCCTCAAAGCCGCCAAAACCCTCAGAGTTGTCGCACTAAAATCATCTCCAAGAATCGAGTTTTGTTCAGATTTGGATGAAATTTACGTTTTTGTGACCCAAAATAGTTTCTCTATCATATCCAATCGCAAACTCAATTTTTTTGACAAGGGTATTGAAAGAATTCGAAAGTTCAGTTTGCGATTGGATATGATAGAGAAACTATTTTGGGTCACAAAAACGTAAATTTCATCCAAATCTGAGCAAAACTCGATGTTTGGCGATGATTTTAGTGCGGCAACTCTGAGCGGCTTTGAGGGGGTGTGGCGGGCGTAAATGGGCTCATGGAGTTTAACCCTCCTTCGCCACTTTTTGCACACTAATAAAGTAATATTTCCAAATGACATCAAAATCTACTACCAACCTCTGACACCGAAGAGAAGACCAGTAAGAAAAGCTCATTCCATCGAATATGTCCAATCTCAAAATTTGATTGATGAAATGAATTGAAATGACGAATTAGCTAAGAAATGACAATAGTTGATGCCACTTACCTAGGGAGTGACCTTTTTGGTGACGACGACGACCCTCACTTGTGACGAAAGATCAAAAAATCAGCAAATCGAGGGAGCGAGCGAGCGAGAAGAGCACAAAGAGTGAGTGAGTGAAGACAAGTCAGTTTCTCTTGGCGGCCAAAGATTCGAGTGCCCTCACAACTTTGTTCACCAACCAACCAGAAAATTCCCACCTCTCCACTCGTCCCAGTTTCATGCAAAAATCCATGAAAAATCCTGTCACTCAACAAGCCTGGACTTTGAATTAATTGGTTACACTCTTCTTCTTCTTCTGCATTAAGATATGTATTTGTTTTTTATTGGAAAAATAGAAAAGTCGGCGTATAAAAAGTACAGCAATGTATGTAATAACGTCTACATATATTATTTGTGTATCTACATGTGTCGTTTAAATAAGTACGTTAAGTATAGGACGGAAGGATTTCATAGTTTCACTCTCATTCCACAGTAGTCACCTGTCACCTTCTAAAGGGTTTAAACTGTGTCCGAGCAATGGGTTAGACGGGTGTTTAACCGCATCTTCATGTAATGTGTTCCTTGGTATCATCGGTAGTCAGTTAATTAAGTAAAATTATTATCTGATTGGTTCACGGGTTCAGTTTTCAGCGTGATGATTCGTTTTGTAACTCATAAATTCTGCCATTGTTTCTTACCCATACCAAATCTGTCCTTATCTCGAAATCACAAGTGTGCGAAAGACATGTCAACGAAAGAGTGGAGGTTTGTAACTTTCACTAATAAAGTTAAGTATATGTGTACGTAAATATAACAGTATTTTGGGAAAATAAAAAACAAACAAGATTCACGTAAGACAAAATATTTCCAAACCACGTATAATTTTTCTACGGCTACCTTTTCAACACGCCAATCTCTATTCGTGTATAAACGATTCATGATTTAACATCATTGTTATTTTTATATAAATTTAACCAACTATTAAATTTCCAGACTTGTTAACTTATTACTTCACATTTTTCACAGACATTTAACAATAACAAGTAAGAGTATTCCTGAAATAACAGATAATTAAATTTCTGTATTACTTAATTTAATTTAATTAATCTACAAAATAAAACGTTTTTGTAAAGACGTATGTACATATGTAACAGAAATGTCGTGACATGTAAAATATCGGGGATAGAAAATAAGTTCCTAGTTTCTTTTTTAAGTAGTCTCATAATTAATCATCATTCATAATAATATCACTACCAACCTGACAAAAATTGATTAGCTCAAGATAACCTTCACAACCTTATCTTGAAGTAATAACAATAAGAAAATTCACAAAGCAAGATCTTTATGCATATAACTTATCGGCTTCTGAAAACATGTAAGCAATTAGCAATTCTTCTAGACAATAAAAGAAAAGTTCAGCAGGTTTATTCTAAGTAATAGGTATGGCTACGTATTCAGTAATCGGAGATGTCACGACACGCCCTTTGACCTCTTAATTTCATTCTGGAAATTGCAAGGATTGATTACATTTGAGACGGGTAGGCGTGATGGTGGTGATCTCTGAACATGGGAGAGGCCGACCGTCCCATGAATTGCTGGTCGTTGTTACTCGACACGGATTGGATTTCCTCGTGACCGTTGATAAATCCCCCGCCGCCACCTAGGTCACGTAAAACATGGGCATTTTTCAATATTGGCCACTTTCATACGAATCAAGTCTAAGCAAGATTAACAAGAGGAATTAAATGCTTTCTTTCGGTCGCCGTTGTCATACCTTGGAAATTTGGCATCTGATTGAGATATGGGATTGGAACAGAGCCCCTTCGAAGGAGCAAGTGAACAGAAGCACCGCCCGTCTTGATTAGATGGATAGCTTGCGAATGTGTCATCCCGTGCGTGCTAATCCCATTAATCTGCAAGATTTGGTCACCCACCTAAACAGAAAAGTCCTATTTTACTCAAGAATCACATCAACACCGTTCTCAGCTAAATTATTTTGCCCAGGGATTAGTTCTGCACATGCGAAGTGGTTTGTCACCAAAACTTTTGGTAAGTATTTTTAAGGTTATTTGTTTCCATATTTATCGACATACCTGCATCCTCCCATCCCCCGCAGCAGGACCATCCTCTGCCAGTCGGAGGACGAACAATGGCATATTCTGGAATTCTTTGCCACCCCGGATGGAGAAACCAAAGCCACGATTCCCTCTGCTCAAATGGACAGAGAAGACTTGGTCAACCCCATTGCTGTCCATGGGGAACGAGGAACCACTGTGGCTGTGAAAAATATTTTGTTATTGCGAAATATACGAGTGTGATATTCCTGAGCATGATGTTTACATACTTGGATCCAAAGTGGACCGGTTGACTTTCCGGATTGATGAAGGCCGTCCCCATGTCGTAGCCTAGATTGTTGTCCTTCAGCGTAAAGTTTTCCATGTCGGTCGTCATCATGTTGTTGTGGTTGATGGGGGAGAGTTGTGAGGAGGTTTGTTGTTGCTGCTGCTGCTGCGGATGGTGCATCCCTCCGCCGTTGGGGTCAATTTGTACTGGAAGGACGCTCAGGGTGAGCATGAGGCCGGAATCTTTGATGAGCTGGACGACCTGGGAGTGATGCAGTTGAGAGATTTCGGTCTGATTTACAGCTAAAATGCGATCACCAACGTTGAGGTGACCACACCTGTCCGCCGGACTTCCGTCCACAATGCGACCTAATGAAAAAAATTATGTTTCAGTACAAATTCACATACTCGATAAGGGTTCATAAATTTTAACATTTTGTGTCCATACCGATCGTCGCCCCAGCTTTTGAAGCACTCGAAATGATGACGAAACCAAATCCTTCGGACGGCTGTCTCTTTAGAATAACGTGGAGCGGAGTCTGAAATCCTGCCGCAGGAGAATGCGACGGCGTGGTCACGGTCCCCATCTCCATGGCCGGTGGGACAGGATTTACGGCGTAGATGGGTCTCCGCACCGTCAGTCTGACCCTGTGTGCCGACGCGGCTCGTGCCATGAGTTGGACCACGGAATGGTGGGAAGCTCCAATGACGGAAATACTGTCCACTGCTATGAGCTGGTCGTTGGTTTGGAGACGACCGTCAACAGCCGCCGCGCCGCGGGGGACAATGTGACCCACGGACACTTGCGATCCCTCCTCCGTCCCTCCCACGATGCGAAAACCAAATCCTTCCTGACGTCTCTGCAGCTCGATCGTCATCTCGATCCAGTCCCTGAAACGGAAGGAACAAGCAAATTATAGAAGGATTTTATAAATCTGTTTATTTTGAGAACAAACTGAATGGTAGTTGCCATCTCCGTTTGACTTAATGGTGTCGATTTTCTGCCCTTTTCGTCTCCCAAAGATTTTAATTTTTCCAGGGATAAACTGAGGAAAGCTACGTTCACTATTTCATCCGTCTCTTCTTCTTAATTAAGTCTCACCTTATGTTGGCCGCATGATGGTTGAGATCTCCCACTTCCCCAGGAGTGACCCTCCCCTCGTTACTGTTTCCCATTCCTCCGGGCGACAACATGGGATGGGCGGCAGGATGACCTTGGACATGGATGCTGTTCGGACTGAGTGGCCCATTCCCGTTGTACATCGCGGCCCCACCATCGCCATTGTAGTGACCATCGAACACGAACACGGGCGTTTTTGACCTCTCGGGTAGACTGTCCCTCAACCTGGGTCGACTCCTCCCCAAGTCTCCCGCTGTGGGCGTCTTACTCCGTGGAGATATCCCCGCACTGTTCAGCGTCACCCGGGAATCGGAGTAGTCGTTGTTACCGGGGCTGAACTTCTTGCTGAAGACTTGTGAATGGACACGTTGGACCGTGAGCGATGCGTCGCGCCCCAGCGGAAAGTCCTTCAGAATTTGGACAACTTGAGTATGACTGAGACCGCGAAGGTCGATTCCGTCGATGGCAATGAGTCGATCCCCCTCATCCAAACCGCCGCAGTGGGTCGAGTCCAGAACCTTTTTTACCTGTGGGGGACAGGTGGCAATGTTAGGGAACAACGTCAAGATTCCCGTCGTCACAGTGGGAATTGTATTTATTTCTACCTTTTGTCCGTTGAGACTGTCGGCAATGGTGAACCCAAAGCCGGCCGTGCCCTTGTTTATGGCCACCGTGAGAAACGTCCCATTCTCCATGGGACGGCCCACGTGTTTCGGCGAGAACCTTTTGTCCGAGGAGCGTTCCCCGAGTAGGTCGACACTGGCGGGGCGGCCGGCCTTCCCGTACCCTCCACCCCCACCCCCCATGATCCGGTCACCCGACAGCTCCGGAAGGGAGTGGGCGGAATGGGCAAGACTGTCCGGTGTGGCAGCTCGTGTCGTCCATTCCAACCTAGTTGAGCAACACGTGGTCAATGCAACATACTTTCACCAGCTTGTTTGCATTATTGCAAAAATTGTGTTGTAGTCAGTACTGTATTTTGGTTTGTACGAGGATGTAGCTGTAAAACACGCTCTTTCTACTTTGAGTAGAATTTGTCGAATTAGTGTGATTACTGTTGAAATAGTTTTGCACAAAAATCAAACCGTTCCTTTTAAATTTGAACTCTCCAGAATGTAAAATTCTATATTTAAATTCCTTTAAACGTTTGTGCGGTTGAAAATTAGGTTCGTGTCGCTTCCAGCCCTTAATTTGGCAGATTGTTGGAGGAATTTACGCTGACTTTTAATAATTTTAAGTAGAATAGTGGAAATTCACCTCTTATCTCCATTCGGATTGAATGGTTCCACCGCGATGGTTGTAACGATTTCCGTGTTGGGATCGGACGGGTCGAAAGGGAGCGGATAACCGCGACAAACCTCCAAGTGAACTTCCTCCCCGGGGGAAATGCTCTGAAATATGGAGACCATCTCCTGATGCGTGTAGCCCAGAACACAGCGCCCATTCACGCGGACAAGAACGTCCCCCGTTCTTAACTTTGCGTCACGCCAGGCCGCTCCGTCAGGAACAACAGATCTGCAAAAATAGTCAGGACAATTTGAAACTTTTGTGCATAACAAAATGGCTGAAGTTCCCTTGTCACTATCGCTCCGCCGATTTTGCCGCACTGGGCAGGATGTACATTTATTTACATTTTACAAGCACGTTAAATGTGAATGAGATGCCTCAGAAGTAAGTCGGACAGAGATGACGAGAGAGAGCGAATTGACTCACTTGATTTGTAGGAACTCGTCCAACCCGTCGTCATCGTCTCCCCCAACAATCGTGAAGCCTAACCCACGCGACGATTTGACAAGAATTGTTCCAATCCGCTCCCCAACGAGTTGAGTCGGATCTCTGGTGAAGAATCTGTTGGGCGATCGCTCCATCGTCTTCACTTTCAAGCCACTCAGACCACCACTGAATTTCGGTATCGCAGAGGACGAGGGGTTATGATTGGACATGAGGGTGGAATGACTATGAGTATGATTTTCAAGAGTTGTGTCGGGTGTTTTCCCTCTCGGGATGGACAGTCGATTGTTGTGATTGGAAGGCTTGGGGTTTGGTGGGGGAGGGTTAGCACTAGAATATCGGGGTGGGAAATTACCCCCGGGTGGGGGTCGACTCTGACTTTGTTGACCATCGGCAAGTAGTTGTTGGTCGGTTAGTCCTACTTTGCTACTGCTGCTCGTGGGGGTGGTTTGTTTGGCCTGGAGGACTGGGTTCTCAAACTGGGTTCGTCGGTTGACATGGTCGATGTAGTAGGTGCCGTAGTGGGGATCGTCGATCCGCTCCCAGCCGAAGGGCAACTCGTTGTCGTCACACTCCTCGAGGGACATTTTCTGCACACGGGATAAACGAGGATCCAACCAATGCGAGGTTCCCGTATTGTGACTAGTGGCAAAATAAATTAAACAAATAACTCCATATCCTTTAAGCTTAAAATCGTGCTAAATACACAGAAAGTGTCGTGGTTTAAATCCTTCTGTCGTGGTTACAAGTGTGGCTTACTCGATGAAGTAGACCTCGCCCTTCTCCGTGTAGGCCATCTCCCAGTTGGAGGGAAGCGGACCCAGCTCGTCCTCCGGGGGTTGGAAGCGTGGTGAGTAGGTGATTGGAGGCACGGTGGGAGGACCTCCACTGCCACCACCTGCATTTGATGGCTGGTCTTCATTAGCGTCATCCCCTGCGCCCAGGGCTTCGACATTGGACCGATTTCGCCTCCGCTTTCCCTCAGAGGAAGGGTGCATCCCTGGCAGAATTGTCCCCTTGCTCGTCATCATCATCGAGTCTGAATTGTTCAAAGAGCTGCCGACAATACTCATGCTATTTCCGCCAACCCCACCACCGGCAAGCATGGAGGACTGGTTACTCATCTCACGAGCTCGGTTCGCCCAGGGTTTCGGAGTTCCGTAATGATTTCCTGAAATAGTAAAAAATACAAGACCATGAAAATGGTTAAATCACAATTATAATTAAATAATACGTGAAATGGGCTTTAGTTTCCCATTTCATTGTGATTGACGTGCCCCCAATTTTTTGGGGGTCGTCACTACGGGCGAAATTGTGGGCTCCCCGTTCTCCCAACGAGCACTAAATACACACTGTGCAAATTAACTTACCGGCATAAACCCCACTCTCGAGCAGACTCCCGTTCCTCTCCAGTTCCATGAACTCCTCCTGGGACAGGAAAGTGTAGTCTACATCGTTGATTTCGCCGGGTCTGGGCGGTCTCGTCGTGACGGGGACGGTTCGGAGGTAGAGATTGTCGCGAACGACGCCTTGCAAGGCGTGGTCGACGGAGCCCTTTTGAAACCTCGTGTTCAAATAAGATCTCAATTCGGGACCCAGACTTCCTACGAGGTCAAAAAACATGTCAAATAATGATAAGCCCCAGGAGCACTTGTTGCATAGAAATATGGCAAAAGAAACGAACCTCTGGGAGCGACGGTGAGATGCGTCGTGTGATTGGCAGGGTTTGATCTGAGACAGTGATGGAGCAGGGAAAGGACGTCGGCCTGCGTGTACCCAGCAACCTGAGAAGGCCCAAAGAATGCTTATCATTCAACTCATTCTCGCAAAACTTATCTAAAGTAAGAACTGTCCACATTCCTCCTAGCCCGATAACACCAGTGATAAGTGTATTATCACTTGAACCACTTAACTATACTGCTTGTTAATTATTATTATGTGTGCACCCCTCACTCACAGATTGAAGAAAATGCCAACGAAGAAATCTGATAAATCGTTCCTCTCTGGTCGCTCTGTTGCTTTTAACTAAATCACTCCAAGAAGAAGAAGAAGAATGCGAATGCACTCTTTTTGGCTCAGGCTCAACATTTTACATTAACACGCGATATCATCTCTCTCTCACACAAGAAGAAAACTTCAGCAGCGAGTTAAATTCCAAAACTGCAAGTGATTTCATGATCTCAGACGGACAGCCATCCATCCATCCATCCATAAAATAATTATTACCTTTTTAACAGTAGCACATTTTTACGATGTTGTCGATAAGAAGGCTGATGGCGACGGCGTTATCTCGCAAAGAGGGCGAAAGATTTGTGTAAGAGATCGTTCATTAATTATGTCAGGGATCAACAGGTCAGGCTCGTATGACACGTTAAAACGGGGGCGGTTTAAAACTTGTAACACGTAAGTAACGAATGTTCCTAAGAAGAACAAGATGCTGAGTAAATCAGTCCAGCTAGAAGAAGACGAGGCAAAAATAATATGTAAGTCCACGTCCTGGCAAAGAAAGAAAGCCATTAAAACTAAAGTAAATATGCCTGTGTGTCCATGGAGGTGAAGACGTTATCTGTAGATAAACAAGCAACTGCGGAAATCGGATATGCACAAGTCAAGAAAGTAACCCTACATTTATCTTTTACATAAACATTTCAACATAATGGTGGAAAAATAAGTAGGATGTAAATCTCCTCTCCGGTTTCATTCAGCCGAGATTGAGACAAATAAGAAAGTTATGGATTCCGTTCCCGTCCGTACGAAATGTGTAGTTAAATTGTGTTGGTATTACTTTACGGATCTTTACGGTGATGATGACGATGGTGGGTCGGGGGGAGACGGAAAAATGTGTAAATAAACAAGTCAGAAAAGATGTAAATTGTGGTGTTAGGTTTTAAAATTAAAAGAAAAAAGCCAGTATATTTTCCTGTCACGTCACATGTCATTAGGTGCAGCATGCCATTTTTAAACACTTTCACATTCTCTTCCTGTGACTCAACCTCATATTTACTCTACGACCCACCACATACGTAGATATTTATTATTCACTCCACCAACCATGCAAAGTGGTACGACAAGGATAATAATAATAAATCTGCATTTTTTAAATAGCCGAATCGTCTCAGGAGGAGTGAAATAATACTAATTTTTCATTCTCCATCCACTTCATGTCAATCGTTGTAACCGTAATATTTATGTAAAAAAAAGTTTACCGAAATCTGCCTAAATACTTTGTCAATCTGCAGAGCTCTAAATTTTTCTTGCGCACACATGTCACAAAATTTGCATACACTTTTAAAAATGTGGCGTTAGAGTCTCTCTTAAATTATTTGCTTGCTAACAAAAAAATTCATAAGGAAGGAAGCCGAGTCACCCACCTGTTGCCCCTGCACGTCCAGGATGATATCACCACTTTGCAAGGAGCCGAAATCAATCCAAGCATCTATCTCGCCCGTGACCTCGCCCACATATGCGAACTGGCCGTTTTCCGACCCTCCATCAATGTCCAGGGGGGGTGGGCCCCCATCGTCACCGTCCTCGTCACCCTCCACCCGGCTTTCTTTGGCAATGCTACTAGTACTATTTAAATCTTGTGACTGTGGGGGCGGAGGCGGCGGAGGTGGTGGCAGTCGTAGGAAGACTTGACGAAGAAGTTGACTCCAGTGACCTCCCCCATTTCGGATTTCTTCGAATAAGTCTCTATTGGGGTTTGGGCGGGAGGGGGGAGGCCCACGGATTGGGGGAGGTTGACCTTGAAGCTCTTCCAGCTCCGAGTTATTGTTCTGGTCGTTGTTGGAGTGGTGGAGAAGGACGTGGCTCGTGCGGGAGAGCGGAGTGGTCCCATGGTTCACGGGGGGAGGAGGTGGTCGGCCGTACTGGGAGGAGGTAGTACTCGGATAAAAGTCTGGACCATTGTTCCCATTGTAGTCGTCGTTGCCGTTGTCGTTGTGGTGGTGGTGATGGTGATGGACGGGGTTCGACGACGATGATGACATGATTCCAGTGTCGGGCATGATTAATATGGATCTCTTATCGTGGTTAGGGGTACTTTAATAACTCGAATTAGCACCCAAATCAAGAAGGGTAAATAGTTTACGTATAAAGCAAATATGTATTGTTGGAAGGGTCAGGATTCTGACAAACTTGACACTTTTTATCTCTTAATATCAAAGTGTGTAATTAATAGTTCAGTCGTATTATTATGTTGTCATATCCTTCTTCGATAGGTGTGTATCAAGTGTTAAAAGGCACAGTCATCAAGCTCGATTTAATAAACCGGGGTCAATTCTTACATTTTTGAGCAATTCGATTCTTTTCAAGTCCACTTTTTCATGATTAAGAATTTACGTGTCATTTTTTGTGAATCTTCTCCAGTTTTATCTTAAAATCATCCCATTTTCACGATATCTCAGTAATTGGTGGCAATAAAACTTGTGTTTTTCCCGACAATGCCATCCATTCCGTTTTTTTCAGATTATAACCTTTGCCTTGATAAAATTGTGATTTTCTCGATAAGTGCACCGAGCTGAGAATGATGAGATTGTCAAAGCACGCTAACTCGATGTCAACCCGTCTCCACCAAAATTAGTCGACTGACATTACGACACCAAAAACACTTTAATTATGACCATTCCCCGTCACACAAACAAACGCCACTTAAAATCACTCGTATATATTTACATGTCTTCACGCATTTTGGCACACTTAGTTTTTCCTCCTCCATCATCTCCTGGCACGAGCAAACTTGTGGAAAAAATTGAAATTTTGTATCACATTTTTTAACAGCTAAAAACCAAGTGTTAATCAAAAGGTATTTGGTAGTCGAGGGGAAAGTAGTACAATGCACACTACATCATGAAAATTTAGCGTCATGACATGACGACCACGCCAAGTTTAAGAATTTCAAACTCATTCATTCCTTCCTCACATCGTTAATTAGTCAGAATTGAGTCAACATTTTTTCCCTTCAAATTTCATCAACTCGACGTTCGATTCAAGTATTTATTATATCCGTCGTTGGTTGGGTTACTTTTTCTTGAACTGAACCACTCAAGTAAAAAAACGCACAAAACTTGACCACTCTTCTCTCTCGCTCTTTCTCTCCTTGATTACCAAATTCTTGGGCCCAAGAGTTTTACACTGGTCAAAAATCCGACCAAATTCGCTCCAAACAGCTTTAATTTTTAAATTTAAAGTTTATTTGACACCCCAGCTGCGTGTAGCCTCCTATGTAAAGTGACTAAGTAAAAGGAGGCTGAATTTGAGAGAGGCCAGTAAAATAATAATACGACGGATTTTTTACTACTCCTATTGTCACTATGCCCTCTCCTGTAATAGAAAATGATGCTATACACTGGGGGACACCGTATTACATACACCAGCACGATTTTACTTTAACAATGAGAATAAGAATTCAAATAATATTTTACTATCCATCCGTCCATCCATCCCCCTCTTTTTCCCATCCCTTCTTCTTCTTCGTCCACCACCTCGTTTTATATGCCAGCAACCACTTTGAAAAAGATGACAGAAAAGCGTGGATTGGACCAACTTATTTTCTCGACGAGAGGGACGGGCTTAAGACCAACTTATAGCAGTAGTAAGTTGCAATATTAACAAGTTTTTTCAGCCCCGGCATCATTTTACTCGCATCTTTCGTACTGCATGCATGTTGTATACCTTGATTTTCTTGACTATATGAGAAAAGTGGTAACAAAACAATGCGTCTTCTTCTTGGTCGTATCGGGAATGAGATAGCACCAGCACCACCACCGTCAAGCGTTCGTATGTATTTAAGACTCTCTCCTCTTGATGATACATCCTGAGAAAAAGAGTTGGACTTGGCTTCTAGTTGGCGTCGTGCAGGGTCCACAGTTTCCCATCAGCCGAGGGTGAAAAGGGTTCTTGCCTTTTGGTATCAACTTCCTCCCGTTTTGCTATTTATTTGTTTAAACTGCGTGTCCTGAATGAAAATGAAAATCCTGCGTCACGAATGAGATGAGAAAAGGGGAAGGGCAAAAATGGCGAGCGGAGCGAGAATTTGCAGTATACAATAAATAGATTTCAGTATTTTGAGAGCCAATAAAACCAAAATTATTTATGTATACGACTTCCTGCCCGTCTCAGGCTGGTGTAAAAATGAATGGAAATCATCACAACAGGATAATAACCGCATGCACCTGGATTGGATGGGGGATGGATCAAGTAGGGGACCAGCATTAAGAATGCGACTTCATTTTGACCTCGTTTCGTGATGGAAAGGACAGCGAAGGGAATTGGCCAAAAGTGAAAAGAGATCACATCCTTTCTGTACAATCCCTACGTAATGCATTTCGGACCAGGATAAAATGATTGCATGAATGCAAACAAATACTCAATTAGACATTGAGCCGCTTGTGCAGAAAATTTCTGCAACTAATAAAACCACGGATTTAGATTAGCGTAACCAAATGAGGCACACGAGTATGAACTTGAAACAAATTATTCCATTATCAGGCCACGTAATTAATAATTCTGTCGCATATATTATTTCATACTCCCGACGGGACGGATGATTCCATCCATATCAAAATCTCTCAATCTATTGAAGTAAAATTCAAACAAGGTTAGCCTTTTGAAGTTTTCCACCTTGATCCTAGTATATCCCACACCCTGCACAGATTCCTGCCACATTATTGAGATAGTCGTCCTGAGTCCGTTTGCATGTATTCCTCAGTTGATTAGTGGAAGCATCGAATAATTGTGGAACATAGCAAATCCACGCTTCATTCACCACTCGCTCACCTGCCTGTGAGTGGGAATGTATGCACAGTGGAGTAATAAAAATACGTCGAGTGATTCAGGCCAGGTAACAGAATGAGACGTAGACCAAACCTGAAATCTCACCGAGTCATAAGAGACGAGAAAAATAAGGCATAAGCAGCATGCGATCTGCTACGGGTTGCATTTTTCAATCAAAATTGTTGATCTGATCTCTCGCCACAGAGTCCACTTTAATGTTGTCCTGGTATTTCTATCTCTTCATTGTTGGTTATCATTCCTCCTACTTTAGTGCAATCTTACTATTGAGGACTGTGCACATATTTAGTCTTGAAACACTTGCTCCATTCCTTGCTCCCCAGACTTGTCAATGTAAAATGATTCGTTGTTCAGTCCACGGAGGAATGCATGTGCAGACCCCCTTTTGCGATATGTTGAAGGAAATTCAGACTCGACATTTGACATATCGTCGCTCTTCGTGCATGATGTGGGCAAACTGCTCCAAGTAAAATATTTGAATCTAACTCACAATCAGTATACATAAATCAGTATGGAAGTTCGGATGCACTTTTTGGCTTGCACATTGCAATGCTTTGCTGACATTGAACTGTTTCCCATTGAGAAATCCAGTCGGCAAAAAATGTCTTTAACCCTGAATAATTTCCCGTGATAAAATACTAAATACATTTTATGGAAAGCCAGCTAAATTGGATTCACTGCATTATTTGGGGGCATACATAATATTTACACAAAATGTCATTGGAAGACGAATGCGATTGTCTGCAATTTTAGATTTCTGCTCAACGAGTGCTTAACTTTTGTAGTTTTTAACCATTTTTGATGGAAACTTTAAGAGTAGAATAGCAACAATTTATTTTCAGAAATTTATAACGGTACATATTTAATTAATCTTCGTCTGGAGAGGTCAAAACTAAACTGATTGCGATCATGAGAATGCATGACTGATAACGGATCTGAATTCATGTCGATTATTTCTTAGCACTTACACGGGCAATGACCAGCTTGCCATTATTTATATTTAATCTCTTTCGTTTACTTGAACTAGTGTTTTAATTGCATTTAAGTTTCCTTGTTTATACATAATTTCCCTCATTCGTTGAGGAAAAAATCCTTTAGCGAAGCAACTATTTAGCAGAGAATGCATACTCGTTATTTGCTCGTTAGTCGTTACTACCCTTGAATCTACTGACGATTTTTTTCAAATAGGGTCCGAGGTCGAGGGAATGTGGGGGTGGTCAATTTTCAGGATGCAGATCGTTCCACAACAACTTTGACGACTTTCTTCACCTTCCGCATCTTCAGCCATTTCAAACGTTTTCTGAATTACAAAAAACTCTATAACCTACTCTGCATGCATGTTCTCGCATGATGTCATTTGGACCAAAAATGAATAAATAAAAATTGTGTTTTTTAACAAATATACAAAATGCATTAAAAAGTTCGGCGTCAACCTGGGACTTTTCATTTTTATACGAATTTATGTATACATATATTAGCACACGAAAAGAACAGAAAATAGAATTACGACATATTTCAAATCAATCATAACTTAGTGTTTTCTTATAGATTGAGCTCATTTTCTAGCAAACTGTAGTAGATGGTTTTACTTTCTGGTGCTTTGCCCTCGTCATATTCGCCAGTTTCGTCTGAATATTCGTATTCTGAATCTTCGCCTGGATCTTGGTCTTGATCTTGACCAAGATCTTGGGGCAAGGGTTCTACAAACTCGGTGAGCATCCTCTTTGGGTGTTTTGCTGGTGGGTTGCTGGTTTCCGGCTGAACTTCACTTCTCGCTTTTCTGCAACTGGATGACTTCACTTTGTCCAAGAGACACTCCTCCTTGTCCTTATCGTAGTAGTGGTCAACTTTGGGCATATCATTCTCCAGTAAGTCATAGAATTGTAATAGGACCAGTGCTGATTAACATTGCGACAATATCGCGTTGGCCACAGAATCACATCCGTGCCAACAATTCTTATTCTTACCTTCACACCCGTAATGATAAGCTTGTCGGTAAAAGCACATGTAGTACATGGTGCAGTCTTTGGGGTCTGCTTGAAATCCATTTTTGTCACAATTTACGGCTAGAAATGAGAAGTATTGTTGTTCGTTACATATTTTTTCATTTTCATTGTTAAAAAATCTGGTAGAGTCGCATATTCTCCGTACTGGTATTGATTTGATAAACTACTACCGGATTGGTAGTAGTTTATTTCTGACAATGGGGGCGAAAACCATGTTCTTCAAACCAGATTATTTTTTGGCCAACTCAATTTGAAGGACCAACGCTTTAGAAACAACATTTGGTACGACACTTGCGCAGATGCGCAAAATTCAGAGCGTTATGAGTGCCTCAAGTTCGCGAAAACGCTCGTGTTTCACGAGGAGTCAGTGCGAGAAAAGGCTGCTGCCACAAGGCCCAGATTTCGCTCGAACACCAAGCGTTTTATTCAAAATTCGCTTAATTTTGCGCATCTGCGAAATGTTGTTTCTAAAGAGAGCTCTTTCAAACCAACATGGCTAAAAAATAATCTGGGTCGAACATGATGGTTTGCATCCCCGTTGTGAGTGGCAAATTTGTCATTTCCACAACATTACTAAGCGGTCCGTTATTACCGTACCGGTGGTGTCATATATGTACTGGGGTCAGTGTTGCCAGTTTTCTAGGACTGTACTCGAATTACCAACCTGCCGGACAAAGAGCCTCAGGAACACTTATCCTCGGCAGACATTCCTTCTTCTCCGGATGGAAGGCGTTTCGAACATCGCAATATTTGAGGAAAGCATTCCCCATGTGGCACAAGTAGTAGCGATCACAACTGGGGTCCTCTGGGTCGGAATAGCGTGCGGTGACTGGGTCCGTGGGACACAAACACCTGTCTCGCCGTTCACATCGGATTGTGGAATTTTTGGCGTCCGAAATAGAGAAGAGGTTGCCAAATGCGAGGACGATTAGTAAACGGGATGGAGAAAGGGCTAGAGTTGGGAACGTCATGATGATGGATTTTTTCTAAATATACTTGATTGGTTAATTGTTCGTGGTTAAAGTTTAAAATGTGATATTTTTATGGTGGAATGTTACTTGCATTATATTGCGCTTCAATGGACTATTGTGTTTTAGAGTTACATGTGAGAATGAATAAGCTAATTGTGATTTGATGTCAATTGTCGATAATGGAAAACAAAACAAAGACTTGGATACCAACTTATAATTACCATTAAAATACATAGGCACTTCCAAACATAATACAATTTGTAATTTTTTTAACTTGACCACCCTCTTTGGAAGAGGCTCTTCCGTTCCTCCAACAAATTCCGCAGCAGGTTGTTGTTCGTATGCATTCTCATTGTAGTAGCAGGGTTTTTGCTCCAGAGTGGACCAATCAATTTATCGCGAGCTATGCCCTACGCCCGAAAAGTCTGTACATATTTATTTCAGATTTGTACATTTTGATTAAGATTTCATTATTAAAGCATTATTTTTATTATAAATACAAAAATCGGGGTTTGGGTGGAAAACTTTGACAATTTTGCATGACTTCATATTTGACTGTACATATACATTTTATTACTGTATTTTATTGATAGTTTACACACTGATTAATTTTAAAATAATTTTCAAACGGTTAATTTTATTGGCATTCAAAATTTAGCATGCAATGCTTTAGGATAACATGAAGCAGAGGGGAGATACTAAAATACACGGTCAATACGGCCACGGTCACGGTCAACTGACCGTGACCGTGACCGTGGCCGTGACCGTGACCGTGACCGTGGATTACAGAAATTTTACCGTGGTTGAATGCAAGTGACCGTGGACACACAAAAGTTGACCGTGGGGCGAAATAAGTGACCGTGGATGACCGTAGGGTCAAATAAGTTGAACGTGGACGCAAATAAGTGACCGTGGATGACCGTAGGGTCAAATAAGTTGACCGTGGACGCAAATAAGTGACCGTGGATGACCGTAGGGTCAAATAAGTTGACCGTGGACGCAAATAAGTGACCGTGGACGCAAATAAGTGACCGTGGATGACCGTAGGGTCAAATAAGTTGAACGTGGACGCAAATAAGTGACCGTGGATGACCGTAGGGTCAAATAAGTTGACCGTGGACGCAAATAAGTGACCGTGGATGACCGTAGGGTCAAATAAGTTGACCGTGGACGCAAATAAGTGACCGTGGACGCAAATAAGTGACCGTGGACACAAATAAGTGACCGTGGAGCCAAATAAGTTGACCGTGGACGCAAATAAGTGACCGTGGGGCCAAATAAGTTGACCGTGGACGCAAATAAGTGACCGTGGATGATCGTGGGGTCAAATAAGTTGACCGAGGACATAAATAAGTGACCGTGCATGACCGTAGTGTCAAATAAGTTGACCGTAGTGTCAAATAAGTTGACCGTGGGTGCAAATAAGTGACCGTGGGGTCAAATAAGTTGAGCGTCGACGGAAATAAGTGACCGTGGGTTCAAATAAGTTGACCGTGGATGACCGCAGAGTCAAATAAGTTGACCGTGGATGACCGCAGAGTCAAATAAGTTGACCGTGGATGACCGCAGAGTCAAATAAGTTGACCGTGGATGACCGCAGAGTCAAATAAGTTGACCCTGGTTCAATATAAGTGACCGTGGGTTCAAATAAGTTGACCGTGGATGACCGTGGGGCCAAATAAGTTGACTGTGGGCGGAAATAAGTGACTGTGGGTCCAAATAAGTTGACCGTGGATGACCGTGGGGCCAATTAAGTTGGACGTGGACGGAAATAAGTTACCGTGTGACCGTAAAATACTGGGTTTAGAAATTTGGGATTGCTTTAAATAGAACGTCCGATGGTTCCGATGAGTTGAGGATTAACTCAATCCAACTCAACAAGAAAAATTGTCGACTCAAACTCAACCTGATTCAAATTCGTTTCGACTCAAACTCAACCTGGTTCAAATTCGTTTCGACTCAAACTCAACCTGATTCAAATTCGTTTCGACTCAAACTCAACTAAACTTAAATGTTGACGACTCAAACTCAAGTCATGAGTGGACTCACGTTTTTAAGAGTAATATATTTATTTAAGTAAATACGTCCAGAAGGGGACACAATTTTTTTTAATACAAAATTTCCAATGAGAACGATATTGCTAGCCACCAATTACAATTTTAATGATTTCCTAGATTGTGAGAATCTATTAATATAAAATTGCTATAGTTAGAATTCCAATAAGGTAATGATAAACATACAGTGCAGACTTGATGTAGCCAGAGTCAGGCCAAGTTGTGGTTACCACTCAATCCGATTTTTTTCATGAAATTTTGCAATAAATGTATTTTAAAAAATTTAAAAATTCAAATTGATTTGGTTTTTTAAAAATTTAAATCCACATTCTTCCATTAATAACAATTGGTAGGCTATTTGACACACTCGATACGAGGATTTCAAAAAATCGGTTTGGGTCACCCAATACGGTTTAGGAATTATAATTAGAGACATTTCCTTATGAGAGTCTCATAAAGAAATGTCATTAATTTTAACCCCTCGACCGTAGGGTACTCCAGATGAAAATTTCTCCTATATTAATTTATATTGTTCCATTAGGAGCTCTTACCAACTTGTCTACCAAATTTCAGTTGGATTTCATGAATTTGAAAAATTGGTATAGGTCAATGACATTTGGCACGAAGGAAGATATTACGGCCGTGTTCTGAATCACAAAAAAATCTCCATATACACTCACACTTTGCTAAGTGGGTGTCGATTCTCCACTCAACTCGGTATTCTCAATGAAATTGGGTCTTCACTCAAGAAAAAGGAGAATTTGTGAGTGTTAGTGTCAGCTGAGAGTGGAGTTTTCAAGTGAAAACCACTGTTGTTTGCCTTTTTCATTTAGGGAATAATTTATTTAGTAATTCAAAATGTCGTCTTCGGACGAATCCACCACCACGGTGAAAGAGTTGAGAACGCTGGTACGTGCCAAATCTCCGGTTATGACCCCTTTCGACAAGGAAATTTTACTGCGAATAGTCGCGACACCTAAATTTAATCTCCCATAACAACTTATAGATTTCTCCTTTGGTGTACAAAACTTAGAAACTTTTTCACTTCAACATGTGCCGAAAAACAGATCGTAGAGGTCATAAAATTTGAATAGAAGAGTATCAATCAATTTATTGGTTCAAATATTATCAGAGGCAAAATAACTTTTGTGAAAAAATGAAACGTCGTGTCGTGTACGACGGTGGAAGAAAAACCTACTCCAAGCAACTTTGTGGGCCATTTAAGATGATATTTGAAAGTCGGACTCCCAATATGTGGAATATTATTAACTTCATGTCACATGTCAGCCTCCCACGACAAATTTGGAACGTTTCTATGACATTTAAATTTTTGTGGGGTCCACCTGATCCACCTAAACGACCACCAACTTCAAATCCCCAACCAACCACTTGACCGATCATGCTATCTCCGAACTCAACCTTACTTTTTGCCCGAAGTTGAAGTATGCAAAATTTCAAGTCGATAGCTTTTGTTTAACCCTTTCCTTCCTAACGATGAGTATATCCATCCCCAAATTTCGAACGTTGCTTCGGAACAAAGAAATTATCCGTCGTCATAAACTTGGCGTTGTGACGGAACGGAATTGATAATTTTCTTAAGAAAGAAATGTTAAAGAGAGTTATCGTGCCTACAGACGGACAGAGAAACGTCGCGACAAATCTATAAGGCCATCTTAAAAAGCCTAAAAGTATCCAAAACAGTACGCAAGGGGTTTGTTCAGAAATTGACCACCATAAAAGGATGACGTCACGATAGGGCATATATAGGACATATGTATGCCAATTAATTAAATATTTATTGTTAATTAATTAATAACAATCTGAAAAAAAGTCATAAGTTACACGGCTGTGTTGCGGAAAACGGAGGCCTACATTAATAATATGAAGTGATAATTTTGTATAACGTTTTGTGAAGAAAAGGCGTGTGAAGTCATCTCGATTGTTATTCGTTTGGCTATTTGAAATGGCGTCGGTTTCTGAGAAAAGCAATCAGGCGCTAGATGGAATTTGGAAAAAAACGTTGACGTTTGACGTTGGTTTCCATTCTGGGGTGAATTAGTCAGCTCGTGTTGAAACTAAAAAATTTGAAATTTTATACATATGAACAGAAGTACATTCACCGTCGACGTGCTTAATGTCAAAATAAATATCACACCGTATTGTATATTTCGTGGCAAGCCTACTTTCTACACAAGTCCTTCTTATGCCTTCTTATTTCCGTCCACAGTCAACTTATTCGGCCCAACGGTCATCCAAGGTCAACTTATTTGAACCCACGGTCACCTATTTCCGTCGACGCTCAACTTATTTGACCCCTCGGTCACTTATTTGCATCCACGGTCAACTTATTTCACCCCACGGTCACTTATTTGCGTCCATGGTCAACCTATTTGGCTCCACGGTCACTTATTTTCATCCACGGTCAGCTTATTTGGCCCCACGGTCACTTATTTGCATCCACGGTCAACTTATTTCACCCCACGGTCACTTATTTGCATCCACGGTCAACTTATTTCACCCCGCGGTCACTTATTTGCGTCCACGGTCAACCTATTTGGCTCCACGGTCACTTATTTGCATCCACGGTCAACTTATTTCACCCCACGGTCACTTATTTGCGTCCATGGTCAACCTATTTGGCTCCACGGTCACTTATTTTCATCCACGGTCAGCTTATTTGGCCCCACGGTCACTTATTTGCATCCACGGTCAACTTATTTCACCCCACGGTCACTTATTTGCATCCACGGTCAACTTATTTCACCCCGCGGTCACTTATTTGCGTCCACGGTCAACCTATTTGGCTCCACGGTCACTTATTTGCATCCACGGTCAACTTATTTCACCCCGCGGTCACTTATTTGCGTCCACGGTCAACCTATTTGGCTCCACGGTCACTTATTTTCATCCACGGTCAGCTTATTTGGCCCCACGGTCACTTATTAGCTCGCCCTGCGTAGCATGAGAGCTATTGAATTCCTCTTGTCCGTCTGTCTGTCTGTCCGTCTGTCTGTCTGTTAACGAGAATTTTGCATCAATTGATGCTAATTAAATAGGACCATGTCCATATTTTAGGATATTAATAGCCCCATTCGTACCGCACAAGCGATGACACAAAATGGTGCCAAGCAATTGGGGGAATTGATGCCATTCGCACCAAAAGTGCAGAATAACCGGTAGTACTACGTACCTACGGCAGGGGGCGAAAAAGTCGAAATTATGTCAAATTTGTTGGTCTATTTTGTCTGCTTATTTTCCACCATTGGTGCCAAATTGTATACATAAAAATGTTGCATCTATTTGCGGGGATTGTAGTGTACCATTCGTGCAAAATTGTGTCAAAATTATGTATCTGATTTGTCCGATTATTTGGCACCTTCGGTGCGAAGTTATGCTCAAATTCTGTTTCAGGGCGAGCTATTTCTAACGTTACAACGGTTTATTTGACCCCACGGTCACTTATTTGCGTCCACGGTCATCGGTCATCCACGGTCACTTATTTGCGTCCACGGTCAACTTATTTGCGTCCACGGTCACTTATTAGCTCACCCTGCGAAGCATGAGAGCTATTGAATTCCTCTCCGTGAATTCCGTCCGTCCGTCTGTCTGGGTGTTCACGAGTTTTTTGCATCAATTGATGCTAATTAATAATCCCCTTGACCATTATAGAATAAATTAGGCGCACCATTGGTATCGAACAATCCGTGGCGCAAATGGTGCGAATTAATTGTGCAAATGGATCGAGAAAGGACTACAATTTTGGAATAGGTAGCACCGTTGGTATTGAACAGTTGGTTATCCAAGCTGATGCGAAACAATTGGATGAGCATCAGTTGATACTCACTAGAATGGATCAGGTCCATTTTTTAATAAATTAATAGCACCGTTGGTATCTAACAATCGGTAACACAAAATGATGCGAAACAATGATGCAAAACGCACCAATGGTACAGAATAGCCGGGAGAATTTATTATATAATTTTGACACAAATTTTTTGAAATTTTATTTGACCCACCACGGTTAATCTCCAACAGTGGTGCAAAATACTTTGCCATCTTCCTCGTCTTTCTGCACCATTGATGCATAATTGCATAATAATTATTGATCTATTTTATGCTTCATTTTTATGCACCACTGGTGCATAATTGCTTAAAAATTATTGATCTATTTTGTTGAACTACTATAATTTTGCACCCAAGGTGCAAAGGTGCCAGGTAATTATATATTACAGGGTGAGCTACTTCTAACGTTACTACGGTTTATTTGACCCTACGGTCATCCACGGTCACTTATTTGCGTCCACGGTCAACTTATTTGACCCTACGGTCATCCACGGTCACTTATTTCACCCCACGGTCAACTTTTGTGAGTCCACGGTCACTTGCATTCAACCACGGTAAAATTTCTGTAATCCACGGTCACGGCCACGGTCACGGTCACGGTCAACCACACCCCCTACATCCATGGGGGAAGTTTTTGGTCCACGGCCACAGCCACGGCCACGGTCACGGTCACGGTCACGGTCAGTTGACCGTGACCGCGGCCGTATTGACCGTGTATTTTAGTATCTCCCAAGCAGAGTTTGATTTTGATTGGCATGCATCACCAAATCACCATCCAGCACCCGTAAAGGGATTACATAGTTTCACATTTCTCTCTTTCAGACCCGGCAGCCACACACTTTTAACACGAGTAGAAAACAACAACGATTTTGCTCCGGAATTTATTCATTGTTTACATTGTTCAAAATAATTAAAAACAGTGAAACCAATTAAGCAGCCAACTGATAACTTGGAATTTTATAACTCGTGTCATGATTACTTGCAATTAGTTGTAACATCTGTTGTTTGTTGAGCAATTTTGATTAGAAATGGCAAATGCCGGTTTTGGTAAGCTTTTCTTAAAATTCTCTTTCAACTTGTCTTTCAACAGAAGCAACCAGTTAATAATTTGCTTGTTTATTATACTCTTTTTAGAGATTGGCGACTCTTCCAATGAAGAGGAAGATGACCCTTCGACCGCTCTCGTCGTGGACCGCGCCGACCTGCAGAACTTGATGGAGGTTCCCTCCGACGATGACGACGGCGGAGAGATGATGATGGACCAAGGTGAAGTCGTTCTCGAAACAATTTCACCAAAACGAAGGTCACGTCCCTCTCCCACTAAATCAACACGGTCCACGAAAAGCAGTCAGAGTGGTGCTGGAGGAGGAAAGAGAAAAAGGCGACTAATCACTGACTTGCGCCCCATGTCGACAAGTGGTCGAGGAGAATCCCCCCAACCAGGAACGTCTCGAGGATCAACGACGAACACATTGACACTGATACAAAACGTGGGTTCGCTCCTTGCAGACGACGATGATGACGATCCCGATGAGGAAATCAGGAGGGCGACGTCACAGTACTTGCAGGGTGAGTAGTCGAAATAACGATTATCAATTAGATATTATAGGTTATCATAACCTGACAATTGTACCTGTTAGGCGAAATGTCAGCGACAGACTTTGCTGCCCGGATGGAGGATTTTGAACGGTACAAAGTACAGCAGGAAGCTGTTGAAAAGGTGAATCAGCCCAGTCTCGTGCTTGTGAATCCGTCCCCGGCTGATAAATCGCCAACGGACGACGTCACCGCCATACACCACCCGGGTGTCGAGGGAGAGGATAGCACCGCAGAAGCCAAATTGCGAGGAGAATTTTTCCGCACGGGCGACGACATGGCCACGTTCAGTGTGAGGAAGAAGAGGAAGATGCCACCCACGATTAAAAACATGATGGGAGAAGCACACGTCCGTTGTGCTCGGGGGGACCTGACGGGTGCAGAGAGCATTTGCTTGGAGATTATTAAAGAGCGTGAGTGTGCAATATATCCAACGAGTTTAAACCCCCGTCAATCGACGGGCAAAAAAGGAGAAAACATAAGTGGCGTGGGGACCTCATTTTCTCTCTCTACTCTGCACAGAGAGAAAATGAGGTACCCACTTCGCAACGATTTGGTGTCAGTTTCCATCCAACAATTGCTGCTCAACGATTGCGATCCTGCTCCAATCACTTGACTGATGTTGCCTACTACAAACACATTGAGGCTTTAATTTTAAAAGTGATTTCGTTACACATATAATGCAAGGGGTTGGGATTAGTATAGAGTGGAAATTGTTGGATGTCAAAGTGCACAATACCCTTCTCAACTATGTCACCGACCCAGTCAGCCAGCAGCGATACACTCCCACGTGGATGTGGATATGGAAATTGACCATGTTTTTTTAATAAATAGAGCCGACATATAAAGATCCGTTCCACACGTTGGCGATGATTTACGAGAATCAGGGTCGAATGAAGAGAGCGTTGCAGTTCTTCCTCATTTCTGGCCTCCTCGACCCCAAAAATTTCGACGACTGGCCAAGATTGGCAGAATTGTCCGTGGAGGAAGGCAATATTCCGCAAGCCGTCATGTGTCTCAGGAAGGGTGAGCTTTTTTTACCTCGTTTTTTGTGATTAATTGTTTTTCGGGAATGTTTTTATTCTATTTTTATTTTTTAGCAATCATGTCGCATCCTACCAACGCCAAATCGTACATGCGACGGAGTGAGCTTCTGGCCGAGACGGGTGACGTGCGGGGAGCATTGCGCGGTTATCACAAGGCGTTGGGAATGTCAGAAGAGGACGCAGAGACGTACATGGACGTGGCCAAGAGGGTGGCAGGCATTCACTTCAAGGCGGACGAGCTCGACCAGGCCTACAACGTCCTCATGGGCGCTGTCACAAAGTTCAGTGATAATGTAACCACGGCCGGTAAAAAAGATAAAATGCTTCGGTTATATCTATATAACCGACCGATAATATATTGATATCTATATAAAAAAAAGTGTGGCAATTAATTTGGAGTTTTTATTTTGGTGCAGAAATGAACCTTTTGGCTGAGGTGTGTATTTCTCTGAAAAAGTACGTAAAGGCGGTGACTTTGTTCATGCGTTTCTCGGGGGTGCGGTTCGAACCGGCCATCCCGAAAATCTCGTTCAAGGAGAGGAGCTCGTTGACGGCATCGCTGGCCGAAGGAGGACGTCGTTGCTGCGTCCCCACCGCCCTCCACTCTGATCTCACTCAAAAACTCTGCATCATCCTCATCCATCTCGAAGCATTCGACATGATCAAAGTAACCCACACACTCTTTAAATTTTATGCAAATTTAGGCAAGTTTATGATTATTGTGTGTTATTTGCAGCCAGTGGTGACCATGTTACGTGAAACGGAGCCGCTGGAAACGTTTGGGATCCAGCTGTACGAGATTGGAGAGGCATACTTGGCCAAGCAGCGGTTCGAGGAATCCCTTTCCATCCTTGAAACTCTCGTCAACACGGACAAGTACTCCATGGTACGCAAAAACTCTACTGGTAAACTGGTGGCAATTTTATATTTATTATTCTGCAGGCCGAGATTTGGCTCCGTTACGCGGAATGTTTATTTCTCCTTAATCGCGTGGAGGACAGTGCGGAGGCCTACTCGACCGTGATCAGGCTGGCTCCTGGACACAAGGTCGCCAGGCTAAATTTGTCCGTCATCCTCCAAAAGTTGGGCAGGTTCGATGTAGCCCTCCAGAGCTTGAGTCAACGTAAGTAGATGGTAGTTTTTGCATACAATTTTTTGCATGTTAATGCAACTTTGTGATTTTGCAGATGAGATGGAGGATTTGATCGACCAGGACTTGATGGTGGAAAAGTGCAACATTCTCTTCAGTCGGAACCGACTCAACGAATTTTACGACACGGCCCTCCAACTCTTTAGCCGACACTGTCCCGAGGTCAGAAATTACGACGAGGCTCACGGTACATATAAATATAATCTTCATTTTGTGCTATATTGCATATTAAATACTTAGTAATTTCGGTAATTGTTTTCATGCAGCGCTGGTAATCACGTCGCAAACGAACCAAATGCTGCAAGGCCTTCGTTCGCTTCGCATCCGGAAAGGTGACTCCCTCCCCGATGGAGACATTAATCGCATCGACCCCAAGCCCACCGACAATGCGACAGGTGAGTGAGTGAAACTAATCGAGTGGACGTTAATTGACGATATGTTATGACAAAACCGACACTGTGTGAAGTGCTGCTTTAGCCCGAGTCAGGGTCAGAGTCTGCTTTTGTGAGAAGACCAAACTAATATTACCAACTGCTATTCGTAATTGCCAAGTTGATTGATTGATTTATTTATTTACAATGAAACACCCCATTTCTGGGTTATTACGTACGCTTCAAGGTTCAAAATGTTCACATAATGTAGCATGCAGAATTTCAGCTTTCTTGGATCGATTTCAAAAACCTTGCTGGGTTCATCTCGCAAAAGTATTCCTAAACTTTGCCTCATATTCTTTAGTCTAATGTGCCCTTACACCTTCAATTTAATTCAATTCAATTCAATTCAACCTTGATACGAATTACAACTTTCTTCAACCTATTTCAAGGGGCAGTGTGGGTGACCCGGTTCAATCCTCTAGAAAAAACTCGTAAAATTTACTTCATATCTGTAACCCTACCCCTGCCGCTTCATGCCAAATTTCTGCGTATTTCTAGGATCATTTTCAAAGATGAGTGGGGTCAGCCTCGTGGGTCCTTCTACACAATAACTTAGTCGTTATAACATTGCATTTTCACTTTAGTACACAATGTCCTGAATATCCGCCTTCTACGATCATTAACCACTTGACTGATGGACTGACGAACATGAGTTCCATAACCCCTGACTCGGGCTAAAAGTTTAACAAATTGTTATGATTTGATTTTCGGATGTCAAAATTTGTATTCAATTTTTGGAAATTTTTAAAATATGAAACAGGAGAGTGGACCGTGTACCTAAAGTTGTTTGACACTTTGCTCACCCTCAATCGGCCTGACCTTTTGTGCCGGCTGGCCTACACTGTCTGGGCGTCGCCCCTTTTCGCCAAGGACGTTCGAATGAAGAAGGACCTCGACCTGCAAGTCTGCTATGCCACCATCCTCAACTGTGACAACGAGCTTGGGCCGATACACGTCCGCTCCCTCATCTCCACCTTCGGATTGTCCACCGTGATTTTGAAACTGATTTCGTTGGCGTGTCGGAAAAGTGGTCATGCCCGATATGGGCGACAACTGGTCAGATTATTGATGAAGCGGCCGTCCGACACGAGGCTGATGATGCTCAATGCCCACATTTCACTCATGAACGGAACCTACAAGTATGCGTTGATGGAGTACATGGCGATTTTGCAGGTCAGTAAAGAATGCAGGTTATCTGTAAAAGCCATTGTATGTGTCTTGTAATCAAAATAATTTGTCAGGTGAGACGAGATGATCCGCTGGTCCACCTCCTCGTGGCCTCCACCCTGATGCACATCTGCTCTCAGAAATCGGTGACGAATCGGAGTGAGCTCGCTGTCCAGGGTATCGCTTTCATCCACAGGTAAAACCAGATTCTTAATTTCTACGTTTTACAGGATATTTAATAAATGCATTGTATGCCCTCTGGTTTCAGGTATGCCGAGTTGAGGGGTGGATGTGGTCAGGAGGTGTGGTACAATTTGGGTCGCTTTTACCACTACTTGGGTCTCTACCGAGGCGCGGTGACGTACTACAAACGTGTCCTCATCAGCGAACCCCTGCCCGACCTCAGGGTGGACACCATCGGATACAACGTCAATGATCTCAGGAGGGAGGCGGCCTTCAATTTGGGACAGATTTACAAGAGCGTGGGCGCCTGGGGGCTGGCAAAGAGATACATTTCCAGATATTGCGTCATATAAACGACGTTATGGTTTATTTATAACGGAATTAGTCAACTGACTTCAATTTATGGACCAACCATAATTAATTAATAAAATTTTTATGTCAAGATCGGATTGCTGTTAAGCTTGAATTTTATTTCATCTATCTTCTATCTCATATTATAAAAAATCCCTTTAAATTTATCAGTTCAACATAAATACGATAACGAATATATTTTTGGTCATCAACTTTCTTCATTAGATTACATTAGATTAGTTAACTTTGTATTTGTTAACTAATTGACATGCATTTACACGGCATTTATAATTCCACCCCCACCCCAACGTATAGTTTAACAACGTATGTAGATACATGTATGCTGAAATCTAAACATAATACAACCCACCCACCGAGATGATGTTTCCTACTTACAAAAATGTGCAACTCTTACCTGTTTGGAGAATACGGCGATATCTTCATTGCAGGACTGTAAAGTAAAGTTCAATTGCTCCAGCACGGTCATGTAGTCGAGAAACCTTCTCCAGAATGGGAATTTGAAGAGGAGGCTGGCCTGCTACACGAAAATGTCGTCGGGGGTGGTGGCAAATGCAGAGTGGGCGATTACGACCAGTAATGTGCCCCTGAGAGATGTTAGCAGCAGCGGCGGTCAGGTTGGCGAGGAGGGGACCGGATGCCACATAAGGGACGAGTCTCTTAAACTTCCCTGAAGTGAATGTGGTTGTTGATGCGACCTGAATACTGGATCGTAGAGCCCAGTAAGTTCAGTTGGTCGCAGCAACAATGAATGTGGGGGCCGTGATAGAGCGGATGTTTCAGTCCTCAAGGGAGGAATTTAGCCATCACGGAGTTCGTAGTCTTCACGGCCCCACGGTTGCAGAATACGTCGAGGAAGAGTTGGCTGACCATGACGAGTCGAACGAGGTCGATGAGCCCGGGGTGCTGTCGTAAATTCTGCGGAAAATCACGTTAAATTGTTTACTTAATGTTGAACTTGCTTGCGTTTTTGCATGGAAGATGATTATTGATTAGCATGTCATTCTCACCCGTGAATCTTTCCATATTTTTCGAAACGTTCCAGTTCGCTGTCTTGGGAAGAACTGACGAAGGTAGTGTAACGTCCCCTGTTCTCCTACGGGGTTTGCGTGTGTCCACACCCACTTTCGCGAATGTCCATTATTTTATGCAATCAATTTGTTGAAGTTCGCCTAAGGAGAATTATAAAATTATAATTAATTATTTGTATCAATACCAACTGAAGAAATGCTTATGTTGTTAAACATGAGGGAGAGCTGATTGATATATTTATATTTCCGAAAGTTACTTTTTCTATTTTTACAAAGATCTTAAATATTAATTTACCTTGAGGGTTGCAAATCTAAACCTTGCAAAGCATCCGGTGTCCACTCTTTCATTTTCTTTGCTCTGTTTACCGTGTATATATTTACTGTTCCTGTTATCGGAACTGTGTCCACGAATCGACCATTGCAACAATTTGAGGGTGGCACTCTTACGCTGAACAAGGGTTTCTGCTTCTCAGAGTTGGTGCCTCATATTTTGGCATATTTTGGCAAGTCGTTGAGACGCTAGCGAGAGCAGGAACAGTACTGCCTCCGATCTTATGGAGCAGAGCTTGAGCGCTGCTACCACCACCCCACGCTCCTCATCCATATCCTCGTCTCCCCTTCGTGGTCCGCTGCTGGTTGATGCGCTCCTTCTCACGACGGTGCCGTGGTTTTTGCTTCCAAGCTGGCAAAAACCATGTTCCCTGGATGCCTATGTGCATTATGTTCCCACCGGAATACAGCGTGGTGCAATGTTGAGAGTGCTTAACATTTGCATAAATCTATGCAGTTTGAATTCCTGACCTTTGACATGCTATGTTGCATGTGCATCGGCATTACAAAGGTTGCAGTAGGTTGCAAAGAGGCCATGGACCTATGGCCTCCCATGTCTCACTTACGGGAAACAAGCCAAAACCATCGTAAAAATGTTCCCTGGACACTGTAATGTCGCAAATCTCTTTTAATTCCATCCTGTATGCATTATTAGCACATTTACTTGGGCACATAATTTTATCCTAAAAGTTCCCAATGTAGTTTGCCTACAACGGCAAAGATAACATCCCCTCAAAGTACTAGTCGACAGACCATTATATTCGCTTGAAAACTACATGACTGATTGTCCAGTAAACGGTATTCGATTTATTCACCTTCCGAATACCATGCGAATTGTCGGAGAATAGATTTTTCTGAGATTGTCTCAAAGTCTCGAATAGCCCACTGTTCTCACATGAGTTGAGGTTTCTGATTCTCTGATGCTCACTTTGAGTGAATCGAATGCTGAGCTGACGAGTTGTATTTGTACATGAGGCATGTTGAGATTTGCATTAACAAGCAACTCTGTGATCCAATGCTTGAAATAGATTACGCTCCCTTCTCCTCTGCTCGTCCAGAGCCACTCCCACTCAGCCTGCCCCACCACCCACCCCACGGTTTATACGCCTCCTCCCACTTCTGAGGCCCAAGATGTGGCACAAATCTATCCCAAGGAGACTCGCTCTTGCAATGACGACGACCCAAACAGTAATTAAGCCTGCACACATTTTGTACAATTTAATAATGTATTGCATAATCTGTAATCTAATATTTGTAACTTTAGTTGAAGAGAGAGCGCAATTGGTTCACTCCACGTACAAAAGGAACAATCCCATGAATTCGAACAGCCGCTTGGACCAATGACGTCTGACGTCGGTCATGTTAGTCTCTTTAACATTTTGACGTCTTCTATATTCGTCTTCCTTTGTGGATTTCAGTGGAAGTCTCACTCACTGCGGACAGGATTCGGTGTGATGCAAACTTTATGACATTATTTAGGTATAAATCAAAATCTACTATAGCCGATAGTATTTAGAAAGCGCAATCATGAATAAATAGAAAATTACCCTTGTTTCTATCGCGTATTAGTTGACAATAGTTTACTAAAAGAAATACATATTTTTCAGACAAATTTCATAATTCTAATTCATACGCATCTTTGTTTCTGCTTCACCTTTGATTTTATTACGTTTTGTGATACTTCTCGTGATAATCTGGTCTCATGAAGGTTTTCTAATGAAGCGGACTAATTCTGTGAAATCAACTATTTTTATAAGAACTCTTTATTAGCATAAACCGGGTCTCGTTACTCTTGCCAAAATCAGAACTTTTTTTACGAGAAAGTGAATGAGACGAGATTATTTCTGCCTGCTTTGAATCCTGCCATCCCGGGAGAAGCTTTTGTGCCTCCAAAATAACTGATTTTCACTTCTCAGTCCAGTTTGTAAAGGGAGATTCAGCTTAATTTGCAGCACTTACAATTAGTTAAGTAAGATGTCATTAGGTCAGGAGCAAGGTCTAAGTTTCGTTTCCGACGACTTGGAGCCTCGCCCAAGAATATCCCGGTATCCGGCACCATTTGACTTTCCGGTAACTTTCTCAGTTTTACTTTCGTGAATCGTTTTATCAAAATAGTGAATAATTAAATTTCACATAATTTAGGAGAAACCAGTCCCTCAAGTACCCGATATATCACTTCTCGAGTCGGACATCATTTCGCTTCCTAGCAATTCTCCTTCTCTATCTAAATTTCTGTCTGGAAACACTCCGAGACCAAATGCTAATTCGTCGCAAAATTCTCCTGGCACAGTGACACCCTCAAGTCGAAACAGTTCTGGGATGGTAGCAACTACTTCGCCAGTAACGATGGTACATTCAAGAAATTCAGAAACGACCTCAGCAAACAATACACTTAATTCGACCGGCCAGGGGAAAATTTTGATAGATAAAGCTAACTCTGGTCAGTCTATGGGTGAAGATGTTTTCAAAGAATTGCAATCACAACGGGAAATGATAGCAAGGATGGAGGAAAAATTAGATAAAATTTTGCAATTCCAAGATGGATTTCTGTCCGAGATCTTCCGTCGAGGCAAGTTTATTTTAGTATATTCTAGATGGTTTTCTTGATGGCCTGTAAGTAACTACTAAGTTGACCACGAATTATTTTAATTCGATTAGGAACCCTTATTTCTCGCCATGTGCAGACGGACGAGGTTATTAATTCTACAGAATTGGCTCATCGCTCCCAACCAAGCAGAACTACAACGACAACAACCACATCAGAGAGTCGCACGCCCAGCCGAACTTCCACCCCAGCCGGGCCTCCCAAACATCATCAACATTTTCACTGCAGTAAGGCGAGAAATAGTGCGGGTGGACAATTGGAGAGAATTCGGACCCAGGAGAGAGGGTATAATAATGACTCCCTGTCAGCTATCCAACTTCCAAGTGTAACCCTCAATGAACCAAGTGCCCTCATCTCTCAGGCGAGTGAGATAAGGTCACTTCAACTTCAGGAGTTTAACGATGATAGCTTTTACAGCGGAAGGTAACAGTTTTATATTGAGGAAAAGCGTATTTATATATTTGTAACCTTCTCTCGTTTTACTTCATTAGTGGAGACAGCCCTGTGCTTCGAAATGGGGGACCATTCTGTTCAGACGGGTCATCCTCTGACGAAGACGGAAACTCGGCTTCCTCTCCTGTGATTAAGGTGAAACCCCCGGGACAAAACGTGATGACCAATACAAATCGCATTTTGAGCGATGCTTCACGAATACCTAAGCAGCAGCAAATTCCTTCTGGGGCCAACTTATGGAAACCATCACCTCAGCCATCACCACATGCGTTTGATAATAATAGAGAAAGGTAAAGAAATTCTCTAATGTTTTCTTAATGTGGTCTCCAGTTAGTGATCAGTATATGCACATGTACACATGTATATTTTATGTAAAAAGGATTACAAACTGGATTGCAAACGGGATAGGAACTAGGAATCAGTTTTCTAAAGAGAATCGCCTTCCGTCTGAACGAAATGGATCTCCAGCTCAAAATTCGTCATCATCATCATCCTCGCCCAATGGTCAAGTGCATTTGTGTCATAATCAACCTCGATTAAAATCCAAACCTGAAGATGAGGTTGTCCTAAATACAAAGAAATATCTGGAAACCTTGGGTGTTCGTTTTACCTCTCCGAACCGAACCAACTCACGCCCGATGCCAAATTTGAACCGAAACAACTACATGATTCAGCAGTGAGAATACGACAGTCATTTTTGCATATTACATGCAACAATTTAATATTTTTTATTGTTTCAGAAATGTCTACAACTCGATCTATATTCCAACCGTAAATTGTGCACCCATAATTCCGGAAACGATGGAGTGCGCTATAACTTCTGGGACGGGTTCGAATTTTCATACCCTTGCACAAAAGTATGCTAATGCAGATGAGTTACGAGAGTTTGATGCGATACAAGGTAAGAGCAATTCTTTGTAATGTGTTATAACCTCTAAATTTTAACTAAAACACCCTTCCTAGCCAACGCTGCTGTTCCAACTGAAACCACCCTTTACGGCATGACAGCATCAAATCTTTCCTTTGCTACAAAGGACTACCTTCAACGATACGGCCTCGTTACCCAACAACCCCCACCTCATCAAAGTCCCAATCCAGTCAATCCACCCCGTGTCCCATCAAAACCACCCCATAAAAAGTCTCCAAGTCTTAAGAGCGACAGAATCCTTAACATGACGGCGATCAAGAATCAACCCATGCTCTTGTGAACCTATGCAAAACATAATTATGATGGCCTACTACACTTTTGCAATTAGTTTGCGAATTAATTGTAGAAGTGTAAAGATGTGATGGTGGAATAAGTGCTCCGAAAGCTCGTGTGATATTTACAATAATTCGTAAATCATGCCCGTCCTCAGAACTATTCTGAAAATAATATTTGTAATAATGTGTATTTATAAACGTGAGAAGTAAAATCATGCATCGCTTTCCAACCGAACGAACAACAATTCGTTGACCCAGTTATTTTATTTTGATTGTGTTCGCTCATATTCCTAGACCATAAACAAGGTTCATATTTCACTGAGTTGGATCGGGTCTAGCCAGTGACATTATGCAGGGAAGACTGTGTGAAGCTTTATCCTCGCTTCATTTCACATTAGTTTTTCCCCTGTCCAAAAAATGATGCGAGCAGAGTCTCTCGTCACAATTCCGGTAGAATCACGAGAAGCTATGAAACATTCGGATCGAATAATGTTATGTCTTTGGGTGGTTTTTCTGCTGGTAAATAGTCAGATTTCTTTGTCGTACGTAACTAATCAGTATTTCCTAAATTGCGTTTTTCCTTATTTGAGGTGGTGCTAACCATGCTGACGATATTTTACGGGTGGACCTTCCTCAATGTTGGCGTTCCCTCCTGCTCCTCGCTCACGGCGTACATAATCCTCGCAGTGTTGACCATGATTCTCTTGACGGTTCTGATCCTTGGCATGTGGAACCTCCGCTGGAGAAAGAACGAGGATTCGAAAGGATTTGCGTTGGGGGTGAGAGAAGGCTGCACTGTAAACTTGTCGCAAAAATAACGAAAATAGATACATATTTCAAGGAATACTTACTCCACTCTGCTAAATTTACAACTAATCGTAGTGTGAATTGTTTAGTACAATGTTGGACTATGCATCGTGCTCCTCTTCACCATGGCGTTGACGTTGTTCTTCGCTCAGAACGTGTCTCGAACAGAGTTGGTGAACTTTTTGGCGAAACCACACCTGGGATCAACCACGTTTTTGAAATACATTCACGATAAGTTTGTACGCTTTAAATATTTTATTATTTTACGATTAACCCACGCACTCTTTGAGAGAGCATTTGAAATTCAGAACTGCTGCGTTCCAATAACCCCGGAAACATTGGCTTCTAACCAGGATTTGGATATCGAAAAGTCGGAGCTGAATAGGATCATCTGTGTTGCTGGTCAAGTGGCTCACCGGGGATGTTTCGACCACCATAGATCGGATATTTTGCGTCCTCCGGCCTCCGCGTACTCCGGCCTCCGGCCGGCCATGCGTACTCCGGCCTCCGCGTACTCCGGCCTCCGGCTGGCCACGCGTACTCCGGCCTCCGCGTACTCCGGCCTCCAGAAAAAGTCGCGTACTCCGGCCTCCGGAGGCCGGAGTACGTACTCCAAGCCCGGAATTCTCCTATCTATGCGATCGGAAATTTTGCGTACTCCGGCCTCCGTACTCCGGCCTCCGGCTGGCCACGTGTACTCCGGCCTCCGCGTACTCCGGCCTCCGGCTGGCCACGTGTACTCCGGCCTCCGCGTACTCCGGCCTCCAGAAAAAGCTGCGTACTCCGGCCTCCGGAGGCCGGAGTACGTACTCCAAGCCCGGAGTACTCCGATCTATGTCGACCACATCACCAGTTTGAACCAACTTTTGTCCCAGAATAAGGAAGCCTATGCCGTTCACATGATGCAAACCTATCTTCCAGTCATCCTTCTCGTTGGCGTGGTCGTGCTCTTGCTTCTCTTCAATGCCTACACGTCCTACGGGGGAGATAAGGACGACTACCGAGACCAGCGAACCCTTCCAGAGGTAGCATCGTCAAAATCTCTCAAATTGTAACTCTGATTCCAGTTTGTTAACCAATTAGTTCCGACGTCCCCGACATGAAGAGCTAGGTTCCGTTTTCTGCGCTGGGTTTGCCCTTCAAGCAGGCACCGTTCTCCCACAACCAGCACCCTTGCCTCGACCCTACCATTCCTAATCTATGACCTCGTCCAAGCTCCACTCCGCCTCGGACGACTACATTCCCCTGCACAATACAAACTAGTCCTCCTCCCCCTCAAGCATTTCTTAATCAATTTTATCCAGTATTCAGTAAATCATTATGCAAAATATTAACGTCCCTTAAATAATATGTATGTATTCACACATTTGTTTTTAGCTTCTGATAAGGCAACAAACTTTTATTCCATTCTTATCTCTGTGTAGTAATAATATAATTATAAAAGTCAACCCACATCATACAAAAGGCGAGAAAAACAAAGTGTGTGTAACTAAAAGCGGTGTGGATGGACAGAGGAAAAGAGGGACAGAGAGAGGACTAAGGAGATCATAAATATCGCATCGATCATCACACACCATCAGGAATATCATTGAAATCACAAAGAGGAAATTGTATGCAGACTTTTTGCTCAAAACAATTGTGTATACTTGGATAACCTACGTGTATAATAATCCTATTAAAAACTTATTTTCGTTGTGTGATAAATAAAGCACCGTCACAAGGTCTGCACGAGTAAATTATTAATCAACAACCAAAACCCCACGTTTTTGCTTGTTTGTGAATTATGCATACACAGTTTTATACAGGCTATTAGTTAAAAAGGCGAAGAACGAGCATATGAGAGGCAAGCAGCTTACACGTTACTGTATAAAAATCCATATTCTTATAATAATTATGCCTGTTTAGTTGAGTGGCGTAAGCGTTTTAAAGAAAATTTCATGTTTGGTATATAACTGATAATGCGGCGGGCGGTATAGGTTCATAAATATCCTGTTGCGTTACATAATTATTATGCGTCGAGTAGCGTCAATCTATCACCGAGTTATTAAGTATGCCTGTACTTCAGTATTAATCATTGCAATTTGTAGTACATGCAGTTTACCCATTTTGAGGCTAAAACATCAGGCAATTATAAATTAACTAATTGTAAGAGTTAATACATAACATCCCCTCAAAATTGAATCATTAATAAGTCATATCATAATTTGTAATAAATGTCGCAATAAAAAATTAATGTATGTATGTACGTGTAGCACAGGTAGGTCGTTTCATGATGAGGAACTTATAGAACGGCATATTAATAATACATATGCTTTCATTTCTAATCTTTGCAGGTCTTGCATTGAATCTCTTCCAACTGTATATAAAATAGTATCATACAAATAAAATACATAAAATAGTAATTTAAGAAACAAATTTTTTGCATTTTTTACGAATGACTAAAACATTATAGTAAAACAATTTTCCATCTTTGCAGTATGGAGACAAGCATAAAAATCCCAGACGGAATGGTGCACACCAATACCAACTATTTACACACCAACATGAATAAAACGTCATTCATTGCCAACATTATACAACTGTTATTATTTCCTTGTGATGTATACATTTATAAAAAAAATCCCTGAGTGGGGAAGCCATGCGGCAAAATATAGTAACAAATAGTACAGCTAGATACCCACATTATGTGAATTTTTCATATAAGTAGATTGACAATCTAAATCAACATCTATGTAACTTCTACGTTCTTCCTTTAATTACTCGCAAGATGATTTGTGGCATTCATTATACAAATATTTTGTCATTCAACTAACTTTATAGCTATTTCTGCTGATATTAACTATATATGTTTATATATAGTTACTAATATGCGGATCTTGTTACCCGCTGATACTGGATTGTGTTATTGTACTAGATTTCATTTTATGGTGTCCGCATTATTGAGGGAATTTCGAAGGGGTTAAAAACATGACGATAAAAATGATGTATTCGTTTTTTTCTTGTATTTCATTTTAATAGTTTTTCAGACTTTTAGTTTCGGGTAGGAGAAAAATCTTCATTCTTATTGTATTTCTTCTACTCCCGTTATCATCACTTTTATTAGTCGAGTGAATGTGCAGGCAGGTGGGATGTACAAGACGACGAGGAAGTGTGAATATACTTGTTATTAGTCTATGCGAGTCTTTCTTGTTCGTGGCCTGGCTCAAATAAATGCAGTCTGAAACCAGGGGAGATTTTAATTTAAAGGCATGCTTGAATTTTTTCAATCCATCCTTGTGCGGAAGATGAGTCACTGGCACAAAAATTGTAAATTCGACGAGTTGTTCGAATCTGTAACGTAAAATCATGTATTTTAAGCCAAATTCCAAATAAATATAACTACTAGCTTTTGTATTTACATCAAAAAAGCATTTGTCTTCGGATTTTTTCGGAGCTCCTGGGGCTGGAGTCCCTGAAGTAACATTGACCACCTCGGATAATTCTGGAATGAAATAAAACATTTGCATTATTTTGGGCTATTCGATTAATACATAACTTTTTGAACCATTAATATAATTACCAATGAACCCTTTAGAGTGCGAATCCTCCATGGCGTCATAGTATCTAAGTTGATGTTTGGTCGAGTCGAGTACAAACCATCGTTGTTTCCACCCTTTGAGCAACGCCCCTCGTTTATACAAGTACCCTTCGTGAGTCCTGTTCTCGGTGACATTTGAGGAAAATTCGTCATAATAACTAGGATGAGAATTCTGCACGGATGGCGTGTCTGAAACAACATTACCATTTAAACTTAATGTCCTCTTTCATTATAAAGTTTTGCAATACACTTTCTTCATATAAAATTACACCACTTACGAGATGACCCGGACAAAGAATCCGATCCGACATTGGCTTGAAGAGACATGGTATTCATTGCATTGTTAGAACCCATACCTGAGCCATGTCCTCCTTTCACACATTTTACACGACACTTGGGAACACCATCAGCACATTTGTCGTGACATTTAGCTCCGCATTCCAGGCAACGAAGGCCAGTCTGTAAAAGTGGTTATGAGTTGTTTTTATTATAAAATTTAAATTTTACTTTCTGCATTTCTTGAATCTTGAAGCGAAAAAAAACCAAAAGCTTTGATTATTACCTTTGCAAGTAGGATGGCCCCACAAGTATCGCAATTTGCTAATGTCGTAAATGTATGCTTTTCGAATCGATGTGGCGAATTATAGACATTCGAAATATCCGAAGATCGCACCAACTTTCCACGAACGAGGATATCCATGGTGGATTTTTTATGGAGAGATCTTCCCAACGCTCGTACTTGTTGGGTTGTGATGGAAGGTTCTCTGATTAGCCCAGTTCCATCTTCAGTTGGTGGAGCTTCTAGCTTGTCAAAAATCTGTTTCCACTTTTGTGGGAGACGACCCCTGTCCTGCTCTAACTGGTGATGCTTGGCAAGGTAGTGACGAAAAGCGTCAGGGATGTGCCGGTCAACGATGTCATAACTATTATAGTACAAAAAGTACATTGACAAATTAGTTGGCAAAGAAAGAGCAGCTCAATTGTATGTGATAATTGAGGATACTTACCCAGCCATTACACATTTTCGTATGTCTTTAGCACCCTCGGCTGGCTGGTCTTCGTCCCCTTGTAACTCCACATAAGCAACTTCAAAATCATACGATGCTCCAATAGACAAATCTTCTTTAGTAAAATACTCCCAAATTTGTAGAGCTGAGGTATGACGCATAGGTCTCAAAACCTGCAAGTTATTATATTAGTAAGCTGTAGAAAATTGTCATATAACCGAGACCAATAAACACTTTAATCTAACCTGTGCAGTTGAATTTTTGTCATACTTTAAATTGAAAAATACACATGACTTGGCATGATGTCTCTCTATGTACTCAAAGACCGACTGCCCGCAATAGTGAGAGTTTGGATTTTTTCCTGGAAATTAGATTAAAACACTACAAGCTATCCAATCGATCAATTGCTGCAGCCATTGAATATTCAACCTACCTGTATTCATCATGTACAAAGTTTCGTCATCCGATCCTGTATCTACCCCTTTATACGGCCGTGGCAAGCTTCCTCGTTTATTATCTGCTGCCATAAATCCATACTCAACCCTTTCCAGTTCGTTATCTGCAAGGAAAGTTCGGAATCTCCCGGATACCGAGTGGAACGCCAGAAATTTGATGAAATATTGATTAAATTCGAACGACAATGGAAACTGATGAAGGAGTTGGTGCACGATGTCCAAAAATTGGAGAAAAATTGGAGCGAATCCAGGATTGGAAGAAGGGCCTTCTGCTCCAGTTACATTATTCCGATGGCTGAATCGATACCCAAAGGCAAGCCATTCTTTTTCTAGCAAGGTCTGGAATCCTTCTATAGTTCGGTAGTACGGATCCAAGCACAACTGGGCGATAGATGTTATTTGACTTGTAATATCAGTACCATCTTCAAGGCAGAGGATAACACTGGATCCGTCATCAATAAGATCTACAACAGCGCCTGATAGCCACATCACGCTAGTCAATTGATTCAACCAATCCGTCCCCTCGAATGCCTTTAGAAACGAGTTTTCCGCGTCCGGACCCCCGTTTGATGGTAGGCAGGCACGCATGAGCTTTTTAAATGATGTCCGAGTTTGGCGTACTTCGACAAAATCTACAGGAACGTACTCAATCTTTGAGTTGTGATCCGTCTTAATACCCTGTCAGATCAAATAAGTATGTTAAAACTGGTCCTTTATATATGCCAATTTAAATTCTTGCTCATTCTTCACCTTGATTTGGGATTTTTCCCCAAAAATATATAATGCGGCTTTTTGAATTCTTGGGGGAGGAATTGGAGGGACATCGCTAATTCCGTTCAGATCTTCTTTCGCCGCTTGTATTTGTGACAAGTAAGGTTGAACAATTATCGGTTGCGACATATTTTTACGAGGTCGGGCAGTGGTCCAGTTCCCGTATATTCCTTTACCCCCACTCGTCCTGAAATGTGAAATACAACAAAAGGTTTCGACACGGCAAACAATATGACGAGTAGAAGCAAAATAAGCTAGAAAGTGCTCGTGCATTGAAACACATTGCATTAACACAGTCAGCTAGCATTGAATAATAATAATATAGTGGAACGAGTCAGCCAGATCATTGATTGATTTCGACCAGGGTTTCCTGTTGCACTACTGCATCTTGGACATCAGTTCATCCTTGAAGTGCTGTTTTTGTGACATCACTATCAGAACCCATTGTAACTCATAACGGCTTTGTCAAATATTTTGAAATAATATTGTTAAACAATCGTAACTTCGTTTGTCGTTATGCTAGACATGGTATGATTTATCTAAACTCGCATGATGAGAACATTCAATGTAAATAATTTGTAAGTGTCATGCGTGCGTGCAATAAGTTTGTTAGTGAAAAAGTTACTCTTAATAAAAATATAGAGAGCACTTGATACGTTGTTTGTTAGTGCAGGTGTAGTGCAACAGGGTCGCAGCGAGAGGCTTGATAAAGTAATAAACCAACTCGTTCCACTTACCCAGCATACCTCAACGTGTTCATAGCCTTCATGAATGAATTCCCTTTCCTTCCAACTTCTGGTGTGATTTGGTGGGAGTAAGACTGAGAATCTTGATGATGGTGGTGAACTCCCATTTTTGGCTGTGCGATTGCATTGGAAATCGAGTCTAGACTGAAAGTGCTGTCACTCATCCACGTGGAACCTGGCTTGACGACAGCAAGTGGGGTAGCATTAACAATAGCTCGCAGAAAGTTTTCGTGCTCAACGTGTGCAGTTGTTTCACTCACACCGCTCCCTTTTTTAAAAAAAGTCACAATTAGTTTTTGTGAATGCACCCTTGTCAAAAATGGGGAAGGCAAAAAAGTTTTTTATTGTCCAATATCAATTACCAGCATGGTGCGGATGTCCTTTCAGGAATGCCATCAGTCCTTTACTATTGAAGGAAGCTCCCCTAACTAACAGCGCTCGACTTCTCGGATGTTTCCATGTGCTATTAACAAAAGATTTGTGAGATTACTGAGGATGAGGGTTATAATATAATATGGGCATATTAGAATTTACTTACGGGACGGGAAATCGACCACTTCGATAACATCTCGCAACTTTTTTTATACTTTCTTCTGAGATGAGATTAGGGACGACCAGGAGAGCCGGGTAGGAACGACAAATCATGTAATTACAATTTACATATGAGATTCGAAAAGATTCTGCTTTTGACAGGATCGTGGAAGCGTTGAGGTTCACAGTTTTGTGAAGGGTTCCGAGTCCCATGCGTTTCCAGTCCTTGTAATAACTTCGCTCCATTAATTTTTCCATACTCTTTGAATCGCTTGCGGAGTTAAGGGAAGTATTCATAGGCGAGTGAGGAAATTCATCGTCAGACACTACACAAAATTGATCAATTTTATAATTAATTACATTCAAACGTACTCATGTATAATCAAATAATACATATGAAAACCAAGTCAAATCCAAACTCAAATGCAAAAAAAACAGTTTGCCGGAACGAGCATTTTTATTATAGAAACTGGCAAACTTACTCTCATTTTGAGAAAGTGAACCCACTAAAATCATCCGCAGCATGGCCAAGATCACGTAGCAGTAAGAAAATATTTAAAACCGCTCAATTATCAGTACACTTTCAAAATGTGATAAAATTGAAACATAGCATGCTCAAAAAGTAATCTAATTTAAAGTTTAAACTTGCATTCAAAACTGGCTTGTATGTAATCGTAAAGAAAAAAATAAAACTGAAAAGTATTCCTCCCAATGATGCATTAGATACTTGGGACAGCCATGGACGCAAACTTATAACTTAAAATTATAAGTATACGTCGACATTTGGCATTTCCATCACTTGTGCATGTATAAATTAAGGCGTACATTGTACATCATAATTTTAAGTTATATGTCCACGGTTGCACCATGAATGTCTTTTATACTCATTTGAAAAACACAAACTTGAGTTTATACTTCTATTCCAAAAAAATCTTGTCTGAAATTTGTATAATTATGTATTCAAATTTTGATATTATTTTGGGAGGAAAAGTTTCCAGGAAAAAACGGAAAACTCACACGACACATCATCCCCATCAAGATTTTCTCTCGAGGGCGGACCATGTTTTAACGGACTAGTAACACCACCGATTGGAAGTTGAAGTTTCGAACCCACAGCTGGCAGCGTCCCTCCATTTCCATGAGACCAACTTCGAAGCTCATATTTTTGCCGTTTAGAAGGTTTTGTCTTCAAACCAGCCTTCTTTGCCGTGTAAATTATGGCCTTTTTGGTGAAACCCCTGCAACATAAAACAAACAGTGTTCAATATCTTGAAAATGGATTGAAAAATGTAAACAATTTTATATACACTCACTTCAACGTTGTGTTCTTATCCTTCGTAACAAGCGGGGCCGTAGGAACCAATTGTTGCCCAGCGAATGCAAAATAACCAGAAATATCTTGAGGGTGGCGATATTTACTTAGTGTCTTTCGAAATACATCGATGCTATCAGAGCTGACTTCTTCGTCAAAGGCAAGTTTCATTAACTAAATAGAGCAGTACAAGAGTACTTAATTAATATTCCTAATTTTAACTATCAACATCTATATCACCTCACCTGAAATGTTGCCGATCGAAGTTGTAGCCCTTCTTGTAAGAGTTGATCTAAATGGGCCAAATACTGAACCGTTATGCGCTTCTCCTTCGTCAATGAAGAAATCGGGAATGATCGGATAACCGTTTGTTCGCATGCATAAGGATCACAAGGTGTCCCTTTGAAAATCAGCCTGTAGTTTGTGAAAAAAATAGCACCTTCCGCCGGAAGAATAACAGGACCTAAAAAACATAGAGCTCGTTTACGTTTCCCAATTGAAATATTTGTGTGCAAGTGATCTATTTCACCCTGACTCGCAATCGTTAATTTTCCAGCTAATCGACATGTTTTCAAGTGAATTAAATTTACTTGAAAGCAAATTTAATTTAATTTAGTTTAAAATCTGGGGCAACAATGGTGCAATAATTTTACAAGTCCAAGAAAAACGGAATTTTTGTCGGGCATTCGAAGAGAGGTTGGTTATGCTGGGTTTTGTGCTTTTAAGTGGCCGTGAGGGGCGTTAAGGACCCATGGACCTTAACACTTCCTCACTTTTCCTACACTAATTAGGCCTCACGACATCAAAATCTGGCGCTGGCAATGTCGTATGTTTCCTTCCTAAGTTGCTTGAAGTTCTTTATACCAGGAACTTTTAAAATTTTTGATTTGCTAAATTGGTAAGTTTTCATGTAATTGGTTGTCTATTCAACTACGTATTTACATTTAATAGTTACTTGCTATCACCCAATTTTGCTGAGTCAGTTTTGGGAATAGTCAACGTAATAAGCATACAAGCAAATATTAATAAGCGACAAAATAATTCTCACCACCCATACTGCCTCCAGTCCCATCTTCTCTACCGTCAGGTAGCAGATATACTCGGATGCTATCCAGCACCATGAGTTCTCCTGGGAGTAATGCAGGGTTTGGAATTTTGGGCTGTGGAAATAGTTCAACAAAATTAAGATACAAACATTATTTGAACGTAAGAAATACAAATATAAAACAATCCGTGCAAAAAACCTTTTGGATTGGTGGAAGACGCTTAGTCTCTTTGTATACATTTTCACAATCTTCTATATGCATATCGACGCATGTTGCAACCATGGCCTGAGTACGTCGAATGTATTCCTCAGAAACACCGCCTTCGACGCAAACCTTATCAATGAATCGTCCTATGAACTTTTTTACTGACGTTCCAGACTCAACGCATGTGTCTTGGTCTTCAAAACCAGATTCACCACCAAGGCTATCGCTTTCAGCCATGCTAGAAGGAAAGATAAATAACATTCATAACATCGGACTTATGTACAAAGGACCAAATGATTTACATATAAATCATATTTAGTGTTTTGTTAACTAACCTAGTAATGTTACTCACTCTCTCCTCATCGAATCCGTAGTGGTTATGGTCTCTCGGTCGCCTTGTGGGGGTGTCGAGAGGGACGAGCATATATGTCATTCTACTTAAAAAATGAACGGCTTGCGCCACGATAGTCGATTCCTCTATAGAGATATTGGTTTTCATTTTTTCTACACAAAATTATGAGGCATAATTAAAGTTAGATAATTCTAAGTATTACTTTGAGTAGAGATTATCTTTATTTGATTAGAGTTTACCGGGGTCTATATTTTGAGCAAGCCTCATCTGCTCCGCAGCAATTTCAAGGGCCGAGTATTCTACAGGGTTATTCGAATTCAACACGGGAAGATTTTCCTCCAATTCGACACTACCACGCTGTGATAATATATATTACGCATTAAGTACGTTCATACCATAAAAGTTTCAGCATTTATGAAATCATACATGTGGTATATTAGAGATCACAGATGAGTAATTGTTTGTTGAAAAAAATGAATTTTCGCGTGGTGGAAGGTACAGCTTTTTAATTTCCTTCTCTACTTCTGTATAAAATACAGATTCCCAAAATTGTTGATTTTTCCATACCGGATGCTCCTGAGTCAAAATAGTTCACATTAATAAGAGTATATGATAGTATTTGCATAATAACGTGCATACCTGAATGCATGTGTATGCAAACTGTTTCACGTTGTTGCATAGTTTGCGGTAAAACTCGCATGCCAGCGGCAGTAGAGCTCCGGCGATGCCATGTTCATCCATTACGGAACAATCCTACAACAAGTAATAAATAAACACATTGTATACAATAATCGTCGTATGGTCGTTCCTTTCCCATATGATTTCTAAGAATAAAGGGATAGGACTTATAGGAGTAGAATGTAATATTATTACTTTGGGTAAACTGCCCGTCATTTGTTCGTACTATTAATAAAAAGTAAATGAACCGTCAGGGATTCTTTACATATGCTGGTGGAAAAAACTTGGTATCTCGGATACCGTGAAATTTTACGGCCGCCATAGATTTGTGATTTCGCAAGATTTTTTATTCACTCTCGTAAAAGTAGTCCAGAAAAAATGAGGATGGTGAAAAAACTGTCAAACAATGCGAAGGAAAATATACAAAAAGGTGATAAAATTGGGAAATTTTTGGGCAATTTTGGGTACATGGAGGAATAGTTTTTTCTACCAGCGTCTGCATACATAAACATGATGATGATGATAATGTACTGATTATGTAGTTTTTGAGGATTGTACATGTGACTTATCAATGAGGGGATTTTTACTTATTACTAGTAGTCGCACTTGACCATGTCGATGTCTTGGTCATGGCAATTCAAACGTGAATATATCTTGTAAATCTCGAAAAAATTGTAATTTGGTTCGGGAGGTGAGAATAGTAAAACTTGCTAATTCAAATTTGAAAACAATATCAATAGCGTAAAGTAATTTAGTATTTCCATTACCTGAAGTGCACAGTGCATCAATTTCACCACCATGTCAAACTGTTGTGCGTTTAAGACCGCCTTCGCTCCCGTTATATGACTTCCAAGTTCCTGACAAAGAACCATTTTTGCACTTTGACTTTTTAGAGCACGGGTGACTGCATGAAAGCTTTTCCTTGCATCAGAAATTTTGTTGTCGAAGATGTACGCGATACAAGTACGCAGAACCTAAACCAATACAACACATTATAGCATTTTACAACTAATTAACGAGTGCATTGTATCATGAAGGAAAAATTTATCATTACTTCAAGTCTTCTGGCTGAATTGTCCACGATTTGATGCTGCCGATAATCCATCAAACCGCACATTGAAGGACCAAACGGAACAATTCTTGGCTGACTATGTTTTGTCATATTATTGAATCTTGCAAGGGCTTGCTTACTTATCCCTTCATTGATCAACTCTTGGACGAGGCCACAATCAAAGGTGGGAAATTGTTTCACGTGGATTCGGGAGTGGGCCCCATCTGGTGGTTTCATTATCTTTGGAACATACTGTTGTGCACTAGGATTCTCGTTGATGAGAAGTAGTTGACCCAACTCCTATAAATATAATAGCGAGTTCTGCTAATACTAATCCCTCCAAGTAATTTTTTAGTAACCGTCTATACCTGTATATGCACCAAGGTTAGTTTACTGTCTTGCGCTTCGGCTTTTAACTTTTCTGGAGTTTCATTATATAAGTCATCCCAAATATCACAAGCTCTCCACGGCGAACCTCTTTCCAAGATGAATTGATTAAAGAACATACAATCCAATAGCCGAATCACAAATTCACTATCTATGAGGCCTCGTCGGCCTAAAAATTTGGACTGAAAATACCAAAAATAATACCACTAAAGAAATGCCGTGCTTGTTAATTATAATAATGAAAATAAACAATAATAAGGAAGTAGTCTTCTTCTTCTTCTTCTTCTTACCTTATGAAATGTAATAACCGCCTTTGCATGAATCCGGATAATAACTAGGCAGGATCGATATCCTTGAAAAAGTTGAGCAAAGAGACGCAAGAAAACTGCTCGGATTTCTTTATCCAATGTGATCGAATTTGAAGATTTGACAACTAGCGGAGGAAATGCAAAATCTGCTGACGTAAGCTCGGGATGCAATACGTATGATAATTGTTCCTGAACTTGGGTAGCAAGTAGGTCTGGCAGAGTTGGGATAGATATTCCATCAGGAACTGTAATTGATCCGCCGTCCAAGTCGACAACTGTTACATCCATCTGTAGACAGAAATATAATTTCATGAAACACCATTAAGAAACTTGCTATTAAACCCGTATGTGCAGTACACTCACCAAATCAGAACACATTGATCTCGCAGAAGAGTGTACCCCAAGCATGAATGGCGTAGGAGAGCTTACAACTTCTATGATCTCGGAAGGTAGAAGAGGAACGTATATATGAATATAACGGAAGGGAAACATTAGAGCTGTCAAGGCATGGCATGCATCGGTCAGTCTGGTTACTTCAAAGACAAAACAATCAATAAATAATGACACAATAAATACTGTAAAAACTATTTATAATAAACTAAATGTATGACATACTGCTATTTGAATGGAAGAGAATCTTGTGTTCCGTCATCACGGCACAAAATAGCGTCAGAACGTTGTTAATTCCTAAATTGATTGGGAAATACATTAACATTTGTATGCTAATTTCCCAGACATTTTTTTCCATACCGAGTTGTTGAAAAAGCTGTGCCACCGAAGAACTTGTAACCGGAATTGAATAATTTATAGGTGGCTGGAAAAATTGTCGGTCGCCCCCACCAAGGCTGAATCTAATCTGCTGTCCTCCAGTTAGCGGAACTTGGAAATTACCTAATAGAGTCCCCACCAATGTTTCTAGTTTTATGTCCATGTTCTCTGAGTGTACGGTGTATATTGTCCCTAGGCAGTTCTAAATAATATCCATCCATAGCATTAAAAAATTCAAATTGTTGTCGTTTGTTTATAATATAACTACCCGAAAGGTTTCGATTTGGTATATTCGTGACATGAGGACCAGGCACTTTGGTGCGTACATGATTGTGTGGTGGTGATGATTCGTTCCACCAGCACTCGGTGCTGCACACATGCTCATGGAGTACGATTCTACACATCCGTAAATGTCTTCCTCCTGCATAGCAAGAATACAAATGAGTTTGGCATTGTTATATGAACAAGAAAGATGAACTAGTTTGGATCGTCACCTCGTCTATCGGCCTTGATGGGGTGATATAAATCGGCTCATGGAAGCTTAGACAAGCACAGAAATGTCGGGTCAAATTGACATCGGTGAGGACAGATACAAAAAATTTAGGCTCCTGCCTTTCTGCAGATAACCTCCATCCTTGCGGCTGACAAAACTAGAATAGCAAGTATCAAAAATTAGTTAACAATTCAACTAATCTCATGAGCATCTAAAAATGGTTTACTAATTCAATTTCAGCAATGAACGGGACATCCTCCCAGTCCTTGGTGGGAAACCGTTGAAGGATTTCCCCAGTCCCTCCCTCTGCAAGAAATATAAAGCTTACAATCTTTTTCTGAATGACATTTCATTTTTTAAAACCTTACTTTGAGCATCATTTTTGTATCCAATCACGACAAAGTAGTCGGCCAGACGAAGCGTAGGAATAACTGGACACTGATGGTTTCTACTCCCGATGATTCCACTGAAAGTTGCAAGGTACACAATTAAGCATAGCTAATTTCATCAGAATATCTTGTTTTAAGTTATCATCAGATCAAAAATGGCAATAAACGATTCTCACTTTTCCTCATGATTCATTCTGGTCACATGAAGAACTCCGTCCTTCCACTTTACCGATAGGATCTCCTCCTCATCTGTAAAGGCTGCAAAGTCCTGTTCCAGCAAGTATCTTCCCACCTAAAGTGATCAAATTCAAGTAAAACATTAGGAAAATATTATTACTTTCATATCTGAAGCTGTGTCGCGTCACTCTTCAACCAAAATTGTATTATTTGCAACCCCACCAAAACCAAATAGCCAGTTATGTAATATCAACAAACGGTCCCTCCATATTTCGCTTAAGGTGACGTTGGATGATGACGCGTTGATGTACCATTGACTTTTCACCTCACCCTACCTCCAGTCAATGTCTTTAAATGCAAATGTCTAAAATGGCATCAATTTTATGAGTTTTGAAATAAATGTAACTTTTGATACTTAAATCTAAAGTTAATTTTTGGTACTACAAAACCATCTTTCGTAGAAATTGGTTAATTCATTTGTCATTTTCTCACCATAAATTTGAATTAACTAGCCTATCTCAAAACTCATGAAATTGAATCGATTTTAGAAATTTCCATTTAAAGACATTGACTAGAGGTAGGGTAAGATGAAAAATCAGTGCCACATCCACGCTTCATCCAAGGGCACCTTAGCTCACACATGTCGACCAATAATCCGAGATAAAAGGTTATCAATCACCACCTTGAATGCTTTCTCCTCCACAATACGATACTTTATTTATGCGCTAATTTCACTAATTGCTAATCTTGTATCACTCAATCTGCAAACCAACCCCAAAACTAACTCATCTACTCTCTTCAAATAGTATGGAAAAGAAAGGACTTTATTCTCTGGCATAAGTAGTAGCTCCTCTCATATCATCATCAAATCCATCATCATCATTATTTGTTTACAATATAAAAGTCTCGCAAATAATTGCAAATTATATTTTGAAATACTGAAAAAAGTGTATTTGGCCATCGCATCAGTACACAGTAAGTACAAAGGTAATTTTTTATATTTTTTTATATTGAATTGATTCATTGCGTACATTTATTTGATTATTTTTTATTTGATGGTGTGCATTTGTAAGTGGAAGGAAAGTCGAGGTTGTCCATTCAGTACGGTGCAAAATTACGTTTTTAAAATTTAGTTTAAAACAGTTTTCAATGAGTAAAAACTAGAGTCTTTTCTGTACACCGTAATGGATGGATGGTCTCGCAAACGAGCTTGGATGCGGCCGGTCTTACGGAGCAGGGGCCGAATTCAGTGCTAGGTTACCATGGTTACCCAGTGCATATTGACTTTAAGCCCAGCTAAGACTAATTTTACCTACGTTTCAACTGGAATTTAATTTCATAAAGCCATTTCTATTATTTTACGCTACAAATTCATTGACACCGAAAGTAAGCATTATCACCCATTTTGGAAAAATAAGATCGAATTGTAATTAAAATTCTGAAGTCTTTTTTGACCAAAGTAGGATACAATCTCTAATTTTACGCGAATGTAGTTGAATAAACAAATAAGTTTTATAAATCTTAAACTTCTAAATCATAGGTCTAACGTGAACAATGGCCTCAAACAGCGCACTTGCGTTGTACCTTCTTGTAAGGTGGTCGATCGAAATCGGGAGATAGATTTATCATGGCATTTGTAAGTCCAACCTGAACTCAATTTTAATGAAATTAGTTAAATATTACAAAACTATAAATTAACAGGTTCCCACATTCGGCCATGCATCAGAAAATGCGTATTAACTGGATCACCATAATTCGAAACCTAACAAATGATCAGGCGTGGGAACCTACTCGTGATTCCAGGATTTGTAGCCGTCATTTCCTAACAGAAGAATTATATACGGCCGGTATTCGACGTAGGCTCAGAGGACAACCTGTCCCAACTCTCTTTCTTCACGATGCTACAATGAGTAAGTCATTTTACGAGAACTTTAGCATTGCTTTCGATCACCCTCCCCTAATAATTTGTTTGACTAGCAGCCGATGTAAATTCTACCGGAATGCAATTGGACGTCCCACAAGTTCCTGACGATGTTCCAGAAGAACCGATGGAGGTCACACCATCAACAGTTAAGTCCCTTGGAACCATCTCTTGCCCTTCATGTGCCAACACATTTTCTGTGACTGAGATCGATGGGAAACTTCAGGGACATTGTGCCACGGATCAGCTACAACCTGGTGAACCAAATTTTCCCCCTAGTAGGTCCAGAAAGCGCCTTTTTCATGATCCAGAAGATGTCGACCACCCATCAGACGTTTCATTGCAAGTCTCATCACCCTCATTTATCACTGTCACCCCAAAGTCAAGGCGAGCTGTTAGGAACGAGCATAGTTATTGCGCATCTCCAGGACAGGCAGCAGACGAACTTAAGACTGTAAAGAAACAACTAGCAGATCTTAGAGTTAAGTATCATCAACTAGAGCTTAAACTTGAACGTCGATATCGTGCTCAGTCCACTCACGTAGATAGTCTGGAAAGCCTTAAAGCTTTAAGTAATCGGCAGGTAGATACTTTGGATGCTAGATTTCCTGAGCTACTTTTCCATATCGTAGAAAATGAAAAACGAGCTTTTAGTATTAAAGGAAAGAGTGGAATGGAGTATGGCGAGGAGATAAAAAAATTTTCTGCCACACTTCATTATCACTCTCCAAAAGCCTATCGTTTTTTGCGTCACTACTTAACTTTGCCGCACCCATCAACCATCACTTCCTGGATGAAATCGTCAGATTGTGGTCCTGGGTATAATTTAGACGTTATCTCTCGATTAGGCGAAGCTAGACTTTCTCACACGAATAATGTCATGACAGATATAGTAATGATCATAGACGAAATGGCTATAAGGAAAGGTTTGGTTTGGGATTCATCTAAGCATTGCTATGTTGGCTTCGTTGATTACGGCACTTCTGACATTGATGAGCCTGAAAATCTTCAATTGGCTGGCAATGTTTTAGTATGCATGATTGCTGGGATATCTGGTGGTTGGAAATGTCCGATAGGGTACATATACACGGATAAAGTTAATGGGGAGACTCAGAGGGCATTCCTGCATAAAGCTTTCGTGCTACTGGAGGAGCAGCAATTTAATGTCTGGGCGTTAATTTCTGATGGCTGTACGTCTAACGTATCACTGTTTGAAGGGTATGGCGTATCTGATAGCGTAATACAAGGGGCTTCTTTCGATATCGATGGTGACTTTCCTTGCAGTTTTCCAAATCCTGCCAATCCTTCTAAAATCGTATACGCAATGTATGACGTAGTTCATATGATGAAATTATGGCGCAATTTGATGGGTCGCTCTTTCGATAAAGGTGGTCGTATCTCATTGGAGGATGGTCGTTGTGTCTCTTGGGGATTTGTTGAAGCTCTTTTCGAACTCCAGACAGTTGAGAAAATTCGAGCAGCCAATAAACTAGGCAGGTATCATGTAGATTTTATAAATCATAAAATGAACGTAAAACTAGCTGTCCAAAGTCTTAGCAGATCTGTAGTTGACGCTATTTCTTTTTGCAGAGACTCGTTAGATTTGCAAGATTTTAGAGGATCTCAAGGAACCACATATTTCATGCAGTTATTAGACACGACTTTCGATATTTTGAATTCGAGGAACTGTGGTCAGAGGGGAGAAAAGTCACCAATAAATATTTCCAACTTTGACCATATGACTTCTATCTTAAACGACTTCTGTAGGACTGTGTTCGGAATGAAATATGTGCAAATTAGAGAGTATAGGAGCACAGGTAAACGTTCGGTGTACGAGAAAAGGTTGATAGATAGCGATTCAAGACGGGCCGCATTAGGAATGATGATATCCATCAAGTCAGTCATTGGTATTAGCAAAGCTCTTCTGGTCAGAGAGTTTAATCCTTTCAAATTCGTGCTGACGTATCGGTTCTGTCAAGATCCTCTAGAACTTTTTTTTAATACAGTGAGGGGAAGATTAGGTAAGAACAATAATCCAACTGTCGTAGTTTAGGAACATCATGAAATCCATCTGGCACCAAAATCTCCTAAAGTCCACCAACACGGGTAACTGCATTGTGCAGATTGACGAAGGTCAAGTTCCTGGTGGTATGTTGCCTCTCAAACGTGTTCGGAAATTGAAGGTGCTCGATATGGATGACATTGATGCGTTGGACATTGTAGATCTTAGCGCCCTCTCTGATCCACATTATTCAGATTTTTATAGGAATTGTCTAGCTTACATTAGCGGGAATGTGGTCAGAGTAGTTGGGACAAAGTTGAAGTGTGAGATTTGTGCCGAATCACTTCTTAACACAGACGCTGATCTTCTTCCTTCTCACTTTGCTAAGCTAATCGAGGCTAAGGATCGCGGAGGCTTATTCACCCCTTGTCATTCCGTTTTCCGTATAGTTGAGCTGACTGATGCATGTTATCGGCAAATTTGCAAAGCTTCTGATGGTTTAATGAAGGTATCTAACCTAGACCGTAGGATTTCTATGATGGTTACTGCACGATGCTTAGAAACCACAATTTTCCCACATCTGACGCATCACGTAATTGACTTTGATCCATTAACTGAAACTAGTCATTTGTCTGATCTCATTTCTCGAATTTCGATGCATTTTTTGAAAATTCGCTTATTTGATCATGGAAATAGGTTTCAAAAGATGCGAGAAATTTCAACTTCTGTACGGCACAAATTTGGCAAATTAACAATATTTACCGAAGCGCATTAGAATAGGTTCAGAATTATTTTACAGATGCTCCTTAGAATTTTTAAGAATATATTTTAAGTGTTTAGAACTATTTGGAATTATTTAAATGTATTTTAAGTTGTATTTAGCATTATTTGGGATTACCTAAATTTAATTGAAGTTGTCTTTAGAATTATGTTAGAGTTAAAATAGTTTAAAATTATCTAAACATTATAGTAAAATTATTTACGAACTATTTTTAAATTGTTCTACGTGACCCAGTCACGTTAAGATGTCTTAAGAGAATTGCATCCCACTAAAAATTGTTAATCAATAAATAAATGCTGTTTCGTAGTTGGACTGTGGATTCTGATTTATTTGCACATAAAAAATATTAAATAGAATGCATAATGTTTTGTTATTACAGTTCATCATGCCATTATTTCCAGGGGATTTGGAAATTGCTGAAGCGATTTTTCGATTGTTTGATCACAAGCAGATTGATTATGTCGTGCGTCACAATTTCATATAAATAAAAATGGATTATAAATTGTTATTAATGAAATTTTTGTATACAGGTCCTCACCAAGCAGGAAGAGCAAATTGCCCTCCAGGCAATTCCAGTACATCTGCGAGAGATGGCGAGGGTTTGGTGCTATGCATCTATTTGCCACTCGAAGCGCTACAATGCAACTTCAGCTTTTAAAAGCTTGTGTACTAATCGTTTATACATGAGATTAGCTAAGTTGCAAAAATTTCTTCGTATTTATGGAATTTATGTTAATTTTTTTTAATAAATATGATTATGAATAAGTTCCAAAATTAATCGAGTTAATTATACGATGATTTATTGCACCTCGTTCGAATACTGAATTTGTCTTAAGCTGGTCTTAACCAAGTGATTTTCAACTCGGTTACTGAATTCAGCTCCTAATACAGGCCAAATCCGACATGTTGCTCTGGCAACAAAGTAGTGAAGCCGATTTATCCCTTCCTTTAGATCCATGGGTATTATTTATGTAGGTGTTTATCACTTTAAGATATTCATATTCCTTTTTTCATATTCGAGCCAATGCAATGATGTAATAATGTTGCCTTCGTTTTTCCTCGACTCCCCTCTGTAAATATTTACCCGCATTAAATCAAGAATAGAAAAAGAAAACGTAACCAACACCAACCACCATCGTCGTCGGATCTCAACGCAACGGAACTAAACGCTCTTCCTTGTTGAATTATGAACCCATGTGAAACATTTGCTTAAAACTGTGTTAACAGGCGATGGCGAATGCATAATTGGTATTACAAATCCACAGCTTTTTTTCTTAACACATCTTTAACTTGTTCACTTGGAGCAAATGAGGCAATCACCCACCACAAAAGTATGTAAAGCTAATGATAATGCTAACAATGCGATGGTGTGAAGTGTAACCCTCCGATTTGGCTGAAATTTTGAAATTAGGTGGTCCAAGTCAATACAACTAACGTTTCTTCAGCCAGTTTGTGCGATGGTTGGAGTTACTCAAAATATTTGAGGTCAAAGTTGAAAAAACGGCCGACTTTTTTCAGGTGGAGTGAGAAAACTCCACTTCGATTCTCTTCTCCTCGCATTGATTTTCACTCCGGAAAATAATTCATTTCATCAATTTTAAATTTAATTCATTATAGAAAAACATTAATTTTTCATTGCACCTGGGTCTTGGTCTTTGTTTTCAAATGAATTGGAAATCAAAATAACAAACGGTTTCGAAATGGAATGTAAGTTAAGTTTTTCCATGTTTATTTGCCGTTAATGAATTTATAATCACATTGTTTTTAGTCATGTTTCTCACACATACGATTTCATACACAAGCATAAGCAGTGATGCAAAATAACCAAAATAAAACATTACTAAATAGGAATTAACTTGCCTCATACTCGCTTAATTTAATTCATAATTGAATAAGTGAGATTTTTATTTCTTTGCATTAAAAATTCATACAAACATTAATTTATAAATTCATTAACGGCAAATAAACTTGGAAAAACTTAACTTGCTTTCCATTTCGAAACCGTTGGTTATTCTGTCTGATTTCCAATTCATTTGAAAACAAAGACCAAGACCATGACCCATGTGCAATGAATAATTAATGTTTTTCTATCATAGATCAAATTTATCATTGATGAAATGAATTATTTTTCGGATTGAAAATCAATGCGAGGAGAAGAGAATCGAAGTGGAGTTTTCTCACTCCGCCTGAAAAAAGTCGGCCGGTTTTTCAACTTTGACCTCAAATATTTTGAGTAACTCTCACCATCGTGAGAGTTACTCAAGAAAGTTACTGAAGAAACGTTAGTTGTATTGACTTGGACCACCTAATTTCAAAATTTCAGCCAAATCGGAGGGTTACACTTTACACCATCGCATTGTAAGAAAAAAACAGTTAGCGAGCACCACTTGCATCAGTTTGTTCGTTTCAAAATATTTAGTATGCGAATATTAAATACTAATAGGCAGACGTATAATAGTAGTTGTTATTGCATGGTATCGATGGATTGTTTTTTGACCTGGACAAATAGTATGTATTAAATGGCTATGGCTTCGTAGTTACCATTACTCCACGCTACCCGGGTTCAGGGTTCAATAGAGTCATAAACATGAAAATGCTAAAAATGAAGAAAACCATGTCCACTTTGGAATTTCCTTCTGTCGTCGTTTCAGCTCAACTCTGCAGAAGCTAAACCTATAGAGCTTGCTGAGTAATCTGATTTTGCAAACCTTCTTGCCGAGTGAGAACTATGGACAAATTATTATCTTTACAACTTAAAGGATAGGCCTAACACGAAAAAATTGGTTTCACACTTTACTCCTTTACGCTTCTTGGCACTTTAACTAATCCCAAAGAAAATAAACATGTCTGGTTTAAATAATAATAATAAAACAAAATGAGGAACAGACAAGCCGGGTGTAGTGAGGTGTAAATTCCTTAAACATACCTAAACTACGCGTTCCGATACATACATGTGTTTTTTACGAAAAGTCTAAAATCCCAAAGACGCGGATCATTTTTTATAAACGTGACCAGAATAAAAACACAAAATATTACGGGAAAATCCTCAAAACATCTAAAATAAGTGCTTTCAAATCGTTTCCCAGCATTCCCACTAAATTATCTCTTAATTTTAAGAGACGTGACGGGTATGTATCATGAACTTAAAAACTTTTTGATGTGTAACCCGGGTGAAACTCCACATAAATCCTTAAAGACATTTTTCTTCCTACAATCACACCCCTGTAAAGAAAAGAGAATTTTAGTGGTTTACTGGAATTGAGTAATCTGTGCAATTTTACATTTCAACTTTTAGTAAACATCATCCCTGATAAAAAAACACCATGTATCGACCGGGCAAAGCATTTGACATCCGGGAGTTCCCTAATTCTGCCTTCTACCTCGGACTGCGTAATGCGTAAGGACGATGACGTGACGTTATAATACTTGCGTCCGTCCATTCGCTTATTGGTGATTCTAAAGAGTAGGGGGTCCTTTTTTAACGGAGTCGTGATTATTTTCTGTTTATACTTTATCTCCCCCTGGACTACACGAACTTTGGTTTGATGCAGGAAAAAATGGAAAATGTTTCATTTCATGCTCTACATTAATCCATCATGACTCTTGTGACTGGTAACAAGACCAGAACCAACTAGGACGACCACCAACTTATTTATCCATTTATTGTATCAACCATGATGCACGACTGGCTATAAACGCAGTGCACAATTTGTTCAGAATCTTATGATGTGTGCTGCTCATCCTCTAAGCATGCATCATACCAATAAAAATAACCATTTCAGTGAGGAGACGAGATGAGACCAAGAAAAGGAGTGAATACACTTTCTTTATCCACACAAGTCGCAATCCAAGCAACAACATGAAGGAATGGAAGCTTAGGAGAATGTCTTAAATAATCTTAATAACGTAGGATGCATGCATTTCGCGTTGCGTATTTTGCTGCGTATTTTTTAAGCGACTACTGTCATCATGTTGACTCAACATTGCTGAGGCCTCTATCCAAGATGAAGACAAGAAGAAGGGTTCCTGTTAAATTAAAATGGAAACTATTTCCTTGTTTAAGCTCGCAAGGATTTTCAATTTTTATTGACGCAATGCATCGTAAAAATCTTGAATATTATCTGTTGCAGAAGCCATTTATTTATTTCGAATCTCCACTGCTCAATAATGCAGTGCATGTTCTGCTCTTAGACCAAATAACTTGACCGGAGATGAAGTTCAATGGAAGATCGAGCCAAAAACGAGTCAAATTACAGAATCAAAAAAGTATGGAACAATCCTCCTCCTCCATTCCACTCCTGTAATGGGATTGAATACCTTTTTTGTTTTGCAGAAAAATACGACGCATGTAATACAAGCGCAAGGAATACTATTTAACGCTTTATGCTTAAAACAATTTATATTCTATCCCTTTCTCTTTCTGGCATTCGTTTCGTGATTATTACTTGCACTTGTGGGATTTGCCGCTCAGATTTTAAGTTTTTTTAGTCAGGTAAGAATCAGACTGTGTCGTGTTTTCGATCCTTGTCTTGCCTAACTTTGAAACAAAATCGTCTTATTAAACTAGGCAACTGGCTAAAAGCAAGTCTTTATAATGTTGATGACGAATCAGTGACAAGATGACATTGCTTTTTCTTCTTCGAATAAACCAGCACAAGGTAAATTGAAGTGAATTAGGAAGAAATCGTATTGTCCAATGATACGTCACTTGAGGTAGAAAAAAATACACATGCAATGCTTTGACATTAGGCCGAATTCCATTAATAAACAATGAAATAATGTCAATATCAAACAATCAAATAGACTACTGGATAATTAATTAACCAATAAGAGTGAAACCCGGAATGGATGATGGTCTCCCTCCAATAAACCTAACTAACTAGCACTCTCATATGAACTTTTTTGTCACCCGTAGTAGTCGAGTGGCAAGTTACATAATGGTTGCAAATAATATGTTGACATGTGATCTTCAGAAGAAGGTGATACCGATAAAATCAATAACTCGATGTTGTATCGATGATTGGTCATCTCGAAACAAGTATGGTGCTCAGGAGTTATGAGGAGCTTTTATGTGCAAACGTGAATTCATGTCAGTGGGTGTATGAAATGAAGACGATTATGTGTTTACTATCCTTCGGGTTAGGACTGGGATGCAGTGCAAACACCTCTAAATCAAAAGTACAACGACATATTACACTTGTACCCAGTCCTGTTCCACTCGTGTAAGATTTACGATTGAAATCTATCTCTTGGATGAGCACCATGACTTTGACTTTTGTGTGCATACCATTAAAGATGCCGACTGACCAAAAATAAGGCATCCATTTATCGAAGACTTGCAAGTCTTCGTACATCTTATTTTAATGTGTATCGATTTTATCGTTAAGATATTGCTTTCTCAATATAAAATCATTGCGCCTTATTTATCAGTAATGCTACTGAATTTCATTTCAGCATTCAGAACGAAAAGCCGACACAATACAAGATAATAAAATTGTGTGGATCTAGATTATTGGACTCCCGTTAAAATGAGAATATATGAGAATAGGTCGACCATTATTTTCAATTTACGCACACAACTTGTCAAAACACAACAAAAAATTAAAAATGACAGCTACCCAAATGAGGAATTTTAATTGCAATTTTGATTATTCGTAGCCCCAGAGAGTAAAAGACATTTGAATTTTTTTTAGCAATCTTGTTCCAATTTTAGTTGTAGGTTCAAAATTATACAGCTTGTATTTTTAAACTCGCAATTACTAATTTCATTAGAAAATGATTTAGAAAATGAAAAACCAAACACATCACCCAAGCCACATATTATTTCAGATCACTCAATTTGTTAATCCTTAGTAAAATTTGCAGAATCTTCCAGCCACCGTTAAAAATGCTAAAATTTGTACGTAGCACTGCCTAGATAACGAACTTACTTCCTCAAACATATTTGACCTGAACAGATGAGATCCACCCAGGAAATCCAATTCATATGTATTTAAAAAGGAAGATGATAAATTACTAATTGATATTGACCAATTGTGTCCAAAGGTCATAAACTAAAAACTAAAATAAATAAAATAGTTAATATGAGAACAAACCTAAAATTGTTGTCACTTACCTAAGTACTAGTATCTCTAACTCTAGTCTTTAGTCAAATTTGAAGACACGGAAGTACTTCAAATCAATGATCCTGACGAATGGCAAATTATTTTCCTCGCACAAACAAATCCGTTGACCACACTTTCACAATTCAATCACATCAGGGATCAAAAATAACAGTGACACTTTTTGACATCAAGATTTACGTCATTTCGAATCATATGATGATGACAGGAAACGAGAGAAACACTCGAAACACCGAAAGAATCTTCTTCTTCAGCCTTTAATCACCATGAGCACTTCCATTCAAATTTCCAGCAAAATTAAATAAGACTGTAAACTTCAATCAATTGGTTGATAATTTCCAGAAAAAGGCAAAACTTGGGTCTGTACGAAAGATAACAAAGACAACAAATTAACAAACTGATGTAACCTTGTCTTTGCAATGTCAAAAAAACTTACTTTTCTTGGCTTTTATTATTGCATAACACTACGAATTGCACATCAGTCGTAATTATTGCAAGCCACTGCTAATCACCCTCCGGCTGGCTGAGTGGATAAGGAATAGTAAGAATAGTAAAGTTCCAATTAAACTAGAATTAGCGAGTGGCGAGCGTTGTTGGATGGAAAAACTTATTTTCGTGTCTCTTCATCCTTGCCCTTTGTGCACTGGTGGAAGTCAGTTGGCTCTTGGCTCGATGGTGGTGGCTCCTGCGATAGCTTTAACTCTTGCAATTCTTAATAATTATTAACTTAATTGTGATGATCAATCCTTTTTGCTGAGCACGATTGACAACAAACTAAACCAACCCCAATAAATCCAAGGCCCAACTGCTGACTCGGTCTCTCACTCACACACAATCTCGCTCTGACTGAGCACTGAGCTCAACTCTCATGAAAAAAGTGGTCGGCAGAAGCTGAATCAAGTTGTGCGAATGAACAGAATGGTCAACTCCGACACTTCATCCACACATCCTCTCTGAAAATCAGTCAAAAAGGTTTGAAAACCAACGTCCATTCCGTTCCATAACTCTATCGTAATCAATTCAAAGTTTTGAATCCCGTATCAAAAATGTAAAAATCCTGCAACGATCCGAACATATCCTCATGCTCACAAGGTGTGTCTCCTTTTATTTGACTTAAGCCTTTATTCGAGTGTTAACTAGTTTATATAAACTGGTTTAAATTCTATAAAGTGATATAACTATGTAAAAATTTAAAATTAAGAAAAAGACAAATGATTATGATTATAGGAGTAAAAACAATGCAAAAACAATGCAAAACCAATTCAGAGTCAAATTTGTAATAAACCAAAAGAAAAATACTTTACTGTATGAGATCAAAAGGTCCCACATCCTATCTCAGCCTTTGGCCATCGCTTATTCTCTTTAACTTTGGAACAAAATAGATAACCAATCGCAATACAACAAGTAGAATTAGAACAAAGGAATGCACACATTTGAGGATCGGATTACAAAAGTGAAATTGTCGTGCCGTTCGTGTAACTTAATCCACTCCGGACTTGTAAATTCGATGCACAATCAAAGATAATGTCAATTTTAGATAAACGGATAGACCGTTTAATTTGAACTCAGAAAATGTGATAACCTTGGCTTCAAAAAATATTAAATTTTTACCTTTTTTATGAAACACAACGGTGTTGATGAGCAGCCTCAGCAAGTTTGACTATCTCTGCTGCTGTGAGTCAGACCAATTCGTGTACCCGCTTTGGCCACGTTCGACTAAAGTTTGGCTCAAGTGTGAACTCACAAGTCGGAAGTTATTTTTTTGATTTTGAAATTTTCAGTAATTGTGGAATAGCTAAGTAATTTTAACCAAACAAATTCCGTTGCGAGGAGGTAAGGAGCACCGTCGTCTGATTGGGGTTCTGCAAGAGACAAGTGCAAGTAATTGCCGACATAACACAACATCTCACATATTGTCATTGACAATTTGTCAAATTGAATGATAATCATTCAATTTGACAAATTGAGGATTGATTATCAATCCTTAATTTTTGTATGCTAAAGTGATAAAAATGTAGTTTCGAGTACGATTTTATAATAGAGTTTCTAGTTCCAAGTCCACTTAATCTTTGATACAATTTACCACTGATTTTAATTTTGGTTGATTGTTTTTTTATCTTTGTCAGGTAAATCTTGTCATTATGAAGGATCGCTCAGGTGTTGGCGTAGAAGCGCCGTGTTACACCCTCATCAATTTTCCAAGCGATGTGGAACAACCGTCCGAGTTGATGTTGAGATCAGAACTAGGTAAGCTTATGGGTTCAAGATTTTGGAATTTTATGAGGAATTTAAAAACTTGAGCTGATGTTTCGCTGTAACTTTAGAAAAGGGCGACTTAAAAGCAAAGACGGAAGCATTAAAGAAAGTTATCTTTATGATTTTGAACGGTGAGAGATTACCCAGTCTGCTTATGACAGTTATTAGATTCTGTCTCCCACTTCAGGTAAACGGCATTCACTAATCTTGAGGAATTTAGTTATATGCACTAAACAATATTGTAATTGTTCCAATTGCAGGATCACATGGTCAAGAAATTGCTCTTGATTTATTGGGAAATCGTTCCGAAAACGTCTCCGGATGGGAAGCTTCTCCACGAAATGATCCTCGTGTGTGACGCCTATCGCAAGGATCTTCAACACCCAAACGAATTTATTCGAGGATCAACCCTTAGATTTCTGTGCAAGTTGAGGGAACCAGAATTGCTGGAACCTCTTATGCCAGCAATCAGAATGTGTTTGGAACACAGACATGCGTATGTCAGGAGGAATGCCGTTCTGGCCATTTTCACCATCTACAAGTAATGGTTCAAGAAGTTATTACTTGTTAATTTAATAATAGAAATAATAATAGCTTATTATGTTAATGTCTTTGTATTGTGTTTGGCTCACAGGAATTTTGAAATGTTAATTCCCGATGCACCAGAAGTTGTTTCAAACTTTTTGGAAGTGGAACAAGACATGGCGTGTAGGAGAAATGCATTCCTTATGCTACTCCAAGTGGACCAGAAACGTGCTCTTGAGTACTTGACGGCATGCTTAGAACAAATTGGTACCTTTGGGGATATCTTACAACTTGTTATTGTTGAACTAATTTATAAAGTGAGCATAATTTTAGTTGTACATTGTCTGAGTTTAACGTTACTTTAATGTTTTATGCTCAAAACTGTGTAACAAAATATTATATTTATAGGTCTGCCATCACAACCCTAGTGAACGGACTCGGTTCATTAGATGTATTTACAATTTGTTAAATTCTAATAGTTCAGCCGTGCGGTACGAATCTGCCGGAACTTTGGTTACTCTATCCACTGCACCCTCTGCAATTAAGGTTAGTGGATACATTACGCCACATTTTTAAAATATCATTACAAATTGCATTAATTTATTTAAATACAAAATATTTAGGCTGCCGCAACTTGCTATATAGAATTGATCGTTAAAGAGAGCGATAACAACGTGAAGCTGATTGTTCTCGAACGTCTTGCCCAACTCAAGGAGACTTCAACGAATGAGAAAGTTATGGAAGACTTGGTCATGGATATTTTACGGATCCTCTCCGCCCCTGACTTGGAAGTGAGGAAGAAAACGTTGAATCTCGTCTTGGAGCTGCTCACGTCGCGAACTGTATCCGAAACAGTAATGTTTCTCCGAAAAGAAGTTGCCCGCACTCACAACTCCGTGGAACACGACGATACCGGAAAATATCGACAACTTCTTGTTAGAACTTTGCATCAGTGTTGCGTCAAGGTGAGTTGAAATTAACGTTGCAAATTCCATGTCTAGTTAACTTTTTGATTTTCAGTTCCCTGATGTTGCTCCCTCCATAATTCCCGTCCTAGCAGAATTCCTCTCTGACTCCAATGAACTTGCAGCCTCCGATGTGCTCCTATTTATGCGCGAGGCCGCCCAAAAGTTTCCACACTTGACGCCCACCATTACAGAAAAACTGTTGGAAATATTCCCGCAAGTTCAATCCGCCAAAGTGATGCGTTTCACAGTGTGGATTTTGGGAGAGTTTGTGAACACCAAGGAAGACATTGAAAGTGTAATAGGGCAAATTAGGACCTGTTTAGGCGAGGTATGTAGGAAACTTTGATGTAACATAGTGTTATAATACACGCACTAGCTGATAAATTTTTTGTTCGCTTTTAGCTCCCACTTTATGAGTCTGAAATGAAAAAGGCTGCTGGTCTCGAAACGGATGAAGAGAAAGAGAACAGAGAGTCGTCTGAAAGTAAACCTGCTGGTTCAGGAGAAAAGTCTTCCAGTCGACTTGTAACATCTGATGGAACATACGCGAGTCAATCAGCATTTTCTATGACACAAACTAAAAAGGTACGCAGGATTTTAGCACAATTTTAATAAATGTATATAGACCTTAACTAAATAAATTTTTTAGACGGTTAATATCCCCTCACTCCGTAAATATCTCATCGACGGAGATTTTTTCATTGGTGCCTCACTCGCTTCATGTCTTGCAAAAATGGTGCGACGTCTCTGTCTCCAAAGAAGAACGACCACCGAGGACCGTCATAAATTCGTGGCGGAGACCGTGTTTATTATGACATCCATTCTCCGTTACGGAGTTTCAACCCTCCCAGCAAAGAAGATCACTGCCGACGATACAGACCGTATCCTCCTCTGCATCAGGGTTCTCGTAGAAGACAATGAACGATTAAACAAAGCTTTCGTTGAAGATTGTGGCAAAGCGTTGGCCTACATGCTTCACGAGCAGGCCGAGTTTGAAGCAATCCACAAAAAGAAAAAGAAGGACGTCATAGTCCAGCCAGATGAACCAATCTTGTTCAACCAACTCGTCTCCAAAAATGATATTGTGAATGGTGAAGACGTCTTTGAAACTAGCTTAAGCCAGGCGGTTGGATTCAACCCGAAAAAGTCTGATGGTGGTGACGTGAGTTGTTTTGCCTATATCACTTGTGCACTAATTTATGTACTAATTCAAGAAATTTCATATTCCTGCCTCTTATAGTTTTCATCTTCTAAGCTTAGCAAAGTTACACAGCTTACTGGATTCTCTGATCCGGTTTATGCCGAAGCGTATATCAATGTGAATCAGTTTGACATTGTCTTGGACGTGCTATTGGTCAACCAAACTGGTATTTAATATTAAGTATAAAAAAACTGTAAAATATTATCTAAATATTAATTGGCTATTGTACAGATGACACTCTGCAAAACTGTACTCTCGAATTAGCAACCTTGGGTGATTTAAAACTTGTCGAGCGTCCTACTCCCATTGTCCTTGGGCCACAGGATTTTACCAATATTCGTGCCAGCATTAAAGTTGCTTCCACAGAAAATGGAGTCATTTTCGGAAACATTGGTTAGTTTTGTTGATAAGAAACCCCATTTCTAATCTATAACCAAACATGAGATAATCTTGATGATATTTTTAATTCCATAGTTTATGACGTTGGTGGTGCAGCATCTGATCGAAACGTCGTTGTTATGAGTGACATCCACATCGACATTATGGATTACATTTTACCTGCATCATGCACAGATGCCGAGTTTAGAGCGATGTGGGCAGAGTTTGAATGGGAAAACAAGGTTTGAGTAACTAAAACTAACAAAAAATAACTAAAACTGCGTTTCACTTTGTGCAAGAATCAAATATTCACCACGATTGTATATTATTTGTGCTAGGTTGGAGTTAACACGAGCATAACCGACCTTCACCAGTATCTTCAACACTTGCTCAAGTCGACAAATATGCAGTGCTTAACCCCAGAGAAGGTAGACATGTGTATATAAATTAGTTCGATCCTAGTTTATGACAATATTCATCGTAATTCAATTGCTATGGAATGTGTTCTGGGACATAAATATACTACCATTTTTTATCAACATTTTTGTATTATATGGTTGACTCGTGTACCCCTTGTTTCAATACTCGATATTAATCGCTATATAGTCATCAACTATTTTTAGCGCTGATTTACTTTTTTTATTAGGCCACCATTATTACATAATCGACTTGATATTTATGGTTGTTTTACTAATCATTAAACAACGGTATGTTAAAACAATTCTGACGTTTGCATAGGCACTTCTCGGTGATTGCGGGTTCATGGCCGCAACTCTCTACGCCAAATCAATCTTTGGAGAGGATGCTCTTGCCAACCTGAGCATTGAGAAGCCTATCGATAATCCAAACTCTGCTGTGACAGGTCACATCAGAATTAGAGCAAAAAGTCAGGTATACCATCCAAATTATGATCAATCATGGCTAAAATTAAATGTTTTCATTATTACTATTATTACCATAGGGCGGATATGTATGCACTTAAATTCCTCAAAATATGTATGTAATATGTGCTTAAAAAACTCGAAAATATCCACATAAAAAATATTTTCCAATTGCAATTTTCTACTGTATTTTTATTTAATTTTCCAGACCTTTCAAATTTTTAACACTTTGATCAACTAATTATTAAATATTTCATTTTAATCTTCACCTAATGACCAATAATGCGACATTAGTTATATTTAAAGATTTTCAGGGATAATTTTTTGGCTTAAAAAATGTGGCAAACTGGATTTGCTAGTCGTTTACATGAAAATTTAATTTTGACAAAACTTTGGCTTCTCAATAAAGAAAAAGATTTTTACATAACAAACCTCGACATATGTATCAAAATATTTGTATTTAGAAAAAGGCTAAAATATGTAGGAAAATATGTGCATGTACTCAAAAAACCTCAAAATATGTATGAAAATATGTATATGTACGAAAACCCTAAAATATGTACAATATGGAAAAGTATGTTTGAATTTTTGAGATCACGCTTCGATGGAATGTCAGTATGCGAAGTTTTAGTGCGATCTGATTTAATATGAATAAGTTAGAAATACATACATATCCGCCCTCTGATTATTACGTATTATTTATCATAGGGGATGGCACTCAGTCTCGGTGATAAGATTAACGTATCCCAAAAACGTTCCTTAAATCAATCCAATCGTGGAGCACATTCCAATGCTCAGCAAGCAGCTTCAGGAGAAAATGCAGAGGAGAATGATTCATCATAGTTTACATAACTTGCCTTTGAAAAATGTTATTAGTTTTTAATCAAGTATTTATTTATATTGCTGGAAAAATCACTGTATTATATCAACAAAATCTGGGTTATATACGGCTGTAATGACACTATATAAGAATAATTCTAAATTATTGTAATATGCACGTCATTGTTCCCAAGTCAGTCTGGAATTGTGCAACTTTTAGAAATTAATAAATGCGGTGGTTCACTTTCTACCAAATAAAACTATATATGTACTTACATGCATGCATAATACTCCTCACTGATTTAATGTCATCCAGTAAAGATTGATTGTGAATTCCACAAATGCCTAAGTTAGCTTCATTAAATTGTGAACCACGATTGCATGTTGTGTTGGTGTCGTATTACTTTATGGCCTGATCGTGGTGTGATTACAGCGAGAGAGAGGAATTTATCCATGCTGAACTAGGTTTTGAACCAAATCATGCGAAATCTCTAAAGAACAAAGGTTGTCTAGATTAACCTAACCAAAGAGCTAAGAACCTTCATCATTCACTGCAAATATCAAACCACTTTAATCACCAGTCAGTAAATTAATCGTAATTATTGAAGGAATGCTTTAGTTGTCTGTCACAAGCCAATACTCGCGTCTATAAAAATGGGAGGCTCATCTGACTACAAGTTTCACTCCCCAGTTTCGCCTTCTTTAAGTAAAAGCTTTCAAGCGGGGATGACTATATTTTCTTTAGTGAGTTTTCAAGTACGGAAAAGTATTTTTCTGAAAAGCACCAGAATTTGTCCCACAAAAGAGTATTGTCCAACGAACAAAAACATTCCTTCCTTTGCATACACAACTTTGGCGTTCACTAGTTCATCCCAGATTTGTTTCAGATTGTTCCAACAAACTAATTGTTCCACTGGTCAGATCTCATCAGCACCTACTTCTAACTGTTGTGATGGGCTTACTTCTCCCCATGGCCTCCAAGTCGTATTTCCGGATGTCTTCCGCCTTCCTCATTTTCCTCGGTCTCGGAGTGGTCCCCCTCCTCGTCTCCCTAATCCATCCAGTCGACGGCAACCCCATGAAACATTACTCCTCCTGCAAAACCTCCCCTGAGCTCATCATGTCCGCCTTCTTCAACTCCTGCAAGCAGAAGCGAAGTCACGGTCGGCGAGAAATGGTGTCTGGCACTCGTCCAGTTTCGGAAGGTATGTGGGAATTTCTGCGGAGAATTTGGCCTAGACTAAAGATAGTAGACTCACGATTTTGATGACCCTTTCAGAGCTTGAGAACCCTGAAGTTTGGGAAATCCTCTTCAACGACATTCACCTCATGAAGGAGTGGACCAACACGATCAAGAAGTACTCCCCCCAACATCCCAAGAGGGAGCCTTCCCCACGTCGCACCAAGAAATCAGTGTCCCGATGGCGCAGAACCACCCCGGCCACATCAACCTCACTATTGTTCGAAGAGCTGGAACTCCCCCATGAAAATGGTGAGATTGACCCTATCGACCCTCAAAAAACTGACTCCTCCTCCAGTTCGGAGGACGATGTGGATGGCAAGTTGTGGAAATGGATGGTGGACGCGTCCCGAGTGATCGGAGGGCGAGACAGGTTGAGGCGCGAGGAGTACGGCCAAGTCGTCGCTGCTGTGCACAAGTGTTGTCATTTTGGCTGCGATGCGTCCGATTTTCCATGTTAGCTTGTTCCATTTTATGATTTTGATTGATTTTCGAGCTCAAAGTATGATATCAATGTCGCCTTTTGTAATAAACTACGACACACAGTTTAATGCACATCAAAATTAAATTCGCTTTATTTTTATACAATTTAAATTTTTGCTTAGTTAATAAATACACGGACATATGCTGAAACATACCGCAATGAAACATCGTATTTTTTCTGAACAAACTTTTTTGAGCTTGAGTCAGATACGGGACGACAAGTTTGATTGACTGTAATATTGTTCACTAATTTCTGATCCTAATTCTTAACGGTAAGTCTTAAGTATATAAAAAATACGGGGTTTCCATAAAAATATAGAGCTCATCCCCAAAGTTGGGGTTCTTGTAAAAAATATTTCTGGTCAGAAAAACACAACATATTTAAACGTATACTTTCTCATCAGCATGTCGTCAGGTACACGATACGTTGCCTATTTTCTTCTGGGTAACTACTGCAGCATATTTAGTGCTCGCTATATAAAATTATAGTCTGGATTATAAATCTGCATATTGACGAGATAAGACTGCCCTCTACAGATACTAGCTCGTGGACTTGATAATTTAGTATTGGATGAATACATTTTGCGACAGACTAGAAAATATTTCGCAACAATTCGACAGGGTTAAAGTATCTAATGTCTCATGAACCTCCTCAGTACTTGAGATCATCCCGCGTACCTCCGCCAGTCCCAATTTCGAAGGAAACACGCTCGTCCGCCACGGGAGTTTCGTCGACAACAAAGAGATTCGTGGGGCGATGTCTGCGAGACTCTGGCTGCTCGGCCCCACTCCCACCCCGGGCGTACGACGGAGTTCCGAATTTCTTAAGAGAAAACAAGGAGTGAAAACTTGCCGTGGATAAAATTAAGTAGTCGGGATCGGGTAGAATTACTCACCGGCTTCACGTTGCTCCCGTCACCGGACGGATATCTGTCCTGCTGCTCCGGCCTCACAATTATGTCCACTTGCCACTCCTCCCTCTGAGCGAGCGGGTTGCGGTGGTGGTTGCGACCCGCACCGAAAATCCGACCGTCCTGATGCTGCAATGGGTGGTGGCGTTCCTTGGATTTTTTAGGAAGGCCCAAAGCCAATAAACTGACGAGGAAGGGTAAAAATGACGACTGCCTTTTTTCGGAGGTCTACATGCGTTCAATTGCAAAAGACTTTCACCTTCTCATGCATGACTTTATTGCCTTGTAAGCCTTTCAATTAAGGACCCTCCTCTCTACGCACACCAAAAAGTACATATCTAAAATCCTCACCTGTTGCTCCAACTGCTCGGGAGGAGATGGTGGTGGGGTGGGTGACGTCGGAGGCGTCGTCGTCGTTGGGGGCGGAGTCGTGGGCGCCATCGTCGTGGTCACGCTGGTCGGACAGAACATGAGGAGCTGCTCGATCCCACACTGCTTCTTGCAACAGGCGTCCACCACATTTTCACTGCGAGGCCAGGAGGGGAAGGGATTCTGACTGCTGGCTCCTCCATCCCCACCATTTTTGGCCGATATGAGCTGCATCCTGGCCATTCGGTGGCGGATCATTACTCGCAGCTGGGTGTATTTGGGGTCGGTGCAGGCTTCTTGGAGATGCCACAAGAGGTTCATTTGACACTGTTGGAATTTCTCCTCCTCTTGATGCGGCGACAGGGTGGGTTCCGACCTTCGAACCGTTTTAAGCGGAAGGGGTCGTGAGGGTCGTGGGGGTCGTCGGGCTGGTTCCTCCTCGGACTGGGGGGATATGACTTCAGGGCCGTCGTTGTAGTACCCGTCCTCGCCTAGGCTCCCGTCTTCTTCCACCTCGCCATATCTCGAGAGAGGACTTCCCAACGCCACGACGACCATCCCCATCACGACGACAAGGAGGAAGCTCAAGGACCCCATCGGATGGAAATTTATTTTATTACGAGGAGGAGGAGGAGAAAGGAACAAATATTCTAAAATAACAAGTTTCTGATCTTATATTTCCCTGAATTTAGTTAGTAAAAACCTCTTCACTTTTCAGAACAAGCGTTATGTTTTTTCCATGTCTTGAATGTATGAAGGAAATCGACTTGCATGCAGGGATGCAAGTCGAGTACTTGTCCCCATTCAGCCACAGTTTCGTCCTTTTTATCCAAATTTTCAACCTCTTGGGCACACCTACGTGTGTGCATCCGCTTATTATGGGTCCACATCTTAACGTCGTTTATCCTGCTAAATCTTTTCATATAATTTGATGCGCATCCAGAATAAATACGTTGCTTATTCCACGTCATACTTCCACTTAATTTGTCCCAATTATCGTTTTGCGAGGAGGCTTCTCCTGCTTTGATGTCTAATAGGCATCCTTTATCCATAGGTGATTGGCTTAATGTCAGGAGTCCTTCCACCATTTAAGCTGGATGATGATGAGCTAGTCACAAACCGGAAATAGGTACGGATCCTTTCTTGTGCATATACAAGTTCTCTCTTGATTTTTGAAATAATGTTTCTCTTCTCCCACTTTTTTGCAATCATTTTTTGCAATCATTCTAATATTGCTCGGGTTCAATTCGACGGAATCGTCGCGTTATAAATAAGTAATCCTCAAACTGTGACTTGAAAAGGGGAATAATTGTCGTTACAATTATTTCAGCTAGATTTTCATTTCGTTGCATATTCGGACACCCAAGCACGTACGTATTTTGGGAACTGCAAAGAAAATTACGACTCCATTCAAAGGATGTGCATTTCACAAGACGACGGAACCCAGATTCTTTGAGCTAAAGGGCACAAATACTTAAGTAAATGCGTCTTGAACATGCATTTCAGAGTGAAGGTGCATATTCCATCTAATCTGTATCTATTTGCATATAGTTCAAAGAGTGAAAGTAATCATGGCACAAAATAAATATGCTGCTTTTGGAGGATGGAGTTACCAGCCAAAATAATTGCATGCGATTGTGCAACATGAGATTGCAGTAAATTAGCAAAATCGTTTAATCTCTTCTAAGATTGATTATAATCTCTTCATTTGAAGGTGATGATTTGCAACGCTTCCAGAACAATCACCCGAACTCGAGACCAATTGGGGAACATGTCCTGATTGAAATATTATAAAACCTTGCAAACTGAAAACAACTTCCAGAACAAAAAGTGTATGGAAATAGATCTGAAGATTTTTTATGATTTCCACTCATTTGGTTACATGTTTGTCATCTTTAACTTATGGTAAAAGACGCGTTGACCGTACATTTATTTATTTATTTATTTATGCTTAAATTCAATTACACGTGTGCACACTGCAAAGATTTGTCTTTCTCTCACTTTTCCTTTTCATTTATTTCACTTAAACAAATCATTAATCATTCCACAACATATTGACATTGTTCGCCATTGTTCAGCCGATCGATGTTATATTGCATTCAAACCCTTCATTGCCATATATTTATTTCTCTTTTGTGATTATTCGACCAAATTCAGAATATTTTTCTATTTCTACTTAGAGTTATGTTTTTCAAGATTGTGACTTGTGCAGAATGCACTCCATAAATCAAATCAGCATTAACACCACCACGAGTACGGATACATATGTACACACATAATACACGATTACATTACGTTACGTTACACTACAAAATGGTAAGTCTCTAGCTTCTTGAAACAAAATCGTAACTTTAACCAGAAATCGATAACTACTTAACAGGTACATTAAACTTGAACTGTTAACCTGCATGCAAACTATTACACAAAAGTGAGCACTGATTTCAAGGAAAAACTAGCAATCAGAATGCAATTAGGATACTAGAAAGAAATAGATTTGCTAAAATTCTATGTGCGAAATATGCTAAAATTTACACTACCTATGTATAAGTTACTTCTTTTAAGAAGATGTGTATTTACAAGATGTGATCACATACTGATTGACAAGTGTAATAAAAACTGTCTTAAAAGCTAGCTATCAATACAGAGTGGATAAATAATTTTGGAACAGTGTCAGCCACGCAAGGAGAGCAACTGATCCCAAGGATGTCTCGAACAGGATGGACGATTGACAGGGTAGGATACTCAAATCCAGGAATACATACGTATAGCAATGTGTGAAATTATAGCTACTTAATTACGACTACCTACCTGCTAAACATCGATAATTATAAACTGCTTTTCCCCCAGTATTAATTAGAAAGTAGTGATATTCATCCACTCATAATAATATTGCGTACGGATGTGCAACAAATTAATGAATAGGGAATACTAACATTTCTAAATTAATTGTATGCTTTACTCACTAATTCTGTCTCTCACTAATTACTTACTAATACTTAACGTTATGTACATAGTAAACTGTAATTAAGTTATGCAAGATCAATGAAGTTGAAGACGTGTAGGACTAGACTGTATTACTCTTGGGTATATAGTAGACAATTAAGTAATATTTATGCTTTAGCTCTAAGAAATCCTTCCGCGTGTCCTCCTTCACACGTGATCACTGTACAGGTTGGGAGTCCAGCGCTAATTGTTGAAGAGGACGCCTTCATGAGTGCCCAGACCGAATCCCACTTTGGTTTCGATGGGGGGGTCCGTGACGACGGATAGCTTCATGTGAGGCCCGCCTGCTGTTGCTGGGCTCTCTTCGGGGTGAGGGGGTCGTCTGTGGGTGGCATGCGACCGCGTGGGATGGGTCGTCCGCCGATGGAAAGAGGGCATTCCAAATATCCCCCCAGAGGTCGTCGTCCCACCCTGACACCAGAATTCGTTAGTGAGCTTTACGGTTAGGTTACGGAGAGTGCAGGATGGACAACTTTCCCGTCAATTTGCATGCACACATTTACTGGGAAACACCCTTGTTAGTTGATTACGAGAGGAAAGAAGAGTACATACATTGATGAAGCGAGACGAATTGGGGATCTGGAGTCGAGACGATGGCGAAATTCGACCACCCGACATTTCGTAAATTAGAGGTGAGTCGGCAATCCTGGGGGAGGACTGAGGTTCCTGTTCCGGTGCCGACTGTTGCTCCGGTTTAGCCGGAATGATCCAAGTCAGCATTCGAAGCAGGTAGGGGTAGATCTGAGACTGCTCCTCCTGAGTGGGTTAAGTTTAGGAACAGATGAAGAAGGGAAACAGGGACAGTAAGATTTAATTTTTTACTTGTTTAGTGAATTTCGGAAATATAGAAAATGATATGAAAAACGATAAGTTAATAGGGACCTTACAAAGAAGAAAATGAAGAAACTGAAGAAAAAAATGGCAAGAAAAAACTAGTATTTTAAGCAAAACTCGTCTACAACTGCTACAATAATGCAGATTACAGATTATTGCAACCTTTGTCATCTTTTGCAGTCTTCTTGTTGGCGAGCATGACTTTACGAGAGGAGAGATCGTCTTGATTTTCCCCACTGCATTTCCTCCCCCGAAATTCTTGGTCCTGTTGGTGGTGGCAACCCTGTGCTTCTTCCCGACCCCTTTCCGACGCGAGGACCCTTCAACCTGCCCACGCCCACTACATTTCGGGTCGTACAAGCAGCGAACGGCTTCCCGAATGAGGTTAACTCGGATCTCATCCTCAGTTCGGGCAGGAGACGACCTGACGACCTCCTGACCCCAAGTGCTGCTTCGAAGCGAGAGTCGATGCCGGGATAGGAGTTGGTTCCACAATGCCTGCTGCTGATTCCAACCAAGAGCAGCAGCAGCAGCAGCACATGAAAAAAGCAGCAGAGACAAAAAATGCATAGCAATGATCAGGCCAACAATTTGCACATTGATTTCACACAAAACAAACACAAATTTTGGTCCTAAGTGAACTAAATTGAATGGAGGAGCACACTTATCCCGATGGGATTGTCTAGCTTACCGGCAATATTCGGGATGGAGGTGGGGGTGGTGGTGTCGTCGTGGTTGTTGTAGCAGGTCGCCCCTGGCCTCTTCTCATGCACACCCATAAAAAGTAGTTTATTAAGTGATCCACCCATCTAAACCATGCTTAACTAGATGGATAAATACGACTGATGAACTACCCGAGTTTACAAAATTGGTGAAATTCGTCCTCCGTGCAGGCGTTTCTGCAACAAGCGTCCACAATGTTCTTCCTCCTGAAGTCCAAATATGAGGAGTCCTCGTCTTCCCTTAAGAGCTCGTCCCCATCGTCGTCGACGACGTCATCGTCAGCCTCGTCACCCTCCTCGTCGTCGTCCCCCTTCTCGTACCCCTCCTGATCCACGAGGCGCGGAAGTCGGAGCATCATCATGTCCCCACTCCGTTTTCTGCTCTCCCCCCCTCCGCCCCCTCCTCCGAAGCCCATCATGTAGCGGAACTGGGAGGGGTTGCGACAGAAGAACTGGATTCCTAGGAGCAGCCGGTCTGAACAAATCATGATGCGCCTCTCCTCCCCGGTGGCGAAGGAGGAAGCGGCCGGATGGGGACTGCTGTTGCCCACGAAGAGGAGGAGGATGGTGAGGGTGAGGAGCAGCGAGGTCCCGGCCAAAGTGGTGACCACACTCACGGGCCTCTGACGCTGGACGTGGTCAGGTGGGTCTGAACTCCTCCCCATCACACTGACAGATCTGACAAAGGACTTTTTCAGCTTTCGGGGCAAAATGATACCAAATGAAAGGACTCTTTTTACACTTTTACGAGTTGCCCACTTTTACAGAGTGGGCAAATTATGCACCCTTTCTTTGACATAAATACCTCCTATGTTAAACTTGACTTTTACCCAATTCTTCGTTTACTTGGTGTCAAATTGACAGCATTAAACTTAACTGTTTACTTATGTCTGCATGTGTTTACCAGTGCAACTAGCTCACTGCGAAATGTTCGTTGCAACCAAAAATCTCAAATTACCTTCCGAAACGCAAGTCGCAAAGACATTGCAATATTTGCAATTCCTAAACTTGTTAAAGTCTAAATTCATAAAAGTTTTAGTCCGTAAAAATCCCTGTCTGATGCAAACACGGAAAATCTAACCTTTTATAGTTTCTGCGTTGACTAGAAAAGTAGAAATAACATTTTTACATTGACCTTTTCAGATGAGACAAGTTTCTGGAATCGCTCTGCGTGCGTAACAGAAATGAGGAACGAGTCGTGTTTCAAGTACTTTCTCTCCATTAGACGAGTGGCAAAATATGTGTTGACAGATCGTGCCGTTACCTGGGATCTGGTGAGTTGAGGTGCCTTTTTCCGAGACCACTTCCTCTGGGCTGAATTAATTTATGCAGCGTCGCGAATAGTCTCTCCTCCGGTCTTCTCCTTCTGATGAGTTGTTGTTGTTTAGTGGCCAGTGGCTACGAGCGTTGTTCCCGAAGGGGAGTGCGGGCTCACCCTTTTTATCCAGAAACTGACGGAGACGGAGATCTCAAGAAGACGGTGGACCTCCTTCTTTTCCTCCCGGTGGCAGCCTGAACGTGTCGGGGTTGCGTTAACGGAGTGCGAGTCAGCGTCGATCCGTCGCCGTCGTCGTCGTCGTCATGATCTCTACAACATGAGCTTATCCGACCCACGGTGTACAAAATTCATTCACATAATGCAGTGCGAAACCTTCTACACCTACGCACCTGAGGAATATGCACGGGTAACATGATGTGCAAAGGCAGAGCTGCTACCCTACCACCTCGGACTCATTCTCCCCATGTCACTGGCAGTGGTGGAAGGGATCAGATCCGAGTGGAAGTAACGCTTATACCGGTGCTTGGTGGTGGTGCTAAGAAAGCATTATCTGCCTACACGGCACTCCAACAAACCCAGCAAGAAGGCTCATGTTCGTCATAGCTGCATAAAAATTGGGACGATTTGCCCAAGTATTGCATAACGAGGGAGATATGTATGCATATTAATGTGGCCATATAAATAGGCCTAGAACCACTCCTAAGCAATCTCAACTAGCAACGTCTCCCAGTTTTAATTTAAGACTTGGCTGTTAAAGGAGCCTAGAAAATTGCCAGAGATCCACTTCCGGTGAAACGGATGTTATGCAGAAAATGCATAAAATAGAACATTGTTAAATTACATGATTCAACAAATGCACTTGTGCACCCATAATGAGCACCACTCCCTCTTCGAACGGGTAAGGTTGTAATTTTCTTGGTCACGTCACAGCAGGGCATTCAGGTCGGAATTAGATTTCCAAAAAAAATATCAATTCTCCGTTCTTTCCAGCCAAAATGGGATTCAATCCAGCCAGTCATTCGTGCAATTCGATTTCATATGCATCAATCGAAGGCAGAATTGCATACAGCCAAACTTTAATGATGATGACACATTTTTATGATCACAGACTTAATTCTTTGCGTGGGTTATAGATCTATGGGACGAAATCTGCTCAGAATCCACCAAAGCGGAAATCTGTACCTCGTCGTCTGAGGGTGCTCTCTTGTTCGAAGGTTGTCGTCACCCACCACCATCATCCTGTGATCAGTCAGAGCCAATTACGGGTAATTTTTGACTGCAATCTAGTCAACCCCACAGTATCGTCACCATTCATTTTAATCATTCAGATATTGTCTGAAATTCGACTCCATTTCCAAACTCACGCAGTGTGCGAGTGTACATATGAAATGTATAAATGCACGAGTCCAAAAATCCCACAGGTAAAATTTTGACACAATCCCATTTTACGGGCTTTAATCTCACCTACCACTGTTTGCGTATGCTTTAACGGAGTGAAACGTGACCCCAGTTTTATTCCGGGTGTCGTAATAATCTTGTAATAAATGAAAAAATCTCTTTGACATGACATTTCATATTTCAAATTTCAACTCGTAAAACAATCTCATTTTCCTTCTTTTTATTTCATTCAGTTCCACCAAATGCATTTATTTATTTTTTATTGTTTCATTCCATATTTTATGTCGTTTTACGATTGCGTATACAGAATGACGACGACGTTGATTCATTATTATTACAACCGTCGTTGTACATTTCTTGTACACGGATACGCCTCTTAGCGAGAAATTTTGTACAGATTGTGTTTGTACTCGTTCCAGTTCATCCGAGTTCCTTATGTCCTCGTAATTAACTGCACAAACTTATTAATGGATGGGAGTTGAACCATGCCACCACTTGTATTTATGCACCATTTATGCACCAAGTCCGACTTTTGGAATTATGCCATGCCAGCTTTTCCTTTAGGTTTTTGCCCCATAACCACCTGTCCCCGTGAGTGAGGACGTGGTGAAAGATTGCGAGGTGAATGATTTGGGGGTCGCAGTATTCATTGTAAGATGAATGTAAAATGAAATATACGAGACTATTGGCTCTGGGTTGGGAACAAATTGTATTTCGACATTTTCATTACTTTCGTTGAATACATTTCTGTATTCATAAGAGAGCGTATTTAAGTAGGAAAACTGGAAGATTCCACGTTTCGGGTAATAGATTTATTTACACGGTTCTATTACATCACATTGATGGATTTTATATGGACCTGCTGTTCCGTATGAGCATGTAAAAGCATGTGAATTGCCAGTCTGTCTGAAGGAGGAGGACGACATTGATTTTTTCCCGTAATTTCCGACAATGACGAATTCTGAAGATGGCTGTGAAGGAAGGAAAAGGATGAAGAAGGTGGATTTATTTTGAGTAAAAAACACAAATTTTCCCATATTATCATCCATCACGGCTTTGCTCCATTCAATTTGGATCCATTGAGAGAGTGGCAATTAGAGAGGGGCGAGAGGCGAGGCGTGCATGTAACCAGATCAGGGTCAAGTTACTCCTCAAGTGGTGCATGGCAGAGTGGTGAGCGTCTCCCCTCGCCTCTCAACTACTTTCTCCTCAACAGCCTGCTTATTACACGGAATAAATTTCTCTCATCAGGAGAGAGGAGGAAATCCTTTTATTTCCAACATTACACTTTTTTATTCAATTTCTCACATTGTCATCGTGTGTGTGTGTGTGTGTGTTCTTCTTGACGACATTTTTTGTTGATGGCACAGGTACATTTCTTATCAAGATGGATGACATAAACTTTTCAAAAGTCTATGCAGCAGGTGAAGGAAGGTGACTAATGTCTCTACTATTTCTAAATATATTACCTAATTATTATTAGTTGTTGTTATTATTATTTTTGTATTATTACGTTGCACAACCGTATTTTTATAGTTATTTGATTTTTCGTACTTTGCTTCGTCACCATAAATACATATCAGTTACAATTATTGCTCCACTGTCGTAGTTCGTTACTCAAGTTCGGTTTGGTATCATCATCATAATCATCGTCAGCAATCATTGCTTATTTTATGTTCATTCTTTTTTAACAAATCTACATAATTTAAAGGTAGAAGGGACTCAAGGTAGTGAAATGAGGAAGTGGGATTCTCAATATGATTGGGAAGATATATACAAGAGAAAGTCCAGCCATCAAATTACGTCTCATTTTGGAAATGAGAAAAGGGGGTTTTAGTTTTAAGTGGTTTGGTAGGCGTGTATTTAGCTCAGGAAGGGAAAGACTTTGCTTTGAGGTAGCTAATTAATAAATACGTATCACTATCAATTAGTGCTTTGTAGTTTTGTTGCTGGTTACATACTTTTAAACGAGTTAAATTATCATTATTATTATTACTATTATTACACACTTAGGATTAGCTGTCTGCTTGGTTTTTCTGCATCATACCTGCTGCAATCGTGTCGTTCTCCTATTCCATTTTGTAACAAGAAGTAACATAGGTAAAAACATTGATATATGTTTTTTTTCTTCTCTAATCAGGGTCTTGTTCCATCCTATTTATCTGAACACGTACCATTAAAATGTACTCAACCCTTGCTATCTGTATTAAATTATATATCAGATGTACCATGATAATACAATGTTGATTTAGTACTACTGAATAATAGCAAAAATTGTATAAATGCAAAGCTAAATGGCTTTAAACAAGTTATAAGTATTACCTAACATATAAAGTGTTGTACTTTTCCGTGTATTAGATAAATGCTGCAGGCAGAATGTATAGTAAAATAAATATGAGGAAGGCAAATAATTAGTTGTAACCTAAGTACAAAATTTAAGAAAAAAACACGAATGAAGCAAAAGTTTAGTTTGACTTTGAAAACTCTGACTAGAAATTATTAATATGGATTTGGTTATTGGCTCCTGAGATTTTGTGTAATGTTTAATCAATGAGATTATCGGATATTTGGGTACTCGTAATACGTATTAGTTATTACTTGTAGTTGGCAATAATACTGGTTTAATTTGGTTATTATACTCGTAGGCAAGTAGGGGCTCAAAAACATGGAGTATTTCAACAACGCCAAGATTCGAATAAGTGTTAGATACAGATGTTGATAGTTTTTCTAATAATGACTTGAGCGATGAGTTGGATTTCGTTATGTTTGGACATTTCCAAAAGTTCCGGGTGGAGGTCGATAGGCTTTCGGAAGTGCAAAAGCTTGTAAACTATTGAACGCATATTTTCGTTGGCCAATATTTTTCAGTGTGTTTTCTCTCCGGCATCCCTCACTGAGAAGACAAAAAAAGGACAGCGGCATATTACACTAAGAGAAATTACGTATCACAAATTGATTTGCGTTTAAGTACCTTCGCATAGCGTCCAGCGCCAATTGGAATTCATGCTCGGCCAAGTCATATTCATGACTGAGGATTTGAGCCTGTTCCAGTGTCACCGACATTGACGTTCGGTCTTTCCCACTTTTACAATTTGTGAATCGAAGACCTGCATATAATTGGGACAAGAATGTGCGTTATAATTCTCGAAATTCGCCTACGAATAGGTTTATCTAAGTTTGTTCACATGTTACCCATGAGAGCTCGACAGATTTGAGCAGAAAAGTGGATAACGTCCACATTCTTTTTCTTCTTGGACAATAACTCAGAGTGCATTTTGTCCAGCAAAATGTCCACGTTAGGCTCAGCCACTTGATTTCCTACACGAAAGAAGTAATTCATTTATAATTTAGTATTCTGCTTCTTTGTTTTAAGGGAAAATAAAACCATGTATAACTCTCACTTTTTGAAGTAAACTTGACTGGAAGTGTCAACTTTTTAAACCTTCTGTAGTATTCGTTGAGTCTTGCAAAGTTGTCGAGATTTCCTTTTTCTTGTGGCTCCATGTTGGCCAACCTCTCGGCCACGGTGGCTTGCTCATTGATACCAATGTTGAAGAGAACGGGCGTAACGAGAAAGCTTGTAGAACGGGAAGAGTCGACAGGCAGCATGGAGAAGACGGCTTCCTGCACCGGGAGAAGGACCTTGAGTCCATTTCGGGACCCATGCACTTTTGGGGTGGGATGCTGACCATCTTCACGTCCAGCACTCAATACCAAGACGAACTCTACCGTTTTGAGGTCCTCAATTGCCACGACCATGTCATTCAACATTTCTGCCTCGTTGGAGAAGCAAGTGAGGAAAGAGTGGAATGAAACGAGTGGACCCAGTCGTGTGAGGATGTAGAGGAAAGATGGATCCGTCTTGCGACACCAAAGCCGTCCCATGAGTCCGGTAACAAGACAAGTTAACTACAATACGACAAATTACAGCTCATTATCATCATCGTTAATTAGTATAATTTATGATAACCATGCTCTGTTAATACTCACCGCATGAGAGAAGCAAACATCCCTCCGATACTTAACAATGTATCCTAGTTGTGCTTTTTCATTATCTTCTTGCAATCGAAATATCGAGTGTGCCAGTCGTGACGTTTTCAGTAGACCGTCCATGGCCAGGCGCAATTTTTTCATGGAAGACCGTAGTTCTTCTGACCAGTCCGTGGTGTTGGTAGAACTCGAGTAAATCATTGTACTTGCAGCCGTGTTGCTGTTGTTGTTATTCAGATGGGCTGGAGGAGGCAAACTGATCTTCAATCCATTGCCTGAAGAAGAGTCCTCACGCAATGACTTTCTCCATTGGATCCCTTCCCCTCCACGAAAGAGAGGAGCGCCACCGGGTGGACCATGAACTGAGTGGACGCGATTAATGAGGGCAGATGGACGAAGAGAATGGTGTTCTATCTCAGCTCCCTAATGACAAAAGTAAAAATTGTAGATCCGGCGTAAAAATGGTACAGTCAGGCTACGATACACGTACAAATTTATTTATCTCTTACCTGACCACAAAGCACCTTGACCTTGGAATTAAGACTGATCACACTTGCCTAAAAGAAGTTGTGGAAAGAATGCCATGTTTACCCCAACAAACGTAATACAAAACTGAATTCTAAATCATTTTGGGATATAAATTTACTTCAATATTTAGTTGAGTCAAATCCCAGGGCTCTGGCTCTTCAGAGGGTCGGTAGTAGTTGGACGATGGGGAATCTAGAAATGATTTCACAATTTCGTCAATGCCGACACCAGAGTCGGGTGTTCTATCCTCAGAATCCTAAATGTAAACAACAACAAAAACGTTAATTTTCGGCATATTCAATCGTTGACATGTGCTTCGCAGCCACCTTGCATCCATTCTCGGCAGCTCGTTTCTTGAATAAATCCACAATCGAGCGCATCGGAGAGTTTGGCGTGTCAATGCCTTCATCCACCATGTGTCCTTGCTTCTCCTGTTGAGAGTCCACATCGAATTCCGTCTCGGTGTTTAGAGTGTCATATCCAGAACAAGAATTTGGGGTCAGTGACAACTTTTGTCTTTCGAAAAAGTCAAAAGCTTCTTCAATGAGGGTTTGATCACAGATAGAGAGCAGAAGTCGGCACTGTACGCGAGGAACAGAAAAAAGAACATCATCAATCTCCATGCACTTTCACCCACGATCTAGTTAGTATTCCATCCATGCATTCTCCCACACCACTTTAGGAATGGGAACAGGGCTCCAACCAAACAAGAAACTGTTGTGTAAGTTTCTAAAGCAAAAGAAACATATGACACCGACACTTTTGAGTTCTCACCCGGTGATAGATTTCTTCAACAAACTTGTGCATCCCAGTAGTCCGTCGCTCCTTGGCCAATCTCATGATAATTTGCATTCGCTCCACAATTTCTTTCCTGAGTCGTTTTATCCCTTGAACCGAGTCATATGTCATGTTCACCTTGTTGGATGAGTACCACCCGACACTGCCTCCCTTGCTCCGATCTCCTTGGCACTTGTAATTTTGGAGAAGTCTGAATAAAACAGTAAATAAATAAAATAAAATTTCCAGTTCAATTTCCAGCTTAAAAGGAAAATTCAACTTGTTCCCACTTACTTGATCAGCCCCCCATTTTCATAGCCCTGTGCATATGCAGTAAAGGCTCCACAGGTTAAATTGTCGTGAAATCCACTCTTGTGCAAGGACTCGTTCTGTGCCCAAATCCGTTGGAGATGTAAATTCAAGGGAACAAATTCATGGGTGGGATCTCCTTTTGCTGATGATTGTCGAAAATCCGAGCTTCCGGAAGAATGATGACCATGATTGAGTAAATTCTGTCGAGCGCTTGTGTATAAATTAATGAGCCAGAGGTGTCGTTCCAGAATCTGCACTTGACGTGAGTGCCAGGGTTCGCGTAGTTCACCTAAGCCAATCATTTCTTGGAGGAGTTCCTTCTCTTCCGCGATCCAGAGTGAGCTGATGGTTACACCAAAACATATTATACTTTCCAACGAATTGACTAACAGACCATTGTTTTTTTGCCCACTTACAGTAATTGTTGCGGAAAACTAAAGCAAAGTTTGGATTCTGCCATGACTTCGTGTAAGAATATGTCTCCTCCCAGACCGGAGTGAAAGCGATATGTCGCCATGTACGGGTTGGAGAAGAGATGTCCAAAATTATTTTGAAGTGGAATCTTCAATTTGCATCCCAATTTTGGTGGGAGGGATTGCGTCCGCCGGTGGGAATATGACGATGAACTCTGTATACAAGCAATCAAATAAAGAAATGATATCACAATTCCATTTGTCTGTTTGATCAAGATTCATTTCACTGTTCTTTTCATCTCTCTCGCTCGCTCTTTGTACAGGGGAAGTTGGTTGGCATTTGTAATAAATTCATCAATTTCACTCCGAAATTCAGCTTGGATTGCATTTTTCACGGATGAATGCATCCAATCCAATCTCACTCGAAATCTGCTGTTTCTCCAGCCAGAGGCATAACCCATATACTTTACATCACGTAAACCTATACATCTAATTAATCTGAGAAGCAGATCATGCTAGAGGAAGAAATAGAGAAAGGAGTCCCGCAACTTTCTCTCCTTTTTTGCCATCATATCTCATAGCCCAACTTGTGGAGTGGGATCGGAGAGCGGTGGTGGCTGGCGTTGGTGCAATGTATCAAACCCATAAATCCAACCTGTCACCCCATTTTTTACAAGGAGAGAAAGAAAGTGGGCCTTCATCTGCAAGTGAATCCACTCTACTCCCACCATAAAACCAGGCTCAATCCCGATTATCCGGCCAGAGAGAGACGGAGAAATCCCTCTTCTGATACCATCTCCGTGTAGTTAAAGCAGTGGTAGGAGAGAAGGAATCAACTGACAGAAGAAGTAACCATCGGCAAAAATGAACAGTTTTCCACCCACTTTCACTCCACATGACAAGTCGACATGTTTATTTCAGAGTTTATCCTGCTCCCCACTGGACACACGCACACTGGCAAAGTTTCCACTAACTTTTACTCTTCCCAAAGTTACAGCTTTACTCTAACCACAACGTAACTCTTCTTATGCCAGGATAAGTAAGTCGTCGTCGTCTTGAGTGTCTATGCCTTCTCTGGGATTTCTATCTTTCTCCGCAAATTGTTAGAAATTGAAATTGAACCATAATTCTTCCCTCACTTTCGTTTCTGCAGAGCTAGTTTAGCGTGCTTTATGGCGGCACAGTGAACGATGACAAATGATTCATGAGAGGACATGTTTAATTTTCTTCAAGAATGAAAACAAATGAGTGTCTTTCTGCTTACCAGGACGATGTGGCTGTGTCGGGGATTGTTGTGATGGTGGGCGTCGTATTTGATGGGATTCGGCCTGCAGGGTGTACTTTCCGTGGAAGATCGCTCCTCTCGCTCCAAGTTCCAGCAGAGGAGGGTGAGGAAACCGGGGTGGGTGTGGTGGTTCGTGCCGCTACTGCTACTGCTACCACTACTGCTTCGGTGACTACTAGCTGTCTGAGGTGAGATGGGCAGGCGAATTCGCTCAATGGATTTCAGTGAGCCGAGTTGAAGGGCGAGGTGACCCACGACGGTCACCGTGCTGGTAGTCAGTTCTCGAACGTCTTGAATGGTGAACCGCACTTCGGAGTTCTCTGTGAGACCGTCAGTCCCACGGAAGGAAATTGTGGTGAGGAACACGGGGTTGGAGGACCGCTAGAGTACATCAAAAATCGAGTACATTAGTCTAGAGGAAGAAGTACGACATCCACACGACTTTCTATCTGACTGGATAGCTTACATGGACAATTTCTGTCACGGCGTACTTAACCCATGACCCCGTATTCAAGTTCCTCACGTGTACAACCACTTTGGGGGATGGGGCTCGACCATGTACATCACATAAGAGGTTATCAGCAGATAAGGATATTTCACAAATGGGTGACTCGGACACATCTGTGACAATCAATTAATTTGAGTTGCTTGCAATGCTTTACTGTGGTCGCAACTAGAAAATCATTACCTGCTACATATCCGCAACTCTTGATCGGAGATACAGCGGATCCTTTTCTTGAACACGTTTCTGCAGAATATGCATGACTTAACCTGGCCTGGATTTCAGCCTTGATAACCTCCACCCGTGCCCTTATCGCGGAGAAGGATGCTGGAGAAAATGAGCAGAGGTCAATCACCCGTTTGGTAGAAAGCGTCCTCTTCTTCCACCATACTCTACTTTTAGTTGAGTTCCGTCAAGTCAAGTCAAGTCAAGTCAAGTAGTTTGTTATTGTTTAGAGTTTAGTTTTTTCTACAAACTTACTTTACTTTCACTTTTAACCCCCCACCACCACCACACCCACAGTCATGGAAAACAACAAGGAACTTCAGGTATAAGGATTCCCTTCTCTCTTTTCTCAATTTATTATTAAGTTACATATATTTTTTGTTTAGGAGCAGTTGGAGTTTCAACAGGAGAAAGTTAAACGATATGAAGAGGTCTTTGATGCAATTTTCCGTAAAACACAAGATACTTCTAGGAAGAGCATGAACACTGCAAACTCGGTCATCCAAGAGTTTAAGACAACAGTATGTTTGTTAAAAATGAAATTACTAACTAGTCATCTTTATTATGAATTTCTTGTTACTAATTTTTATAGGTGGAACACTACAAAACGATGCCAGGTCCTGTTTTTGAGCCAATAAAGGTGGAAAACTGTCTGATTAAGACACAAACAGGATGGAAATGCAGGGTGTGCGATACTCCATTTCAAGACAAATCTAAACAGCATGGAATAGATCACATCATGATAAAGCACATGTGTAAGAATAAATATATTAGTGTATGTAATATGCAGTTGCTATTTCCATTAATTAAGTTTGATTGCATTTTCAGTTCTGCAACCTTATCTCTGTGGAGTTTGCAACATTTCGTTCAGCGAAAAATATGGCTTAACTAAGCACAACAAAACATCACACATTTCTGTTCCTGAAGGTGCAAATCTCTATACTGAGGATAGTAACAAGTATGTTTCCTGCAGGATCTTCAAGAAAGATGATGATGATGGTAAAAATATGTCCTAAACTGTTAATTACTTAATCGAATGAATGCTGATTAATATTAAAATGTCTTCATTTTATGCACAGACGACAATCTCAAATCTCAACTCTACATGATGAAATTCTTCAAGAAGGCTGACAAGACCAAGAAAATCATCTACATAAGTATTGATGTCACCACTTACAAAGATGTGAAAATTGCAGCAGAACTACTCCGACAAAAAACAAGTTAGCTGCAGAAGCACTGGAGAGAGGAGAAATCCCTGTTGGTTGCAGCTATATGCATCTCTTTAAAGACGGGTATGATTTCGACCCTTCAGATGTAGAAGTTCTTCGGATTTATGGAAATAATGAGGCAACTGGAAAAACATTAAAAACCTTTACCCGAGTAGTTACCAAATCCAAGTGTTACCACCTCCCCAAAATTTCAATTGAAAGGATGACAAGTTGTGAGCAAACGTTACTCGACCAAATTGGGGCTTTCGTTTCTAAAATGCCGGAAAGAAATCAAGTTTTCTTCAACACCCAAGCGTGGAAGCAACAGAGTGGTGAAATTGGCTTGTTCGAACCGGAAGACACTTTCTCACCAAAACGAGCTAAATTAGAGTAAAAGTTTTATGATTTAATGATATGCCCAGTAATACTATTTAACGTGTCCTCGTATTTTAAGTTACAGATCTTAATTATAGTTTCTTTATGCAAAAGAACGTCAACTTTTGAGAAATTAGTAGGATATTCGTTAGATATTATTTTTAGTTTTTAAGTTGTTTGTTAATAAACCGTTCCTCAAATTGAATAAATTACCTGCCCCGAGAGCCTCCATCCAAGCGGTTCTCTCCACATCGGTGGACGCACCCAGGGTTATCACACCGCCGGAATGGAAAGCTGAATAAAAGTTCAATTAAATACATGTCTCTCCGTAAGCCGTTCGGAATAATATGCAATAATAAAAACTTGCCAATGTTGAAGCAAAAGTGGTGTTGTGCCACTTTCCCCGAAGTCGCCTCTGTCCCCAGGGCCACGCCATAATTTTCCAGCACAATCACACCCAGAGGTTCCGACCAGTGATCACAATTTCGGAGGTAGAAGAGGAAATTCCCACAGAGACGAAACCATCGCTCCGTTAAAGCTGGGGGGACATTTGTGATGATAATTTCATTAAGAGAGTCAAACTCTACGTGGACAACTTTCTACGTGCGAGGCGACAACGTGGTCCAAAATACACATTCACTAATCTACGACATTACATGCAATGCGCGTCCAAGCAACAATGTGTAATAACGAAAAGCTACTACTTTACTAATACTGGAACTACGTAGGCAAGTGTGCAGTGCGTGACATGCCATGCTTTTCGGGTAAATACCACAACACAGAAAGCTGTACGTGCAGAATTCTTGGACAATTTTTCTTAATCATTTTTAACCAGAATTTCTTACTCCACGAGCATATTTTTTTCTCGTTAATTGCATCACTACACATTTGAATAAAGTACTCATCATCATCATCATCTAAACAAGGAAGCAGACCGTGTTGGTGTTAAACATGGTGAATAAGGAAGTAGTGTAGCAGAGGAGAGAGACAAATTGCTTTTTTCTCCGTGTGAGAGACAGAAGAAGACGACAAGAGAGTCATTATTAAAAGCTGCTGTTAAATATGTAGTGCGTGCAACAAAACACGACTGCCTGAGTATTACTACTAATTGTATCCCTACTGCTGCTCACTACTAGGCATTCCCCCAGCAGTACAACTTTGCGCATACCTTGGGGACTGGGTCCGACACAACTGAAAGAGTCCCGTTTCCCCGTCGATTTTCGTCCTGCTTTTCACCAACGAAAACGTGATTACGTACAACATACACTTTTATCAACGAGTATTATTTGTGAACCAACCCTGTGTTGGATAATATGTAAATGTTTTAATTTATCTTAATTCTCAACATTCTAAATTCTTTGACAAATCTGTATTTTCCTATTTTTCTGTTCTTATACTCATTTCCGAGCAGTAGTAATGGGAGAAAGTCCATCTGTTTTCAACAACCCCACTTGTTCTCTCTCTTTCTCTCTCTCTCGGTAATGCTCCAACTCCTGCTTTCACTCTCGGCAGAGTTAGTTTAACTACAAAATCTCTGCTAATCTCCTTTCCTCTCTTGCTCTTTCACTCCTTTGGTCCAGACCCTGATGGACTTAATGGACTCCCAATTTCCAAACCTATCCTCATCTCCTTGGTCCGTCGCTTGAGACGGAGACTGAGGAGGAAAGGTTCTCAACCATGCACCCTCAGATTTCGATGCCCTTTGGATACTGGATTAGGTGACATTTTTCTCCATGACCCCACCTGCGCCCATTGTAACGTACGCCCCACCATAGACTTGCTGCATTTACAAACCTTCGCTGAAAATCCAATTTTGATCAGATTTTGATAATTTTCCTGATCCTAGATAGTTTTTTATCCTGTCCGACACCAAACTCGTTTTTTCAAAATTTTCGAAAATTTCCTGACCAGGAGTAAGACTTCGAATAAATCAAAATTCCAAAAAAATGAGTTTGGCATAAGAAAGCAACTTTCTTGGACAATGGTACAAGGATTTTTAAAATCTGGTCACATTGGATTTTTGATGCAGCTTAAAAAGACCGAAAACAGAGATTTTTTGTGGTCTTGGGCCCTTTAGGTGGGTGTGGCGTGGTAGGTTTTAATACGCTCACCTGTCCAAAGGACATCAAAATCTGGTAGTGTCGACCTCACAGCCTCTCCTCATGCCTGAGTGAGTCATTAGAAGCAGGGTTTGGAAAACCCCGGGGTTTTTGTAGAAAAACCCAACCCCTGGGGTTTTTCCGGGGTTTTTGGGGTTTTTGTGGGTTTTTGGGTTTTTGTGGGTTTTTGTGGGTTTTTGTAGATTTTGGGGCAGGTTGAACCAGAATTCCTAAAATTATATATTAGAGATAAACTAATTTTATATACAATTTTAACATGCAATTTTAACCGTTATCATTGATTTGGACTGTTACATCGAAAATTTATGTTTGACATGTAAATCTGGATATATGCAATCATATTTGGAAATTCAAGTCGCAAATGAAGATTCTCAAAATTTCAAGATGAAATAGAAAAGTTAATTAGCATTGATCTACGTTGTAGTTTAAGGGATTTTGTTTCAATCTACCTCAAAATCCTACAAAAACCCCGGAAAAACCCACAAAAACCCACAAAAACCCGCAAAAACCCCATTAAGCATTAGGGTTTTTCCGGAGATTTGATACCCCAAAAACCCACAAAAACCCCAAAAACCCCAACCCACAAAAACCCGGGGTAGCGAACCCTGATTAGAAGACTTTGGGAGAAAAAAGTAAAAACAAATGACTGATTTCTAAAAGATCCACAAGTTTTTTAGTATCGCTTTTACTCGTCTGTCGTTTAAGGTTTCTGCTGGATTTCAGACCCGTTTTCGTCTAATGGATGTAACGATGTGCGTAGGTCTGTGTGCAAAGAAATAAGTTTGTCCGTCTTTCAGGTTTTGGCGTGCGAGCAACTATAAACGATTCAGGATAATGAGTTCCAACTTTTGTAGAGTTCTTTCTTTTGGAGAAAACGTTCTATCTCTAATTAACAAAAAAGGCTGTATAGTTTCGTAACAACCAGAGGCATGCACAGTCGCACTACTTACTTTCTCTGTAAAAAAATACGCTATACAACCACAAAAAAGGAAGGATGCAAATTACAGGGCATCTTGCATTATACATATCATCATCGCATTTTTTCATCGTCACTATGCTACGTAGGCATACGGAGGCCAGAAATAACATATTCTCTCATTTCCCAAGACACAATCAACATTTAATGCATTCTTCATGCAAATTTGATTCTTTTATGGACGGACTCAGGCAAACTTTGCCCCCTGCTCACTTTTTTGGCTTTTGGTCTCCATTCTCCTCTATCAAAAAAAGCGTCTGGACATAATTTATTCGGCATTAATGCAAATTAAAATGCGTATGCTTTCCCCATTTAGAAAATATCTCAACTTCGCCTCGAGATGACGTTTTGATAAATAAATTTGCAATAAATTTCATGACCTGTAGCAAAAATACATACAGGAAGAAGGACGAGACCGACGGTGAGACGCAATTTTGAAGGAGAGAAGAGAGACCACCCAAAAATGTCGCAAAACTTTTTTTTTCTACAAACATGAAACTTGCAATACTTACTTTCACTCCTGCGAAAAAAGCTGTCCGACTTTTCCCTGAGGAGAAGAACGCCCTCTTTCTCATACTTGTGAGCTGGTTGGGAGGCAAGGGTCAGGAGCTCTTGCTTGTTGAATCGCATAATGAGAGCGACGACGACGACGACGGACAGGGATTCAGGTCACAATCAGTTCGTTATGGCCGCATCAGCCTATTAAACAAAGCCAAGCAACAATTGTTATTATACAAACACTTTTTTGTAAGAATCTGGTTTAATCTTCATTTCAATTTTCCACTTAAGGGGAGAAAGAGGCATTATTGTGTGGTTGAATGGGGGAATCAATTTTGCCTGGCTGCATGGCAGTGGAGAAGAGATAGAGTTTAATTAAGAGGGCACCCAAGAGGGCAACTTTACTGACTTTTGCACAAAAGAAAGTACAGTAACGAACCAACTTCCTCCTCCTTGGTTGTTTTTTCGATGCCCGTTTTTATCTCATCTGATCTTTGCTTTCTTATGTATTCTAAGCGTACTTTTACACGCGGAAAAATGAGATTTCTTCTTGGTCCTAGCGTAACTGGAGGAATTTTTTAAGACTTGTATAACACGAGATGTGCAATGAAACGCTTTACGTACGACCCAGACAGACGGTACCTAGGAGTATATGGTACGCAAGATAATTGCGGTTTGGGGTAAACTAGACGACACTTGAATAATTTAGCTGGATGCTGTCCTTACTTAAATATGCATAGGTTTCGCAAAGTTGAGTAATGAACCGTGGATGAATGGATTTATGTATAGTTGAACATTTCGGTTTGAAGAAAGGTATCCTCCTCTCATGCATACTGATTACATACGAGTGCACATGGTGACTGGAATAGGCAGCCCTTTGGCATGAAATCTGGAACAACGCACTGTGCATAAAATCTGCTTAAAAATAATCTGGTCAATTACACGAATTGTCCGGATTTGGACTGTGTAGAAGTTAGATAAGGTATATGACTGACTGACTACTAATCCAGAATATATATGTAGCAGTAGTGGACCGTATAACATTGCTGAATGGGAACATTTATGTCACGTCTTGATCCCGTAAAGGCCAATTCTTTGGTTCCATTCAACTTAATGGAAATGGCTACTTTGGTTTTTTTATTCAATGTTGAAATGAAACAGGTCCTGGCGATAAGATTTTCTTGGCCATGGCTAAACAATGCCCATAGACTTGGACATTAGAGAGACGTACATACATAGCACGTCTCTCTAATTTTACATCTCTAACCTTACCTCATTGTTCCATTAACTTTTAAGTGAAAGCTGCATGGACAACTTAAAATTCAATAGGTAAACAGCCTCCCAATCGCTATTCATTTCAGTGAAGCTCGTGCTGTGTTATTCACTGACCTTGTCTTCCACACTTGCTCAATATTCCCCACCACTCCGTCTCCCCAACGTCATTAGATTAATTTAAGAAAGGGAAATGCTTCACAGCCTCTCACGTTCTGCATACAGAAAAGCTACAGACGGACCACTCGACATTTCCGACATTTCATACTTTCCCTGCTTTTTTATATTACTGGCACCCCTCCAAACACCTCGTTAAGCAACAACAACAAATGATTCCATTATTGTTTGTAAATATCGATCACTCTCCTGATTGCACATATTTTACAGACTCTATTACACCCAGTTTTCTCACTTTTCATGTCCACCGATACTTACTTTCACTCGTTTCGCTGGGAGAAAACTGTGGACTGCTCCACACTCCTGCATACACAGAATAGAAACACAAAAAGATTGGCCTAACTGTCCATCTTCACGCTTGACGTGGCACTGCTCACGTAGGGGTAATACACACCACCCACATCCACTCCACTGCCAACCCGTGTGGGCACAATAATCATAATGGGAATGGCATCTTAGAATTTCTAAAGTTTTTCCCCTTTTTTCTCACAATCCGAAATAAATAAATCTCTGCGTTCCTCGCTACCTTCCTTTCTCTCTTGATTCATGAGGACAGCAAACACAAGGAATGACTACTCTGGTGTGCAGACGCTAATTGCAATGGTGGCCGTGATGATGATGTTGTTGTGCCCAAGAAACATGGAGGATATATATCCTGCTCCCAAGGGGAACCAACTATCCGAATCTCAAATTGAAAATTGATTCCCTTCCCGTGGGTCATGATTCTTGGGAAAGGAATAAGAGCCCAGCAACCTTTCTTTCTTCAAGAGTGCAGGTAAGGAAACCACGGGATGATGATGCTGATGGGGATAATGCCACACACCTCTCGTCCTCTCTGAGTGGGTAATAATTTTAAAAGTAAATAAATGATGAGCCCATGATGTTGATGGGACAAGATGAGTTGTGTTAGTAGCGAGTAAAAATTGATTTTCACTCGTAAACTGCCCCTTAGGGAGGATGAAATGGGAAAGGGCCCATTTTTTGGGGAGAATCATGCCCTGTCATACGACTACTTGTACCACTACGTACACCACAACGGCTGGGTGAGGTTGGTTAGGTATCGTCATCCTTATATCAATTCAATATTTTATTTTAGTGCTGTACATTTTTTCCAAGTGTAAGTAAGGCGGGCTGGGTTCGCATTTTTACGACGGGATTATCACACCAACTCAAGCTCTGCTACATACATGCCGTCACACACTCTGCAAAGAATGGCAACCCAAATAAGATGAGAGACGAGGAGAAAGTTTACATACGTAACAGGGCGAAGCAAAAATAACTTTTTGTATTCTGTTTTTTACATCTCATGATGACGACCATGTAGGAGAGTGAAACTATTTGAATATTTGTCCCTTGCTGGAGCTTCTCTCTTTTTCTTGGAAAAAATACTCCCTTCTTGGGGTTTCCCTTCTGGTACTTTTGGACGGATGGAATGACTACAAGCATACTTCAGCCTCAAGTTGGACTAGTTTCTAATGCGAGATTCTTGTCCTACTAAAACATTTCTATTAAACCAAGTTACATTTCCTCCTCCTCGCTTTTATTGTACGCTAAGTGACAGCAAAGTTGATAGAAGCTGATTAAGTTAATTAATTACTTTAATGAATTAACACGCTCACTAGTCGCATACATATATTTACATATCATCTTGTTACCCATCCGTCCAGTCATCTATCCAACTCCTCATAAAATATTCATGCTTCTTCTTCTCCTCCGACGGAAAATAACTAAGTGAAGGGAGACTCTTCCTTCTCCACGTTTGCACATGGATGCGGTTCATCCGTTATCCCTCCACCATCATCACACCACCATCGCCTCTCCTCCTGCTTTACATCTCTTGTGTTTCTCCATTAATTTTAATTTGCTTTCTCCACTCCCCTCAATTTCAGCCAAAGGAAAGTGGGCACACCGACCAAGCACCACCAACACCAACACCACCACCACTTGGAACGGAAGGAAGGAAACGAGGGTAAGAAAGTTTCACACCAAGAAAAACGTGGAGAACCAAGAAAGAAAGTGAAGGAAGGCAGGAGAGGCGCATACGGGGAGCTAAATAAGGCTTAAAAAATCATCTTTCTTTCTTTACTCTCGCCCTCTCCTTTTCTGGGCAAAAATGGATGCAAAAGACATGTTCATGCTATGTTAATAAAACGATAAATCAAGGACTTGATTTTATTTCACTTTCGCGACAAAATAAGAAAGTGAAAACAACAAAGTGCTCGGGGTAGGTATACGCATACGATTTCTTCTCTCTCTCTGTGCGACCACCCCCATAGTCTCATCTGTGGAGGACTTTCCATTTCAATTTATGCTTTTACACCACCACGAGAAGCCCATCTTCTATTCTGCCATGAACACACAGGGGCCATGTAAGCACGTCTTGTTTATTGTGACAATGATCATGGGCCAATAAGTAAAAAGTCGGATTCAGCCAGACTTGTCGACACCGGCTGCTTTTGGATTTCTCACCCCTTTACAACTCTCTCCCTTCTTTCTCCTCGTCGCACCCACTTCGTCCTCTTCTGGACCCATTTATTTATTACTATTGCTTGAATGGGATTAGCACAAAGGGAGGACTAAGGAGGATTTGGATCATGCGAGAAGAATTCTCTCGCTCATTTTCCTTCCCTACTAAAGCCCTCGCATACGTAAATGTAAAACCTCCATTTCCAACACCACCACCAAAGCAAAGGAATGGCAGAAAGAAAGAGAGAGAAAGTGAACGAATAGTGCAATGGAATGCATCCAGGCTGAGCCAACTAAACCCTAAAATCCTTGAAAAATAGGGCTTGGCTTTTCTTCTTATTTCTTTATCCTATTTCCCTCTCCTGTTCTTCTCTTGTTCTTCTTGTTCTTATCTTCTTAGTGTATGTACTCCTACTCTGAGTATAACCTGAAGTTATTCTCTGCAGTCCTGATTGAAACATTTTTCATGTCTCTCTCTCACTCTCTCTCTCCAAGAAAAGTCTCAAGCACTCTCATTCTCAACCAACAAACAACCTGATACGACCCTGATTAGAAAAAAAGTCTAAATAAATATCATTCTCATTCCTCCCTTCACTTGAAGGGATACGAAGCGATACGAAGTATGTGTAATTGTTCCACTTACTGCACATACAATTATAAGTCGTATATATACTTGGGTAGCAAGAAAACCACAAGCTTTGACTCTGCTTGTAATCGTTCAGGTTGTGAATTATTGCCAGTCTGTGGACCAAAATGGGAGAAAAGTGGAAGATTGTGTGGCCTGACTTGATTTCTCGCTGCGACAATGGACCCCATTCATTCCATAACTCTTGGCTGAGGCAGAGGGAGAAAGCAGACCAACGGAGAAAGGGACCCACCAAGCAATTGCATCATTACCCTGCTAGTCAGGCTACCCCGTTCCTCGTCGTCGTGGTGTCGTTGTGGTGAGTGGAGTGGAGAGCTATACATGCCATCACCAATTCTTTAATTGCACTTGGATTTAATCTCGGTTAATTTATGGTCTATGAGCAGTGCCCTCATAGCAAAAGGCCATGAGACCGACGGGAACGAGCCGTCTGAGTCATTCTCGCACCCACAATTACGTACCTTACATCTTATTATTACCTCTCTCCCCACCATTTCGTCCCTAGCATTACTTTGCTGCGGTCTACGAAACACGGCCCAGCGAATTTACTCGAGTTCCGCAACATTTCACTCTTCATCCTCAAACTCCAAAGTAGTTCGCACGAACGGCACAGCGTAATAATGAAGTAAGAGGGTGAAAGTTAGAGGTGGAAACAGAGTAAAATCCGGGTTGGTATAGGAATGGTATAGGAATCTACAATTATTTTTGGAGGTTTTTTACCTGCAAGAATAGAGTCAGTCACGACATAACGCAATATTTAAATAGTTTCGAACTTTCAAAACCACCCAAAAAAGGTGTCTGCCTATAAACCATTGCGCACATTATTATTGTTAAGGTCGGTTGGACCGAGTTAGTTCTAGGAGCTGAATAAATGGAGCGGAAGAAGGTGATGATGAGTGTGTTTCAGCATAAATTACCTAAAATCACCGCATAGTAGGCATGCTCTCGCCTCTCTCCCTCCATGCCTAACTTCCTTCTTCATCATCCTCATTATTTTAATCAAATCAGTATCAAGGGAAATGATGATGCCCTCTCTTCTCTCCTAAACGGTTCAACGGGCATGGAAATCATCAGCATCCTCATCGTTATGCAAGAAAGCGGAAGAATTATTCACGAGAATGCAACCCTGATTACGACATGTACGAATTCATTAAGAGTAGAGAGAGAGAGAACTGTTGCCAGACTCGTTTGGGGAATGGGAAATAGTCCAGGATGATTTCCGAATTGATTTTATTTTGTAAAATAGAAAAGGATGATTAACTCACCATTTTGGAACAGGCTCCAATATTCGTCCTGAGGGAGGAGGGGAAGGGTGGTGTCAACCTTAGTTCCGAATGATAGCAGTATAGCAAATCATTGAAATACTAGGAATTGGACTGTCAACTCGTCGTTTATAGTCTTGGATGAATGACAGCAGCAAAGCAAAAGTTGTGGTTTTGGTTTTCGCAACCAACGTTTCTAAAATTCCATTATTTCTCAAAGAACAAGGTAACCGGAAGGGGAAATGGGAACGCTGGGTGGTCTGGTCTATTGGTGATAAATCCATTCTTTCTAGTCGTCCCCCAAGTTAGTTAATAATATACAAATATATATATTATTCCTCCTCACAAGAGTTAATTCGCAACGACAACAACATCAACTTTTGACAGGGTATCAAATGCACCTCCATGCTTCATCCCCGATTAAATAAAGTGTAGCCGTGGTGGGCAGTTGTGTACTGGTAGATGGATGACCGTTCAAGGGTGACGGTGGCGAGTCCAGTGTCGGTTGATGGATGTGACGACGAAGAAACGGCGACTATTATCGATGACACGGATACACTATTGTTTCCCTTGTTAAATGTCACCAGCTCGATGTTTTGATGGATGACGATGAGGATTGAGAGAAATCTGATCTTTTTTACATTTCCATGTTTTTGGGAAGCAGATTCTGCTTAGCAGAGTGTATGGAGTTCTATAAATGGAATGTAGAGCAGAACCAAGAAAAAAATGAGGTGTTTTGTAATATCGTCCAATGTGTGTACAATAACTGACTAATGAAAGAACAAAATGGAGAAATCTTGTATTGCGAATACACTTTTTCTTAGGTGAAGGAAAAGTAACCATAAAGTGATCATGTTAAAAGATCACCATGGTTACGGCGAAGCCTAAGTATGCATTCAGCTGCAACTTTGAAAAACTCCCACTGAGATTTCGCCCGAACCGTTCATTGCATCGAAAACATGTTGAAACAAAAAAACTAGAGAATTCTGTTTTACAGAGACATTTTTCTTATTTTTCCAAAATTCCAATTCCTTCAGGTAGAAAGTCCGATGTCTAAATTTTCAAATCTATTTCTTGGCACCAAGGAAATGTTTCCGGCCGGGGGTTTGCCATTTTTATTATTCTCCAGGATAATACGCAAATTTTAAGCCTTTGTTCAACTTAATCGGATGAAAACTCACGGAATTAGAGCTTTTTGAAATATTTGCATTAAGCAACCTATTTACGTATTTACGTGTTAGGTTACTGGTTGCTAACGTGCGCTAATAGTTCATTTAGCATCGCTATTCAATACTCAACATATCCAATGTTGCTAGACAATCGAATTACGTTATTATTAGATCGCTAAGTGTCAAGGCATGTTGCAACAGAACAATCCTTAAAATTTAGAAACTGGGGAATTAAATTGGTATGCCACGCATCCACACTCACTGGGGGATTAAATTTGTATGACACGCATCCACACCCACTGGGGGGATTAAATTGGGATACCGCGCATCCACTCACAGGAGAATTAACAACGTTTAAGATTTTATAATTACATATGATTTTATGGATATAAGTTCACAAATCACTAAAAATAATGAAATAAATAAACTTAGGTGAAGGACGCGCTTAAAATATTAAAACAAGAAGCATTAAAAAATGTCATAAATCGTTTAATATTTATTAACTTTTACTGCACCGGGGCCCAACTAACACAGGAAAAAAGTTATGCTTTCAATCATTAGGAACAATGAATCGAAATACGTAACAAGTATGTTTTTGTATATGAAACTTGCAAGATTTGAATCGTTATCTTTCAATAAATCGCGACACCTCTTATAGAGGAAATTTGCTCATGTTCTGGCGTATTTTAATAACTCCCCTGTAATGCTGCACTTAATATTTAATCAAGTCGTTGGTTTAGTTACATTTATTGTTATTCATTGCTTTGAAAATTTAATAGTTGGGCCCCCGGTAAAGTAAAAGTTAATAAATATTAAACGATTTATGACATTTTTTAATGCTTCTTGTTTTAATATTTTAAGCGCGTCCTTCACCTAAGTTTGTTTTTTAAAGTTTATTTATTAAAAGTTGAATATGACAACAAAAGAAACTTAATACTTTAATTAAGAGAAAACAATTTTAGTACCTTGATGATACAGCCCAGTTTAATTTTTGCAGCAACTTCCTTCACAAATTCAACGTTTCCAGGATAAAGTCACATGAACCAATTTTCGCTACTTGCTGCACGCACCACTTAACCGCTTGCCCCTTGTTGTTTCCAGTCAAATTTGTAATTACTAATTCTGCACTTCTCCGAAATGTTATTCTTCCCATCCATAACCCACCGTGTTTTGTCAGATGATAATAACACCGGATGGTGGTGATGATGATGATGACTGCTTACTCCTCCTTGCCGGAATCAGACTGACACTTTTTACATCTCTCGAGCCAACAAAACATTTCACACAGCCGAAAGCTCTTTACTTTTTTTCTGCCATTCTATATTCCTCACAGTAGTGTGTGTATCCGTCTGCCGTGTAATAAATAATACAACAATAATGCAATGCGATGTAGAAGTCTGTGGGTATTAGAAAAATAAGTAAGTGTACACCACACTTTGTTTTGTGAGCAACCCGGTGTTAAAGTCAGAATGGATACATACAGATATACACTGGTCGTCTTGAATATACGTCCAAAAAAGCTGCCCCAGTCGCACCTTGTCTCTATTTCCTTTGTGTATGTAACACGACGACTATACAACTTTGTTGCTCAACTTTTTTTCTCAACTTACTGTTAAATTCCATGCGAGTGAATCATTCAAATTCGGCGTGAGTACCTTTTCTCGTCAGCTCGTTTTATGCACATTCTTGCAAGGTGACGACGACTATGATGTGATGAGAGTTTTTAATTATTTGGCAAGACTCGAGTCCATGATAATGATGAGGAGATGAGTTGACAATGGAATCAGGTGGATGTTTGCAGGTCGTAAAAAGTCAGATGGTTTTCTTTCAGTCGGGGAGTCAGATGGACCCGGACTCACCGAGAAACTCGGACTGGATGAGGAGATCTCTACCCGGATTCTTCACTCTGCTCTCTCCGAAATTCGGACTGGGACACGGGCTTTTTAACCTTAGAACAGTAGTGGAAAGAGAGAGAAAACTGCGCGTTGCGTCATAAAGGAAAGAGATAACCTATTTTACCTCTCGGCTTAGCACTAGCTTAGCATAATATTGGCCTTGTAATTGGAAATGTAATGAGAGATCTTATGATGGGCAGTGTGATGGCAAGTAAGTCGATATCTTTTGATAGCGAGATTTCATATGGGAGATAAGTAGCTTGGCTGTTTTGCATGAACTGAATATTTTAAGAATCTGAGCACATATCTCAATGTTTTTGTAGTTTTTTTTTACTTTTATTATCCCTCGTCTATTATTATAATCATTGATAATGACTAGTTTCTATTTATACAACACTACACTACTAAAAATTAAAATTCAAAAACTGGTGATTTTCCATGAACTTTTAGTGAAACTCGGAGGAGAGTTTCACATTGGACGGGTGGCCAGGGGAGTTCAAATCCTCAAGCTGATTTCTTCCTTTCTTCTTGGAAAAGAGAGGAGACCAATTCATTCCACTTTTGCACCTCGGGCGAGTTGCAAGCATCCACTCGTCACTCCGTCGTCCACTCGCACTTATCGTCGCCTTTCGATGCTCATCAATTGCACCCCACAACCTCACTCAGTTTGGCCCTTGCTTAAGTGTTCCCCAGGACGGGAACAGATTTGTAAGTGTGAAGTGGGGTTGTGCACAGCTAAAATTCAGTTTTTCTAAGTTTTTTTTAAATTCTTTACAATTTTCAGAGTTACGTACTATTTCTCCCCTTCATTCCATTTCATCATGGAGGAGAACGTCCCATTTATGAATGGAAACGGTCCTGTCCCCTCGACAGAACTGGATGATCATGAAGATGAATCATCAATAACTTCAGCCACATTCGAGATGATTGACACTCAGGCTTCGATAATTAGGGGGCGACCAGAACCCATTCCGTACATGCTACCTTCTACCTCTGTTGCCAGTCCTTCTTCAAAGACTTCACCAACCACGGCGACCACCTCGACCTCCACGGCGGCATCGGATGATGAGGGTTCGGGCGAAGAAGAGCTTTCATCCTTCATGGAGTCATATGATTGGGAGAAGGAAAAGATGAAGAAAAATCAGTTTTACGATGACGGAACCATGTCCTTCTTTTGGTTAGTACACAGTAAAATTGATACAGACCTCCTCCTATCTTCCCATTTGAGCTAAGTGTGATTAATAACTTTAATCTTTTGATTGACCAGGCGAGCTCACACCCTTACGACCCTTTTTCTCTTGATTGTCGTCCTCGTGCACGTCGCCCTCTTTGAAAATGCTGTGGAGGATTCAGAATACAATGCGAAACGGGGGATGATGGCGGTGTTGGGTTTCTTTGTCTTGATGGGGGTTACTGTAATTCCGGATGGACCTTTTCTGCGACCGCATCCAGCATTTTGGAGACTCATGTTCTGTTGTTCCATCGTTTACTTTCTTTCACTGATCTACTTGTTGTTTCAAGTAAGCTGTTTGCTGAAGATTTGTAGATTTTCATTACAATTGTTATGAAACTAATAAGATGAAGATTTATTTTTATATTTCAGAACAAAGACGATGCACGTAAATTGCTCAGAATGTTTGATCCATTGCTTGGAACGGAGCTGGAGGAACGAAGTTATGGAGGAAATTGTCGCATTTACGATTCTGACCTGCCAAACGACCCATTTCACAATGTTTGGGACAAGTTTGATTTGTTTGTTCCCATGCACTTTTTTGGATGGTGGCTCAAGACTCTGATTCTTCGAGATTGGTGGCTCTGCACTGTAATTTCAATCATGTTTGAGATTCTGGAGTACACTTTGGAGCACCAGCTGCCAAATTTCAGTGAATGCTGGTGGGATCATGTAAATGCTTTGTTATTATTAAAAGGCGATATGTACTTTAGAAAATTTATTATTAGTTACTAGAATACATATCAACACATTTTCTATTGTTATTTTCTTTGATAGTGGATTCTTGATGCCATGTTTTGTAATGGAGTTGGAATTTTTGTGGGAATTCAAACGCTCAAGTACTTTCGTGTTCGTACTTATCACTGGAGAGGTTTATGGTCAATTCCGGGATACAAGTAAGTTTCATATTCTTCTTAAAAAGGTTTAACCGTTTTTGATTAACTTGTATTGATTTCTATTACAGAGGGAAATTAAAACGTATCCTTGCTCAATTTGGACCACATTCCTGGATAGAGTTTGATTGGAAGCCCACCTCATCGTTGGGTCGGTGGCTTGCCACGTTGGGAATTATTTTCGCTGTAATTAACTTAATTTACTACAGCATTTTGAAAAGTCAATTTATTGAATCCAAAAAATTCTAGTTCCTATTGGCCGAGTTGAATACGTTCTATCTGAAATTCGTCCTTTGGGTCCCTCCTGGCCACTGGCTCAACTTGGTTCGACTCTTTGCCATCCTTTTCTGGGGAGCTGTTTGTCTTCGTGAGACCTTTCAATATTTGGATGATCCGTAAGCAACTCGATAATTATTTGATGTTTTCAAGTATTAAATTCCAAGAGTAATATGATTTTGTACTCTCTTTCATCAGTCAATGCAAGTCTTTTGGACGTCAGTCATGGATGGTTTTAGCAATAATTTCCACCGAGTTTCTCATCGTTGCTAAATTCGACTCTGTCACAATTACTAAACCAATTCCAGGGTATGTTGATACGATATTTTTAGAGTTTATTATAGTGACACTTCATCTATGTTTTTTTAATAAGTAACATTGCTATAATTCTTAGACACATTTCTCTGTTTTGGCTCATCGGTATACTTATCCTCGCAATTTGGACAATCTTGAACTTTGGTTACTTCCGACGAGTGGAAGATAAAGGGCCTGGTCCCATCGGCTCTTCAAAATCCGACTCACATCTCTCCATCCTCAGGAAAAAGGCAATCTTAAATGCTGCAGGGGGTGTTCCAGCAGTTCGCACTAAATCGTTTAATGTACACTTCCGACCCAAATCTTCATAAGTTAAGTATCAAATTTAGGAAATAGCCATAGCCCCATATTGTCAAAAAGCAGACTAAATTTTTGTTGAATTTTTGTAAATACTGGAATCAAATCAACTATAAATCGTCTACATCAGTAGCAAAAGTTATGAATCAATCAGAGCTATTAGCCTGGCTTACTAGGTGTATACTGGTAAATAATTCAGCTTACTACTATATTATATTATATATTTCCACCATATGAATCCAGTAATGGCCATAATTGTTTGCAATATTATATATAATTAATTAGTCACAAGTTTAGTCAGAACCGTCGAAGCCATGGATGTATACGCACGTAGCTCATCAATGCAAAATCATTCATAACAGAATATCCGAGAATTATATTAACCTCTTAATTACGTAGTGAAGTAATCACTTTCTCGAAAGTAACCCCACCAACTTTATATAACTTTTGTACGCCACCAGACAAATTTAAACTAGAAATCTATACATTTTTTTCTTATTCCTTCCCATGTTTAGCGTAGCAGATTCTTAAAAGTACACGAAAATTATGCAATAGACGAATCAACTTCTAAACGGTATACATTAGAAACAAGCTAGAAAGTGAATCTCTTCAAAGGAATGGTGAGATATCACCACTGAATCCGGGTATGGCAGCTATACTGTCATATATAATCTACGTACAATAATGTATGAATTTGTACTAAATGGGAGGGTGGGTGGGATCACGTTGTCGCCTATGTATGTTTCGGTAGTGCTTTATTCTACAAGGAACAGATGCAGACTGATTAGCTTAATGTATCAAAATGTGCCATTTACTAAACTATGTAACTAACTACTAAAACTTAAGAAGGGTGGTGAAGTAGTATAAGTTTAGACCAACTGTAGGTTGTTAGTTACTATGAGATATTAACGAACAAGGTCAACTCATGCATAATATTACCTACCGATTAATTAATTAATTAATGTAACACTACTTTTGTACAAGGAGTATCATACGAGTGAGCGAGAGAGAGAGAAATAGGATCGTACGATTAGCGCAGCACTTATCGACAAATCCGGGTTGTTGACTGGTAGATAATATTAACGTAGTGACTAATAGTGAAAGGCTGCTTTTAGATAAACAGAACAAGGAAAGATCTATCGTATACTTTTATATATCAAACCAAACACATTTTATTATCTGCGATGCTTCCCTTCCAGTAGAGCTGTCCAACATAGTGTTTTTACTTTTTAACCTTTACTCCAGGATGCATGGAGTCAGGAGGAGAGATATCTCTGTCTTTTATTAGTTTTATTAGCATTCTTTACTGATTCTTTACCTTTACTGATGCCAAGCCAAGACGATTAGAGAACTGTAATGAATGAGTCAGCCATAATAACGACCCATATACTTGCATACGCATATGTGGGTCACATTACATTGAACCTCACTTTTTTAATAATTTTTAACCGGATGATACTGGTCATTCTGCATTCGCTGTATTAAATCAGTCAAGGCTGATGGGTTTGTTTACTAAGATGCCATGACACGTGATAAAAACGGAAGGATGGCTCTTGATCTTTCTTGTTCTGCTGATGAGATTCTTCTTTACTTACTTGCTTCCATAAGGATGAATGTAGTGCCAAGCAAACAAATGAATAAAATCCGAGGTAGAAATAGACTGCTCAGGGAGACGAACATGTATGCGTAACTATTAAATAATAAGCATAGTGGTGAGTGAGTAATTAAATGAACAACTAATTTACACCCACCGTATTACTTAAGCTAATAGATCATATGATTTAAGAACAAAATTGTGAATTTCTTATGTTAAGAGGAAGGATGTCGCACAATCAATTAAAAACATAGCAAAACTACTGCTGTAGCTATTTTAAAAAAACTATGCTTTGGTATGGTGCATATGACTATTTGTAAAGTATGGGAAATTGTATAAACGCATTATAGTTTAGTGGATACTAAATTCGAAATTAACAATAATCACTATGGATCAATAATTAACGTGTTTAATTAGTCGTAGATTGATTGACATTATGCTTGGTTTTTGGGTTTTTGGACTTGGATTTTGGATGAGGCATTAGTTTCTTGACTAAATGGACGCACTTGATATTTTATGCAGCCTCATATCGTTTGTTTTAGCCAGATTGTAGTTTTATTATGTGTAGCTGTTGAAGGAAATGTTGACAAAATAAATATTGTGATACAGATAACACTGCTGCTGCTGAGGTCAAAGTTATTTATTAAAGAGATGAACATTTGTAAGTTTCATGACATACATACATATGCAAGTTCCACTACTGCACTCTTTTACAGACACCTCGAGAAGTTGTAAATCATAACATTTCAGAATAAATCATCAATTTCAGAATAATTATTATGAAATCTGCACGTTATGGATGGATGGTAATGAATATCATCGTATCACATTGTGTTCATGTTTCTGGTAAGCAGAGCACCCAAGATGAGAAAAATAACTGCTTGATTTTGTGGGCTTCGTGTTGGATGTCCGCCATTACAGAGTGGCGTCCTGCAAAAGCATTCCTCCCGAAATACGTGCTGATAGGTTTTTTCCTAGAAATACAGTTAGTGAGCATTTTTACAAAATTCCTTTCGCCCACGCGACAATTTTTGAAGAGGAGGAATACCTCGCAACCGCTGCCACCTTCTTTCCTCGTGATATCCCCGTTGGGACAGCCCCGCGTGAAGAAGGACAATGGTGGGCGATTGGGTGCCAGGCTGGAAACTTGCTCCTTGTCCTCCGAGGTGCCCCCACGCAGCTCCAACGTCGTCACAGGACCACCGAGATCTAAATCAAATTTAAACCCAGGACAAAAAGAAGCAGTGTCAAGATGAATGCTGATTCTAATATGTTTATCGTCCAGCATGATTTATTTATCGGTTTATCAAATTCACGGAGCATCGCTACCCTTTCATCTCGCGTCGAGTAAATCCGATTCCAAAAATCTCTACTTTGGAGGATTGGTATGTGTGGGCGTGTGTGTATAAACATGTGCTCACAAGGTGGTGAAAGGGCTAACGAGAAGTAACACGATTTAGAAATGGGGATAAAAATTTAATACAGCAGACCGAAAACGTGGTGGTCTGCACGACTGCTGGGACATTGTCATCAAGAGGATTATGCTCATCTCATCGCCAACTTTTGAGTGGGGCGTGTATTAAATATAGATAAATGAGATTTGAGTTATTGGATTCGACACTGGATGAAGTGAGATAATAAAGGTCGGAGTGATCTGGTTGGAGTATATCGTGTCTAGCATGACGTCGAGATCCAGAGACAGACAGACACACAAATTGCGAGAATTCCTTCAGTTTCAGCGTCAAAGGGCAGCCAAGGTAGTGCTGGCTGGCTGCTAGTTCAATGTACTCGCGTTGGTTGGTGGGGACATATCAGAGGGAAATGTCCAAGCCTTTGCTATCTCGGATCGCGTTCTGGACGCAGCCTGTGCCTGGCGAGAGGAAGGAAGGAAGGAGTTGAGGATGAAAGATATCGAATTGATATTTTATGAGAGAAGAACATTGGATTGGATGAAAATTAGATTTTGTGGGTTTCCTTCGTCGTCCTCCTTTCGCAATCTCTCTGCTATTAGTTTACTTGCTCCGGCATTCTCGCACTCCTCGTCTTCTCATCGCTCCTCCAGCTTTCTCTCCCGGCTAGAGCTTACTTACTTGAGGAGAAAGTGGAGTTACTTTTCAGCCGAGAAGTCCTCACTCTCTGCTCCATTATTTCAGGTACGTGCCACTGCCACCACGAGTCCTGTTTCCCCATCACTTCCAGCTCTACTTTCACCACCGACAAACAAGAATTTTAGGGACACTACTTGAACCATTTAACCTCCACATAGGAAGCATCGCTATGTGCCTATCGACAAACTTGAGAAATCACTTCAACTCCAATCGACGAGATGAACCATCGTCATATTTAACGGCCAGCGGGATGATGTTATCAGCACTCGGAGTGCTAATGCGACTAGCTTCACGAATTATGGATGTCTTGCTTCATTTCCCGTGCCCGTGAAGCCAGCCTAAAGTGCAGAAAATGAGGATAATGTATCAAAAGCGGTCAAATTGTTATACGAAACTTTTCCAGCCAGGGTCCCCCGTGTTTTCGTTCGTCGTCGTTTCTTGGGCAGGGAGAAAGTTTCGCTTCGTGTGCTGCGAGGTGCAAGGCAGGAGCTGTGACCCAATCCAATCCACCCATCAGGCTCCATTAGCACTTTCATTAATTACACCGGTAAACAAAGGAAGCGATGCAGCCCAGGCGAAGGATGCTTTCACTCTCTCACCACTTACTTCCTTCCGAACGTGGATATGAAATGGAAATCGGTCGCCTTTCGACCTCCCTTATTTCGGTCCTACAAATAGTACTCGTCTTCCTCGCCGTCCATAAATTCCGTGTCAAAATTATAATTGGAAGCCTTACTCCAAGTGTTCCAATCAGTGCGAGGTGAGGGTAAAAAGACGAAGGGGAAAAAATTAGATTTCTTAAAAACCTTGAAAACTTGTATTTGACACACGCGTGTCCAAGTTTATGGAATACCCAAGATGGTCTCCTGGTCTGATTACAAATTCATTAAGAGCATGGGAACCTGGCAGAGAGAGGAAGAGAGAGGGAGAGAGGTGCTGGTTAATTGCTTGGTCGGCATGATGCAATCTATTCCCTTTGACTTTGACGTTATCTGGACGAGCTGGTGTCACTCGAGGTGATCAATTCTGGCTGAGTGATGGACATGAAATAAAGAAAACATTGAATTTCACTCAAACTCTTGATGGCGGCGACCACGTTGACGATTTCAGCGAGTGTGGTCCCCCCGACTTGTCACTTCTATCACCCGGACGTTGCTTTATACTTTTGATTTCACGCTCCAGCCACCCCATCATTCCATCCAAAGCGATGTGTCTGAGTGGATTGAAGAGAATTTGATGGCAGGGCAAAGCATCACAGAATGTCAGCCTCTCTCTCTCACTTTTCCTCTCTTTCTCTGTGTGTGTGAAACAGAATGCTTTTACTTTCCCCCTCACTTTCTCTCTCTTTCTCCTTCCCACACAATTGCCCAAATCTTCCCATTTTGTTCGGAAGAGTGAAGAGAAAGCAAAAGCAGAGAGAAAGTAGAGAATCGGTTCTGGATTCCACTCCAGTGACACTTCTCAAAGGAGTGAAAGTCAGTCGTCGTCGTCGCATCTGTCCTCCGCCGATTGTCAACTGTCAATACTTCAACCTTTCTTTATAAACTTTCACCACCACCTTTCTCTCCTCGGCAAAATTGCTTTCTCTCCTCGCTCAAGCTATGGAATAACCACATGTCATGCTACATCACCCCGCAAAATTGTATATTTTGCAGATAATGTTGATTTTATGGCAAGGAAAGTAAGTATTTGGGAAATATCGCCGTGTCCGTTACGACAAGTTCCACAATTGTTGCTCAAATAGTTGGTCCAACTTTTCGATTTGTTTCCACTCTCATTTTTGTGATGGGAAAGTGAAAGTCATTTCGATTTCTATATTTCTTTTGGAAATTTCTTTCACTTCTGCGACGCTGACGGGTGGATTATGACGGAGATTAAGCGACAAACTTTTCTACGTGACTGTTTTTCCAGCAGGAAATTTTTGGAATAGTATTGCACAATACCCAGTCCTGGTTAGTTAATTGCATCCATATGCAAATACCTTAAGTGGTACCCCTTCTTATGCAGAGTGAAAAATCACCATGAGACTAGCCACGACTGAATTGAGAGAGTAAAAAGTAATATGAATGCTGCCTGCATGTCGTTGAATTAATTTAGGCGCAAGATTTTCACTTGTTTCTTCACCTCGAATACTTTCGATTTACTCGGTGCGGCCGAGAAAGAAGTGGAGAACACAATGGAAATTGTCCATGTACAAATATTCTCCTCGCGAGCAAAATAATAATTCCCCTCGTGAAACTAGAATGGAAACAAGAGGCCAAGTTTCTGGGAGAGACGGAACGTAATCCTCATCTGCCGAGTTGTAGTCTAAATTGCCTCGCATTTTGATTTTGATGAAAGCGAAAGTAAGTCGCAAAGTGGGGACAATAATGTCGCGGAGGCCTAAGCTGCTTTACGGGTGCTGCTCCGGGTGTGAAAACTTGTCCACTTTACACCTTATCCTCTTCAAATGGAAACTTGTCTAATTTATTGCCTCATCCATCCCCACCTTCAATCATTCCCCACTTTCCAGCCTCCATTCTCCGCTTTCTCCCCATTTTCTTGCTCGGAATGGGATAAAGGACGACAACTTTCCCTAAGTTCGCTGGCAGTTTTTGAGCTACTTAACCAAAGCGTCGCTGGTCCACTATGTACACTTTCTCTTCCCTGGGATTAAGTCGGAGTGGGAGCTTATTCAGGACGACTCCTCCGCAACCTGTCCTCACCTCGGGGTAATAATGGCAGAAAAGTCATTTCTCTCCGGAGGAAGTGAACTCTGCCCGTGTTTCGCTAGAGCGGATACGATTGTCCTGCGGTTTACTCACCGTCCGTCTCATGTGCCCACAGAATTGGTTGGGGTGCGAGGTCACTCGACTGAAAATCGCTCCTCTTCCTCCTACGACCTTTATGTGCTTGCTTTATTATTATGCTGCTTGCGGTTTGGTTGGGTTGTTGGGTTGGGCAGGGTGCCACGCAATGAAGGACCAAACCCACAGATCCACAAACAAATTCACCCACTCACCCCATTGATTTATGTCCATTTATAAAGTATTCGTCCTTTTCAGCAGATCCGCACAGTTTTATTCCTGCCAAGCTCGGAGGAAGACCGGGGAGCGTGAGTTGTCCCCATTTGGCAGACGGGCTACCCCCATTCATTACAAACAAGCGTGGACAAGAGACTTTGGTAGGCAAGGTCCGAAAAGTGGAGTAAAAGTGATGAATTTATACCAATGTCTCGCAAAAACCGCAACTTTCTTCGTTCCCTTAATGGGACAATTCCACCAACCACAGCAATAATTTATGGCTTGGTTATTTTCCTGCCCCGTTTTAAGAAGACCAAAGTGGCGTCGTTAAATGCCTACGGATGCATGGACAAGTTATTGCAACTCTGCATTTTTTCAAACTTCTCCCTATTCATCGGTAGCGCATAATTTATGGGAGTGGGAGGACTGTGCCTTTTTGACTACTGCTTTCTACCGAGATCACAAATACGTCATAAATAATGGGAGAAATAATAATGCGTGGTCGTGTACTCACCGCCCTCGTACATGCTCGTCGTCATGCATCCCTGGGAACAGGAGATCGTGTTCACTTTGTCCCTCCGGAAGTGTTCTGGGAGGCAGTAGTCCTGCACCGTTTCTGAGTTGAGGTGCGACGTCGAGCTCTGCCAGTTGCAGTCGAAGCACTGCACTTTCACCTCAGCCAGCACACCTGCAAAAATCCATCTTTTTATGCATCTCTGAAAACTTAACTCTTAATCAAGCAGGGGTTCAGACTCCATGTTGATGCACGGGTACACGAATAATGAGAGAGAAACACGACGTGCAAAACTTGTTGTCACAGATTATGAGAATTACAGCTTAATCTCCCGGAAATTGGAGAATCTCAGAGGAAATCCATATCACCCGAGATTACTTTCTCCGCTGGGAAATGTCTGCCCCATCTTCCCAACAACTTTGCTCCTCCAGCAGCAGGGTTCCTCTTTTCTCTCCGTTACTTACGTAAGATTAAACCAGGAAGGGAAGCATTTCTGGGAAACATTCGTTTGTGTAGTCTCACTTGTTCCTCTTATTTCCACTAAGTTTCGACCCTAGATTACCAACACGTTTCGGCAATTTGTTGTAATGTAGCGACCATAAAAAGGAGGAGAAGTTGATCTCTTTTCTCATTCATATTATGGCTTTATCTCCGACAAATCCTACAATTTATGCACACCGTTCGTACGAAGGCATTCTTGCCCGAGAGACCGCCGCCACACGGTGAATTAGTAGAAAAGGCTCCTTCCTCTCCTCGTATGAATTTTAACTCGGGCCACGTTCACCTACAAACTCCGTGCATAACTCAGCACACACCCATCCGTTTCTTTGTTGCACTACTTTCCCAAAGTTTGTACGAGTGCAGAAATAAAAGTGAACGTGAGCACGGGGAAAACCCAATTCAAACAATTCTGGAACAATTTATATTCCGATTATGATTAAAAGTTGAAAGGCAGTAGATCATGAGTCGTGGGAAGAAAGAAAGAATGGCTGGCTGGTCATGGAATTTTCTCCTTTCTTCTCAACTCGTGTACTCGATTAATGCTCTTCTCACCGGTAGATTTTCACCCGCTTTTTACATCTGCTCATTCTCTTTCTCCGTTTAAATTGGTGAACCCATTTGCATGTCTGCCCTAATTGAGTTCGTATTTGCTTTCGGTGGGATAATTTAGATTTCTTCTTTATCAAGTGCTTTCCCGAGAAGAACAGTCGGGTGAGAATGGAATCGTACGTAAAAACCTGAGAATCTAGCAGCCTTGAAGTTTGTGCTTTATTACGACTAAAAATTATGGAACTTAATACTGAAATGTTCTTTACGGTCCCTTCACCATTCGCCTATGGGCGAACCAACCTTCATCTTTTAATTCTCCACATTCCAGTCCAGTCCAGAGCAGACTTCGTTGCTGATCTGTGTTTGTTTTTGAGTGCGGAAAATGCAAGGAATCTGACTTACCGGGACGTGGTGGGAGGACTGATTGAAGTACCAGGACCCAAAAGATAACCCATGTGATGTGCATCTGAGCAAAGAAGGAGGAAGTCGGACAACTACCACGACAATGTGAGAGAAGAGCTTTTACTGCCATTTTTGACCCGATGTGCTTTTCACTGACTTTTGAGTGTGAAGATAATGCAAAGTGTGTGAACACGAGTACGAGGGAAAACTGAGAATAAGTGAACAACTCTAAACTAAAACATACTGTTGTGTATTGCGATTTTTTTCGCTGCAACGTGAAACCACTGTTTCTGCACCACTTCCGCTAGCCCCACAAGACGAAGAGCAAGATTTTAACCGAATGGGTTGGATTCCACTGGGTTTCTGAAGCAGGAACCCGGATCAAGCTCCTTTTTGTTTTCATCATGAGGAGCAGGAGCCTGTTCTCCATGGCAAATTCCGCTGCATATGTTCCCACCAGATCCAGACCAGCGTTGCTTCTCCTCGCTTTCTCCCACTTTCTCCTCTCCTCTGACTCCCAGGGCCGGCCAACAAATCGCTAGATTTTAATTAAATATTTCCCATGCTTAGGTAACCTTGAAATAAGCCAAGAGCAACTATTTGTGCTAAGCCAAGGGGCAAAAACTACACACTTTTTATTTACCGAAATACAATAAACACATTTCTTAGAGTATTGAACTCAACCAATTCTTAAATATTTCTGGAATATCCACCTGTTTGCACAAGTTTAACATATGTGTAATTTTATGACTTATGTGTTTATTACTTATCTTTAAAAACATGCCTTTATAAGTTGTAATGTTGAAAATACAAAACTGGTGACAGGAGCTGGTGCATTCTGTTCTACTCATAAAATCATACAACAAATACCATTGTCTTTGTCTGCAAGAATTAGTCACAACCTCTTTGCTTTATCTTCCTCCTCCTGCAAGTTAATACCGATTCTTAGACAACAATCAGGGAAAAAGTGTGATACAATTAATATAAACGACGAATAAGTTCATTCTACAGTACGAGTCATTTTTCAAGGAAAGCTACACATGCACTTCAACTAATACATCAAATTCGTGAACATTAAGAAACATTAAGAAATTTCAAGGGGATTGATAAATTACAAGAAATATGCAATACAAATGTACATTTGACTGTAAACAATCCAATCTCTTCATTGTGTGTGCAGTACAACATTCTCTGATTCATGGACACACTCTCAAGTAAAGTTTTGTTTTTCATTTGCAGAAGAAGAAGGAATTCAATTTAGTTGTCATTGTATGGCCCACAAGCTGTTTAGCAGCTGGTAATAATTTCTGATAAATCCCATAGAGTACAACGACCATACTTCTGCATGATTCAGCAATACAACGGGGTTAACAATATAAGCTATTCACATCTACTATATATAAGTAATACAAGTTTTATCGAAGAATTTTATTCTTGGTTCGATTATATATTTTTTATCTATGTCATCACATTAGCTTTCCAAAAACCCTTTCGTTTCCTGCTGTCAACCTTTCTTCAAAATTTGTATATGTTTCACAACCTTATTTCGGGCACCCCTTTAACTGTACGACATATTTTATATTTACAAATATAATTTATAAATTTTTATTTGATTTTCCGTGTACATTATCAAGAAATAATTTAGAGACGGACTTGACATGGTCCACCAGAAGTACGTTTACGTTTGCTAATCCTAAGTTACATAAGTAGACCGTTCATTCCCTCATACCAAAATTGGGACATGTGAATAAGTATTTACATACACTTTCAAGTCCAGGTACACACATAAATTATGTCACAAGTTGAAAAGATTGTGCGCATCGTATGCGTCCAAAGATGACAAGAAATATACAGATAGACTTATGTATGCACAGGAAACAACCGTAATGTACAGGAAATAACCAGGAATGAGTTAGGATTGAGTACGCATTTGAAAAAGGTTGTATTTTGTAATGTATTTTGTAAAAATATCAGATTAATAAGATATTTTGTATCTAGTATCAATCATCCCACGTATGTGCAACTTACGGACAATGTGATGGTGTGAAGTGCAACCCTCTGATTTGGTTGAAATTTTAAACTTATACACGTCAAGTCAATACAATCAACGTTTCTTGAGGCAGTTTCTGCGATGGTTTTGGAATTGGTCAAAAATATTTTAGGCCAAAGTTGAGAAAATGGGAGATTCTTACCAATCGGAGGAAGCAAACCTCACTCTCACTCCCTTCGGGAAAGGTGGACCATTTTTCAACTTTGACCACAAATATTTTGCTAATTCCAACCATCGCACAAACTGCGCCAAGAAACGTTGGTTGTATTGACTTGAACTGTATAAGTTTAAAATTTCAACCAAATCGGAGGGTTGCCCTTCACACCATTGCATCGTAAGTACCCGGTCAGAAATGTGCATGCAAATGTTTCTAGTTCTAAATCAACTGAATATCCACTGCTGGATATTATCCAGCAGTCCCAGCACCATACGCGTGTGTCTCTCACTAGTCTCACTGCACGGTAATATGTAGGTCACAGGCATTCAGTCGAGTACAAATTTGATACAGGTTCAATCTTTATGAATTTCCCAGTTTAAACTGAAATTATATACATAATTTTTTTTCTCTGTTTCTCTTCTTACTTTCACCTCTTAAAAGTTAAGCACACGATTCCAATCACGACCTAACATTGGCTTGTAAAGATTAAGCGAATTGCTTGTATTTCCCTTAATATTTTTTTTATAATCTTGAACATCACTTTCAAAGTTTACGCCTGATTTAAACTTGTGAACATTAAGTTGTCATAACTAAATAAATACAAGAGCAAAATCCTTTATAGAACAAGAACATTTTTGAACATTTAGCTGTTTTCGGTTTCCTCGGCGTTCTCTCTTCTGCTGTTGTTATTTTGGGCGACATTCTTTATTCTCGCGTGTTTTACAGCATAACAAAGAATGTCACCCTACAGAAGTAATTTAAGCTCTGGTATCTCCTTTCCATACGACGCATCATTATTATTTAGCACCATTTTCTCATTAAGACGGCTTCGTGTTTTTAGTACAATTCCGTCAACGATCCGCATGACGAAGTGGAGGACGAGTGCCATCCAGGACGAGACGAAGATGCTGCTGTCGTTGGAGCTGGACAGGTTGCCGTTGCAGAGGTCTCGGTGGCAGAAGCAGTCCTCGTGGTACACTCCTGGTCGAGAGACGTCCTAAATTGCATGTCAAATGTCAAATAGTTTGAACTTTCCAATATGGACACCTTGTTTTGTGGCCTCGTTACCATGATGCATCCGGTGTGGTAGGACCTGGCACAGCCTCGAAGGAAGAACTCCATGGGTGGGAGGGTGATGTTGACGGAGTAGTTTTCGTGGGGCTTCCTCCTCAGGGAGACCATATTGTTCCCGAGGAGGTTGATCCCCTTGCTCTTGGCTGCAGTCACGTACGTGCTGAGCAAGTTCTTCTTCCTGTCCCCCAACACCCGCTTGTACTCTTCTGCAAGGAATAAGTCCGAATTTTTAATCAAGAGGTCAACAATTTGGTAAGACTTGGGGCTTATAATTTCCATCAATGGTTTGTCACCTTTTCAAAATTTATGTATGATGAACATTGATAAAAAAGTTCAAAATTCATTCAAAATCTGTTCAAATTTGGAATAAGACAAACCCATGTTGATGAACGCATTCGACTTTTATTTTCCAGCCATCTGTCACTTTTATTCATTTCATTTTCCTGTCTGTTAAATGAAACAAAATTAGACTAAATTTTCAGCTCGTTCAATATGTTTGATCTTTCCGTGGTCCACTAATTACGTGATTGATCAAAGACCAGTTTATAATGAGCTACAAAGGGAGAAAAACTGCATGGTTCATGTACATAGCTGACGACATCCACACGAGGACGGTTTGAAGTACATAAATACATTAGTTTTTCCATAATAAAAATGTGTTTTTCATTTTAAAATTAGAAACAAATTATTTCGATGATAAAAGACGACGGGTTTCCTTCTCCTACGTTACACTTCTAGATAACATAACCTTGATTTCAATAAGGTGTACAAGAAACAACAGAAAATTTCCATTAGAAATAAATGAAGCCCAGATATTTTTGGACCAAGGAAGAAGGAAGGAAAACATGTTTTGATTTGGGGAAGATTCAACCTTAGTTTTTGTGTATTTAGAATTGTGACAAGATTACGAATTTGACAGTGTGGGCCGCACCATCGATCCGCCCCTGCTCATCGTATTGGACGTGTATTGATGAAATCAAAATCCTCAACTTCAAAGGAAATTCTTGTAATTATGTTTACATAAACTTCGAACTTGGATATACTCTGCTGAGCCTCATGCTCTGGTATATCCCTTGAGCTGCGAATATGGTGTCATGATTGCGCTATTGTGTATCAACCAAACCTGAGGAAATAGGGACAGATTTCGATTTTGCAGTATTATTGCCAATTTGTGCAAGTATTACAAATCTCTGGAGATGGGATTGGCGACTGGAAATCCGGGGATGTGGTGTTGAAATGAATAATGAAACATCACGATGCAAGTATTATTTAGCAACTCGGGTATGTTTAACAATGGCTCAATGTCAGATAAATGTGGTGGCCCGACAATGTGCAAAGACAAATGTGCAAACGACAAACGTGCAAAGACAATTGTGCAAACGATAAATGTGCAACCTGACAAATGTGCAGCCCGATAAATGTGCAAACGATAAATGTGCAGGAATTTTTCTAACAAATAGTACAACATATCTTGACATGATTTAAGCTTAAAATTTAGTTATGGACACGCTTCGGGGACATAATTTAAAATGACAGCAAATAAGGAAATCCCGAATTATTTCAAAGAAATTCAGAATTTTTATATAAAATGTACATAATTCCAGGCTATACGATAGGCTAAAATTCACGAATTCACGAAGATGTACGGGGGAATTTATGCACCATAGAAATATTATTTAGTAAAATATTAAGTTAATGATAAATTAATACTGCTCATTATATGTGTATAAGATCAGCAGCTTCAACAGACATCATAAGGGATGTCGCAGCAAGATTAATTTTTCAGAATTCTTATTTTTTGAGGAGATATAATTTGATTTGACTGCTAAAATCATATTAAGATATATTGTACTATTTTTTAGAAAAATTCCTGCACATTTATCGTTTGCACATTTATCGGGCTGCACATTTGTCAGGTTGCACATTTATCGTTTGCACAATTGTCTTTGCACGTTTGTCGTTTGCACATTTGTCTTTGCACATTTGTCACCCCATGGATGAAGATTTAGTTGACATTTATCCAACTAAATCTTCATCCACGAGTTTCCCGTTAGTCGGATTACGAAATTCAGGGACTCAAAATTAGGAGAGCTCATCACTCTGATCATTAAATGTGTTTTACAATGTTTAATGAAATTTAATCTCGCCGCTCCTTTCATAATTTCACGCTGGCATAACTATTTAATAACGATCACATTATGACCAAGTCTAGCAGGGCTACGTTACGTTCGTGGATGGAGAATGGAGAGGAGTGATACACGCCGTTTCGACATCAGGATTGATTCCCAATCTGCATCTCAAGGTTGGCAATTGAGCCAGCAGGCGTGGAGAGCTCGCGTCAGGTACGAGACAAAAGGGGAAGTTTTCAAATTTATTCTGAACACGACTGGCATTTGCACGTGCTTTGCACAAGCCTTGATTTTCTGCAAAGTTTGTTCTCACCCTTGGCGTTAATGTGTTTGGAACAAAGAATTGAGCCCAATATTGCACACACGGATGGGTCTAATTATTTATAAAGGAAAATTTGCGTTTGTTGTCAACCTGCGAGGAGAAGATCTGAGAGGACGAATTTGGAAAGTATTTATAACAATGGACTGAAAATCTGAGAAATGTTTTCGCAATACGTCATCTTTCACATCATCGTTACATGTCGTCCTAATTATGGACAGACTTCCGAGTAAGTGAGGAAGCAATGGGGGTATTAAATTACTTGCCATTCCTTCTATGCCCGTGTAAACTGCGAGTTATTAAAGTAAAGGAGTGGCGAGTACGACGAGTTTGTCGGAACTGCCACGGGATGAAATTTGATTCCTTCTATTTCCAATTTCAAGGTCTCTGCATTGAGTTCATATTTACTCTGGTGAATGTTATCTGGCAGATGAGCCTTGCTGATCCTGCACGGCAATAATTGTGCAAAGGCTTCCTTTATCCTGGCTCAATTTTTAGGTGAAGGATTTTTTAGTGAAATATTTTTCGCTAAACTTGTAATCCGATCCATTAACGGATGCGAATTTGCTAAATGCATGCACTCTGAAATATTATGATAACCCCACAGGCTTATCTCAGGGGGCCGCGATTTGTCCACTTCTTTATGCGGCATTCCAGGATGACATTTGTAAGATCATCACTATATCATTTCTGTTGTATTGTGATGATCTAGTTATATACATATATAGCACAAATATAAAAGACATGATTGAAACTATTAATGTGCAAGCTAGACTTATTGAAAATTGGTATAGTGTGAACAACATGATTATAAATTACAGTAAGACTAAATATCAAATATTTCATAAGCCACAGGATAAGATTCCCAAAGAATTTGTTAATTATAAACTGAATATAAATGGCAATGAGATCGAACAAGTGTCTACGTTTAAATATTTAGGTATTAACATTGATTCTACACTTAACTTTAAAGACCATTTGAGTAGTGTAACGAGTAGAGTGTCTGGTGCTTTGAAATATTTGTATGGCATTAAGAGGTATTTAACGGAAAATGTGGTTTCAATTCTGGTTAATTGTAATGTACATGCTATTATTGATTATTGTAGTGAGATATGGGCGGTGCAGACGCGCTGTCAATTAGTACCACTTCAAGCAAAGGTTGACACTTTTATTTTGCAATATTATTTACCACTTATATATAAGAAAGCCAGAAATAGCAAGAAAAAAGGTCGATTTAAGATTGATATTGATATTAATGAACTAAGAATGAAATGTAATTTATTAACGTTGGAAGAGAGGAGAGATTTATTTTTGTTGAAATATGCTTTTGTTCATTTGTACAAGCATGATGAGACTCGTAGACAGGGACGAAGTTGGCCTCTTCTTCCAGTGTCTTCATGTAACACGACTTTTGCTAATAATAATATAAATTGTCGCAGTATAAAATTATGGAACTCTCTTCCAAGAGATTGGACCATAAAAGACCTTAAGTATAATGAGTTTGTTGAACTATGCAAGGTATTTTTGGTGAAGAGTAGAGATAATGAATTTATATATTTCTGAGGAATATAGTTTGTAGTTGATTAGTATAGACAGATGTTTATTTGCATAGTGTGTTATAACTTGTAAACCAGCCTGATCGACTGAATGTGACTAACACTTGAATAAAGGTAAATTGAAACTCTGGTTTGGCAATTTGATTTATCAAACTGAAATGGAAACTTTGCAAAGACTGAGCAAATAATTTAGTTAGTTTGATTAGTTTAGGTACGACTCAACTAGTGGTTGGGATTTGCATGCAAAATCGGAACTTTTACTTCAGGTAGAACTTAATCAATCTGGCGGAACAATAGGCGACGAAATGCAGGAGGAGTAATTTTATTTCTGTTATTTCAATGGGATACAGATATTAAAAAGCTTTTACGTGGATTGGTCAAAATTCTGAACGTGCAGCAGGATGCACAAATCCAATCTATTTGCTCATGACTCGTATAATCCACCAGAATTTAATAGATTCGTTAAAGTATTGACTTGGTTTAAATTCAATTAATTGAGAAGAGACACGAATGACTCTCTCTCTCACCATCATCCACGCTCCACAACAACATGAATATTGATTGTGATCTGGAAAACGGGAGATCGTCGAGCAGAATGAAATTCACTGATCCAATCAAAACAACTCTTGTGCACACAATTCCTCTTTTTCAGCAAGATTTCCACTCATCGTGTGTCTTCCTGCTTTCACTTCATCATTCCGTCCCCTGCACCGCCATAAATCTGGGCAGAAGTAAACTTTCCTGCATTTATGCCCCATTGTGTGTCCACTGAATCAAATCAACACTGTGACCAAGCACATCTCTCCCAACGACAAATGTAAAACCTTCAAAAGGGAACTTTTCATGTACGTCAGCTGAATCCTGAGCAGGACGACGGTGTCTTATTAGCCCTGCCTCTTTCTCTCCTCTGAGCTTATCTGGGAATGGATTGGTCAAGGAAAATGAGTCAATTTGATAACCAGCCCATTTAAAATCTGCACTCTGTCAAGTTTCACCTTCATTCAGCCACGACACATGTGCTCCACAAATCAGGGATAAGGAAGAGATCAAGCAGTGAATTGAACAAATGGCACAAGGTATGAAATCTACCCGAACTCCTTCCACCAGTTGTCCGAAGAGGATAAGGAAACGAAATTGGTGAAAGGCGAGGAGGAGGACAAACTCTTCTCTCAATTCTGCCTTTGATTCTGGAAATTTTGCTGGAAAACTACTCGTTACAAAACAAAACAATGCCATAAGAACTCGGCGCGTGTACGTAGACAAAGCTTAATAAGTTATAATTAGGCGCATCAGAGCATCAACAAAGTAGGGATTTATTTGTGCTTGCTTAACTTTCGCCAATACGTGCAAAGTTCTGTTGAGCTACTCAAATTAGCTCAGATGACGCAACAGTTGACCAGAAAAGATGAGTGAATTTGTGTATGAGGCATGTATCGGCGAGTTACTGACGTTGCAGCTCCACCCCATTCGAAAAGATTATGCCTTTCTAATTATTCATTCTAAGTGGGAAATCTGGGATTTTGTGAACTTTGTTTTTCTATTTTTAGCATTTCATAATTCCTCATACACGTAATAATGTCCATTTATAATGCAGACTCGTTATTGGGTTTCTTGCCCTCCTCGCTCGCGATATTCTGTCAGCAGAATGGAAATGTCTCCCAAGCGAAAGGGAACTCGCAGCCCTCTTTCTTTCCACGACAAATGATTCTTCGAGCTTCACAAGAATAAGTTTTTTCTGGGGTGCCTGATGGTCCTACATAGAGGAAAGAACGGGCGTCTTCTGTGTGCGTATTTACTCTTTGGAAATGGAAATCCCCGGAAAACGTAGCTATTGTTCAAGGGGAATCAAGGGGTAACTCGCAAGGGGAATCAATCCCCTTCCGGATAGTGGCGTCTTGGAGTAACAGGTGTGCTGCATTTCCAGTTCCAAATGCCCCCATGTACTTGTGCATAACGAGTATATGCTGAACTTCATCCTGCTGACTGAAAAGTAATTATGACCACAAAATCTATACGCATCCTTAATTCTGTGTTCATTAGATTTTGGAGAATGACGATTTCAATATGTTGTTCAACTAATCGTAAGATTATGGATGACTGGGTGCTCAATATGGGGAATCATTTCCTAATAAATTATTGGCCATGTAGCGCCACACCCACCCAGCGACTGAGGTGCACTACCAGGTCCTTATTATGCTACTCACAAGTAATTAATTCTCATACATTCATCCCAACCGTATCTGTACGTTTGTGCATGCATCCATACTTTCCCCATCCATGAAACCACGCTTTTCTATTATTTGCGATATTGTCACCCGTCAGTCGTAATTCCAGTTTTAATAATTTCATCAGTGGTGGAAACATTTGGATCCCGAAAATTGTGACGAACGCAATCAACGACCTTTCACGTACAGATTTGAATAGAGTTTAAAAATAAGTGATAAATTAAGTTCACAGCTTAATGAAAATTGTAATCGGCAGGTTACACGTACAATGTATTGTATGTGGGATACTCAACGTTGGTCTGGACTGGAAAGGTATTTTTTACTAAGATATTGATGCAAATTTGATAAAAGCATAAGTCGTAATTGGAGAAGCATGCCGTTGCTGCTTCTTGTACCGATATGTGGGACAAAAATAGCCCAAAACTCAATTACACCCCAAATCCCATTATTATATGAAACAAGCTTCCCAGAAATTACTTAAGACGGGAAAATGCTACATGCTAAATTTGTCGAGAAGCGTAAGGGGTGAATTCAAGACGGAAGCAGTGAGGTAATTATTTACATGTTTAAACTAACTTTTACATCAATGACTAGCAAATGTTAAATTTTTGCAGTGATTATTTTACATGTTAGGACTAAAAAACTAGCGCAGATGTTTATTTCTTGTGTGTTCTGTCTGATTTGTAAACCAGCATCGCTGATTACCGTGCATATGTATTTATGCGCATTAAGTTTAATGTAGGAACTGTAACCATAATTTTATGTTAATAAATATCATCAAATGATAATTCTGACGCATAAATGTCACCAATTGTTACACCAAAAACGTGGGATATTAATTTTGAAATTTTAATATGGGTGGATTTTAATCTTATGTGTAAAGAAGTGTGGATTGTGCTTACCGGTGGTGTGGACGGCGGAAACGACACATCCCAGTTCGCAGGATTCGATAATCATTGGCAATTTGAAGGAGTGCTGACGACAGATTTCAGACGCGTTTTTGGCCGACGTTAGCTCCGGATTTGGGTACCAGATGCAGTGGAAACATTGGACAGTTCGAATTCCACCACCTCCGCCTAACAGGAAAACCACCATTAACGTGAAAATTGTTCTTTTAAGGATTGGGTCAGTCAATTTACGCATGTTTTTACTTTCCTAACTCGGAATTGCGTATGTCCTGTACATTTTTCTGATACATGTCTTGTGCCATTTCGAATTCCAATTGTTAAACGACATGTAAAAGGTGACATACTATTTATGATGAAAGAGCAGAAGTAGAAAATTGGATGACATCAATAATAGCACAGTTACGCAAAACCATTGACATGCAGCCGTACACGCGGATGACTACTAACAAGCAATACACAAGCTTGCACAACCTCCCACCTGTGGAACAGCCCTGTGCACATTCCACCCACTTTCTAAAACCAAAGGTTATTTTCCTTATTCAATGTGAAAGCCTATCTTACGTTCTTTGACCAAATATGACAAACTAAGAGGGCCACATTTCCCGATATTCTTCTTTTCCCCGTGTAAATTATATGAAGTATTTACAGAAAGTGGTTTGTAGTCATAAAAAGTAAAGTGATGCTCACAACTCTAATTTGCATATCACTTCATAGGAAATCTAATTGTGTCTTCTTTTCGTACAAAGGGAATATATTTTGATTGGCTTACATTGCCAATGTTTCGTATTGTTTTCTTCCTTGAGAGCTCCGAATGTGGCTTTCTTTCTCCAAAACTCAATTATTAAAGTGAAAGTTTGAGTGAAACTTGAAATATTTAAGTTACACAATTTCCAAGAATGAATGCTTTCTTTAGGTTACGAAACAAAATAAGTGGTTTTCACTCCAAAACTTTCGCCTTCCTCCAAGTCACCAGTAATGTGTAGCTCTTGTTTTTTCTCGGATTTCTTTCGCGATTAGGATCGAATCGAAGATACGCATCTGGAGCTCCAACCAAGGCGAGATTTTCTAAAAAGGCTTGGTTTCGTTAGTAGATATTGTAAATCGTCAGCTTCAATCCGGTCGTCCGGTTGATTGCAGATGTCATGCTCCCAATTCCCACGGGTTTTTGCCCCTACTTTATAAATACGCCACTTTTGTCAATGCAAATTCTATGCCGTGTTGCAAATACTATTCCATTTCCTTCCACCCCACCATTTATTTTCATTGCCGTAATGGAGGAAGTAGGGGACCCGTACTTGCGACACACATATTTCGGACGAAACTGGCACATCCGATTAAGAAAAGCATGAATCTTGTGGAATTGATGCACACGAGAAGTTGGTGTTTGGGGCTTTTGTAAACTTTCATATTCTTTCTTTCGACTGACTCCAAAGCTTTTGTAGCAAAGGAACATCATTTACTGTTTTTGTTGATATACTACGCATGCATAATTCGACTGAAAATCTTTAATCAAATTTACAAATTTCCTCAGATTCTTCCAATCTCTCTGTCTGCCAAGTTGTAATGCTTAGATCCTAATCTAAATGTGGAAGGAGTGAAAACTAGGATGACATGAAAGTGGTGAAAAATCCTCATCATTAGAACTCAACGGGTTCAAATAGATAGATGGAAAATCTATGCAAGAAATCACGACGGTGAAAATGTTACAATGTAAAAAAAATGCTGAATATTTAGTTAGAATAAGTAAACAAGCAAAATTTATTTCCTGTTTTTTTTGTCAATATAGATTTTTTTCCATCTTTCTTCCCTCCCTGTGTGCGGTGTGGCCATTTCCTTCCTGTTTACCACTTGCTATTCAATGTACTGCATTTTATAACATTTTACGTATTATCATTACTGCTCCTTTCATGGGCGAGATAAGAGGAGAAGCATGAAAGGATCTTCCACCTCTCTTTTCTGAATAAATAATCTGCAAAATTCCTCCCAAAATTGCTATGCATCACACAAAGGTAAAACTTACAAAGTTGAGTGAAATTCCATTTTTGCACAGACAGAAGTACTACCTCCAAACAGAAAGCACTTTTTCCTAGCTATGCTTTTTCATTCAGTTTAAGACTTTTACAAATAAAAAAACTCTACAAATAAAAAACTGTTGCACAGTTTCGTCTGTGATTCTATTCCGGACATTTTATGTACTTTGTACAGTCTCAATTTAACTCTTTAGTTTGACTTGTCCAACAAACTGAGTTTTGCACTTTCACCTCGTCTTCGCAATGTGATTATCTCCACAACACGTCGCTATCTAGTCTCACTCTGCCTGCGTGAATATAACGTTATGCAACATTGGGTTTGAGTCGTGAATCTTGTTACATGAGTGACATTTGATTTCTTCCGTAATTTACATGGGTACAAGTACGCCTCCCAGATTTAAACTTTCAAACTGCTCCACTTCAGTTCAGCTTACAAGCACTTGTACGCCAACTTTTTAACTTCCTGTAAAGCAACTTTTCGATACGACCAGCACTAAAGCACAGTGACTTTCGCCCCTACTTTGCACTCATCCATCTGTAACATGAGCTGGTCATGATCTTATTTTAATTCAAGCATGTGCTCACTTGCAGATGGTAATGTAGTTAAATAACTTATAAATTATTTCAAAAAGACTTTATCCATCGCTCAACTGAGACTGGTGGCTGATGGAATGCATTGTGGGATGACTTTTTCGACATATTTTCCAATTTCTTCATTGAATAGACCGACTTTTTGGTGGAATAATGTTCCATTCGTTTGCAGAGCTGGATAAATTATTCCTCAGAAAGGACACTCTTTGAATGGGATTTGTCATGGATTTAGCTACGAGTTATGGAGGACTTGGATGGAGCAAGTCGATCGGGTGTGGCACATCTTTGTTGCTAATATTTCTAGGAATTCGGGGGTTTGAGATAACACCTTGGAAATCGCAAGCTGCAAAAATTGGTCTGGAATTTTATGAGTTACGTTGCTCATTTTTTAACCGATTTGTGCATTGATATGTGCATTACGGCTGACCAAAGGTACTGCTAAATGCTGATAATTTTGCATGCAGTAAAGAAAATTGCCAGTTTCTCTACAATTTGTGAATTTGTCATTGCAATCTTGCTGAGCCGTGTATGCAGTACAAGTTTGTTAACCCGCAACCTGGTTGTGGTCATGTTCGAAGTGCTTACGTGCTGCTAGGAAGGTTACATCAGCGACGAAAGTCACTTTGACGACGACGGTCAGTCCGTAGATTAGGGTTCTCTGTAACCTTACACGCTGACAATATTTACTACGAAGCAACAAGTCCTCCTCGTGTGGAATTTCCTGTTGAAGTTTGCTCAAGTCTGAATTTTCCAAGTTTTGAGGCTGACGGACAAGTAAATGCTTCTCGAGAACTTCTCTGTCGAGTTTTTAAGCCAGACAAGATCAACTAAAAACTTTCACATGCTTTCTCTCCTTCCTGCTTAAGACTTCTTTTCAGTTTATGTCCTTATTATTAACGCAACCTTTGAACGGACTCTGCCTGCAGATTAGCTTCCCCTCGCCTTCTGAGTGACTGACACTCAAATCAATGCTGGCTAAGTGGTCGCTTTATCCAGTCCGTCAAAATCAGGGCTGTGAGACTTTCTCCCCTACATTCACTTTCGTGTAATTAATACGTCTCCTTTGTGGACACGAAGGCCTTCTTCACAATGGAAGGGGCAAGTTAATGAAGTACTCACGAACAGATGGATACGCACAGATACGCTGCTTACAAAGCCTACTTCTGCTACTGCAGCCCTTATGAAAATTGCAAATATGTCTCCCAATCAAGACAGTAAAATTTCCCGTAAAAATCCTTCACGACGCCGAAGCAGGCCAACTTGGTAATTGTTTTCAAATAAAGAGGCACATTTTCATCCCTGGCAGACTTTCACGCTCCTCCAGAAAGCAATAAATGGCGAATATGACAGCTGCCAATGCAGAAAGAATTATTGGACTCACCTCCTGAGCATGATAAAAGCCAAAGAAGTCTGGTGTATTGGTATTAGTGGTGTCAGAACTGGTGTGGCAGGGTCACTACAACGCTTCTTCCGGAAGACAAGGAAATCGGATTAGTCCCCAAACCACAAGAGATAAGATAGCAAAGGGGACACTTAAATCCGCAGATTCTTTGTGAGATAGTGCTACAGGCGGAAGAAGAACCCGTTCCGAACTAGTTTCAACTAAAATGGCACCTCGTCTTGCCACGATTTTCGACTTCTCTCACCAGAATATTACTGGACATACTTAAATCTTTTAAGAATTTACATTTTGAAGTAGCAAATGACAGACATGTGATGGGCTTGTAAGCACAACTCTATGATTAACATTTATTTGAGCAGAGCACCTTTTCTCGGAATCATTTGGATGCAAACTCCAAATGTCTATGTATGAAATCAGTCCAGTGGAAGAAATTGTATCCACAACGGAGCATATTTCCTTCTGCGGGTGGGTGTATGATCGATGTCTTTTTTATTCCGCGAATCGTGGCTCATTTTTGAGCTATTTCTGTAGCAAAATGTCATATGCCAGTTCACATCTTGAAGTACCTTTTGCAAATCTTGCTTCGGATATTTATGCGCATACAATTTTACCAGAAGTGGACCAAATTTTGGCATTTGCCTATCCAAAATGCCCACAAAAGAGTAACGCAAATTTACGGTACCATTTAAACTCGCTCTCTCCATTCTGGAGATTCGTGTACAAATGTACGTGCCTTGCAAGGCTTGAGCCTCTACTTGTGTACTTGGGATGGCAGAAAGCAGAGGAACAAAAGATTGCTCATCAACTTGTAATGGCAAAAAATATGTGAGTTGCCAGCAAGAGAAAGCTCAGGCTCTCTCTAGAGAACCACTAGTTGCAGTCAGTAGTCAATACAAAGCGAAAGAAGGACAGCACACACATGGCGAGGAAGGAATAGAGAACAAAAAATGGGTAGAGAAATAGAGAGAAAATCTCAAAATCCCTCTTTTTTTTGGTCCGAGGACATCTATATTTCATGGCGAGAATAATGTGAATCAAAGGAGGAAAAGGGGAATTTCTGAGAATTGTTCTCCTCACCGAGCCCCCTCGTCCGTGCGGATGAGGCGATCATGACGCAGCTGCTGCACATGCAGTAGACGACCAGGAGGAGACCAATCACTTGGAATGACGCTGGCGATGTCCGCCGCCGCTGCTGCTGCCTCCCTGACCTTGACATTCTTCACCCTCGGAAATGACTGTACTGGTGGGGACGGTGGTGAGAGAAACCTTGGCGAACGCTAAAAGTTTGAACAATCAGTTAGCTGGTAAAATGGAGGCGAGGTGAGACGACAGGAGGATTGCTAACCTGCAGAGTGCGTGGAGAAAGTTGAGACGAGGTGAGGAGCGAGAGAGAAAGTGGTGCAGGAAGAGGAGTGTTTGTCGTCCCCCAAGATTGAATGAGACGAGGTGGCAGAGTGTGGCAGGTTTTTGATACCTTTTTCCTTCCACCCCGCCTCCATGTTACCATCCACGGCTGTCTGCTCCTCTGCCCAAACCTGCTTCGTTGTTGCATCTGCTTTCTCCAAATAGGAGACTTGGATGGAACCAGCGGGGAAAATATCTGCCTTGTGTCGTCTCTTTGCTGGGCAGATGATTTTTCCACGAGTGGCGAGGAATGTTATCTTCGGTTGCGACGTTGAGAGGGTCAGACAGAAGATATGAATAGCTGCTGCACGGCTGATAAAACGTCTGACATGTCCACATCAGTCATAATTTGTTGCAATATTTATTTGAAATGAGATTAATGTCGAGAAAATGCGGAGGATCGAGATAACCTTGCAGCTTTTATCGTGAAGATCGCCATTTCAAATTTGTGTATAAATTCTAGGACGTAATTCGTAATATGTGTCACGACCCAGCTTTCCAGCCTGCTACTGACTTATGGATATGCATGAATGGCTACTCAAAGTGTGCGTGATAACCACTACTTTTGAGATATTTCTAGCCAAGTATCTACAAAATCTTGGACATGCATATGCACATATGTACAAATACGTGTGAGTACTAAAAATAAGATCTTTCTCTGTTGGTTAAATTCCCAATGCCAAGATGTCATTATTAACCTGCGCCTATGCAGTTTTACATGACAGCCCTCATCAAGCAGTAAATTGGCTTCGGAGTATTTATTCATTCACTTATCACCGTATTCTCCTGCCTCATACTAAATACGTAATCTCAACATCATCTTCACCGACCTCACGTAACTTATTGTGTATTTAGCTGCATGAACGGAACAAAACACTGGATTTCTTCTATTATTGTTGTTACCAAACCAATCCACTGGCTTGCTCTGCGGTACTTTCCAAACCGTTTATATGCATACGAACCATCTTAAAAGAACTCAACCTGCTTGCAATACACGAACTGATGCACTGTGCCAAAGGCCAAATTCTTCTTCGTCTTCCTCGTCCTCTCCTTATCCAAAAACCAAACCTCATTTGCATTCAATTTAGTAATGGTAATACGTAGAAGTAGTAGTAGTAGTAGTAGAAGCCCCACTACAGTCCTTGCGTATGCATAACTTTTTATACCAACATCTCAAAACATAGCCCCGTCCCATGTCTGCTCTTTAATAAAATGGTTTCAGTGGTGGCTTAACTGACGACGACGACTCCTCTCGATTCTTACAGGCTTGTGGCCTGCTGAACAGTGCTGATTGACTCCATGGTTTTTTACGTCTTGTTGACTGCATTCTCGTCACGACACCACCCAAACCTCCACTTTTCCAGACGGACACAACGTGGAGTAACAACTTTGCCTAAGACTTGACCGAGATTGATAATCCTCGTGGCGAATTAATAATCATCTTTTTTCATTGCCAATCACAATTTAAAATTTCGCAAAGTTATCTTCTTTCAAGAACGTATTAATGTGACAACTTTATTGGAGAACGTTGTCAAGGGATTGTGCACGTCAGTGAGTCAAGTTGTGGAGAAATTACACCGGGTGTTGTAACCAAATATTTGTCGAGGTAAGTGAGCCTACGCTGTTTTTGGTCTCCTTTGCAGCGTATTTCCTCTCATAAAAGCACGCCTCCTTAATTAAAGTCTCAGTCAGTGATGTCACTATCTGGCCTTAACTGGAGTCAAAAGCGTTATGATTATATTCGTCCCAGCAAAAAATTGTTTGTTTCCATTTTACGATGTTTTACATTTTTAGCCGGATTTGGTTTATATTTTGCAATATATTTTGTCTCACTCATTTAATAATAGAAATCGATGAGATTGGTACAAAGAATTGAACTGAAAATGTATCGAAATAGAAATCGTTTAATTTTCCAACACATTTTATTCAAGATTTTATCCACATGTTGTTAAATCTTGAACTAATTTTCATTTGATTCGTGACCTCAATTCGATTTGTGGAGTAGCATGTGCACACATAATAAGCCAGTGATGCTTTTCGAGAGATGAAACACACCAACAACTGTCCGAGTTGATGAGAAAAGTTGGAATTTCGTCTTAAAAGTGTCTCAATTTTTGGAAAAAGCCACACTAACATTGTAAATAAATTTCCACATTTCAAGAAATTGTTGTTACTCTAAATCCGTTGGGAATGGTGGGTAATTAACATGCAAGAGCACGATGGTTACATTCTGTCATTCTCCTGCTAAATATTTGCCTATATGTCGACGAGTTAAGTAGTAAATACATGAATCCATATCAAGAGTATTGCAATATGCAAATTTGTACTAATGTACGATCCAATGAGAATGTAAGCCGTAAGTTGGGCGCATGGTTGAGTCGTGTCGTACGTAGTTAAAGTTGGAGTCAGCTCCTGATGCTGTGACATAACATAATTTTTTGGTCCATGTTCTCTTCATGTTTCTCTGTATGCATACACGCTTCGTGCAGTTTGTAGTTTTAAGGACGCTGCTGCCGTTCTTGGATCAAGGCCGACCACTCAACCCCAATCCATGCTTTGCTGATATTTACTACTCCACAGTCGTAGTAAGAATTGGCTGGACGACGTTGATCATCTTGATCGAGATGAGACGGAAGATGTAATCGCTGATAATGCTAATCCTCCTCCTGCTGCATGAACTAATCAATAACACGAGCAAGATCCACTCTGCCGTGTCTTTGAATGACTGGAATAACATGACATTGCTATTGAAGAGTAAGATTTGTGTATCGTCTGAAAATGATACACGGAAAGCGTGGTGCATCTGCTCGGATTTGACAATATTGTAGTAAGCGAAAGACACGTTGAATGAGTGCTTCCTTCCACTCCGAGAGTCCCGATTCTACCCGCAGCGTATTTAGACTGGCCTCATCTTCGCCCGGTTTCTCTCGTTGGAGAGAGAAGTGGGAAGAGAGAGAGATGTTCTGAATCGGATGATGCTGGGAAAGTATCGCTAGTCACATGTGCTTCCAACACCCAAAATACAACCACACTGAACAAAAGTGTACAAATAATTACGTTTCTCCTCCAGGAAAATGTCGACGGGTCGCGAATCTCGGACAACGCGTCGCTTCTACCGTGTCGACAGTCAGCACGACCTCCTGGCCTATTTGGACCATGGCGAAACGGCCGTGCAAGAACACCGATGGACGCTGGAGATTGCGTGGGAGGCTGCTAACAAAGGTTTGTGAGATCTAGTCGTACTCGGACAATAGTCGTGATCCAACTGATTGTCACCTTAATTTCCAGTGGGAGGAATCTATACGGTCATCAGATCCAAGGCTTACATGTCGACGGAGGAGATGGGTGACCAGTACTGCCTGATGGGTCCCTACAAGGAGCTCTATGCCCGACAGGAAGTGGAAATTGGGGACTTTGAAGCCAACAACCCACTTCAACTCGCTTGCAATAAGATGAGGGAGCTTGGTTTTAATGTAGGCAAACAATCTAATTATCGAACCCCGGTCGTTAATATTTTACCGGATGTGATTTTGTCGGACAAATCTCTAACTTGATTTATTTCAGGTAAAAACTGGTCGCTGGTTGGTGGACGGAAACCCGCAAATCGTGCTATTCGACATTGCCTCCGCGGCGTGGAAATTGAACGAGTGGAAGCAAGAGCTGTGGGATAAGTCCGGGATTGGGATTCCTCACGGAGACGTCGAGTGCAACGATTCGGTCATCTTTGGCTTCCTGGTGGCTCAGTACATTGCAGAGTTTCGGCACTTGGCGGAAGACCATTGCGAGTCGGGACGGCCACGAATCGTGACTCACTTTCACGAGTGGCTCGCAGGCATTGGGCTTATCATGTTGCGAGTGTGGAATGTCGACGTTGCCACCGTATTTACGACACATGCCACACTCTTGGGCCGATTTCTGTGTGCTGGAGCGCTCGACTTTTACAATAATTTGGATAAGGTTCGCCACTCGCTAACTGTGAATATGTAATTTTTTGCTAATTTTTGCTAACTTTTCTAGTTCAACATTGATGAAGAGGCCGGAAAACGTCAAATTTATCACAGATACTGTATGGAACGTGCGGCTTGCCACTTGTCGCACGTGTTCACAACAGTTTCTGAAATTACGGGTATGCATTTTTAAAGGGGGAAACATTTTATTGAAACTTTCAGCTGTGATTTTTGTTTTCATCTTGTAGGATTGGAAGCGGAGCATTTAGTAAAGCGCAAACCTGACATCATCACCCCGAATGGGCTCAACGTCAAAAAGTTTTCGGCACTTCATGAATTCCAAAACCTGCACGCAATTTCAAAAGAGAAAATTAACGAATTTGTCCGTGGTCATTTTTACGGCCACTTTGACTTCGATCTGGACAAGACCATTTATTTCTTCATTGCTGGAAGGTACGAGTTTGGGAACAAGGGAGCTGACATTTTCATTGAGGCCTTAGCCCGGCTGAATCACTACCTCAAGGTTTGCACTGTCTTGCTTTATACGAAAATAAGTAGTAAAATTTATGACACAATTTTAGCAACTTTTTATACTTTAACAGAGTTCAAAATCTGACAAAACGGTCGTCGCGTTTTTAATCTTTCCCACAAAAACGCACAACTTCAACGTGGAAAGCTTACGTGGTCAGGCCGTCACGAAGAGTTTGCGTGAAACAATTAACGACATCCAGTCCAACATTGGGAAACGGATGTATGATATTTGTCTGAGGTGGGTAAGAACTGGAACTTGTACGCACGAATTTGTCTAAAATTTACATATTCAGTGTGTCTGATTTTGCTCAGCGGTCGACTCCCCGTCTCGGACGAACTCCTCTTAAAAGAAGACTTGGTAAAGATTAAGCGTTGCATATTTGGCATGCAGCGGTCCACACTGCCACCAATCACGACCCACAACGTCGTGGATGACTGGAAGGACCCCGTGCTCACGAGCTTGAGAAGATGTCAACTATTCAACTCGGTGCAGGACAGGGTCAAGGTACGCACAACATGCGTGCATATTTAGATACGAAATTGTGCTTTCATATGGGGATTCAACCCACCAATATTTTGGGTTTAGGTCATATTCCACCCCGAGTTCCTCTCCTCGACGAACCCTCTCTTTGGTCTGGACTACGAGGAGTTTGTGCGTGGCTGTCACTTGGGCGTGTTCCCATCCTACTACGAACCATGGGGCTACACCCCCGCGGAGTGCACCGTCATGGGAATCCCTTCCATCACCACAAATCTCTCCGGCTTTGGTTGCTTCATGGCGGAGCATGTCTCGGACACCAAGTCGTACGGGATCTACATCGTGGACCGACGCAACATTGGCCTCGAGGAGTCCGTCACCCAGTTGGCCAAGGACATGTACGAGTTCTGTAAGCTGAATCGAAGACAAAGAATCATTCAGCGAAACCGAACAGAGCGATTGTCGGATTTGTTGGACTGGAGGAATCTGGGCGTGGTACGGGTATTTGACCATAAATCTGGATATTCGGTAACGTAATTCTGTCCCGTTTTGGTGTTGGCAGTACTATCGCCAGGCTAGGATGAAGGCTTTGAAAATGGTCTACCCAGACTTTGACGAGGCGGATGAGAATGGTGTTGGGGGACGTAGCATGAAATATCCGCGTCCCATTTCCGAACCTCCGTCGCCATCCTGGTCCCGAGCAACGACACCTGCCCCGTCGGAACATGGGTCGAGTGAGGACGAGGTAGATTCAGAGGCCGAGGTGGGTCCAATTATAAAAAAAACAATCTGTCATTTGTATCCCAAGAGTGTCTAATTGTAAGATTCGTTACTAGTTGGAGGAACTCATGGGCAAAACCAAAATAGGATTTGGAATCGGGAATGGAAACGGCCGTTAATGAAACTCAAAAGATGTATATTTAGATGGCGTCAATAATTAATCATATCAGAGAGCCCCGTGATATTTTTTTCGACAAGTGTTTCGAGAAATATTGTTAAGCACCCCCAAAAAATAGGAATTGCGTTGAATAAAAATGCCCATTATGCCCCGTAATGGGTTAGTTAGCCTATCTGTCAATTGTGGATTTTAATATGCATGCATATCAAGGCATCCTCGTCATCAACTACCTGTCATACTTACTCCATGGCCGAACTGCTTATTAAATTAGGTTGTGGAACAGAGATAAGGAATGTGAGAAGCTGGACAGAAATATTTAAATGCCGTCTTGCACGTACTCGAGCATCGACCTTGATGTTCACTACCAGAGTCCATACCCAGTCAAGTGCTGCTGGAAGAATTTCTCGCTCACTCTCAGCCCCACAAGTGCAACCCCCTGCCAGCCAACAATGAAGGAGGACATCGCGGTGCATAAGGCTCGGATAAAGTCCTTCCAGATGACCGTGCTCGTAAGCATGGTTTTCGTCATGGTAGGGGAGACAGCAGTGCAAAACATTTACCAGCTACAAAATTCCTAGAAAAAATTTATTTACACTACGAACACAATTCACAATACAATACAACACAACACAATTCAATTTATACTGTGCTATTTTGTTAGGTAATCGGAGGTTGTGTGTTTGGCCTCGGTGTTAAAACACGTCCCGTCCTCCGTATCACGAGAGCGGAAACGTTTCATCATGTATGGAAAAAAATTAATTCAACTTTAGGAAACTTACACATATTTGTATTTGTTTCTTGGTGTCACTGTTAATTAGGTGAAATGGATCTTGGACATGATGATTGCAACGGGCCTGGCCCAACTAGGAACGGCCGGATTGAACTGTTTTGCGACATGTTGCAAACAAATCTGGGTGCTTTACCTGGTACGAACTTATCGTTGTCCTGACCAATTTGTGACGATATAATTATAATTTGGTGCCCCTGGCTTCTTATTTTGCCTTTTGCAGGGCGTTGCTCTCACATCTTTGAACGTGTGTCTGGAACTTGGCTCCATCGGAACGTCCCTTCACTTGCTCCACTCGTCGGATGAGCTGGCGAATGAGGACGTGGTGCATCCCTGGTACTGGGTCGAATGCCAAGTCACCGAGAGCTGCCACTCTGCCCTCCTCTCCTACGTCTACTATTTCGTCATGCCGCAAGTGGCTCTGTCCGCCCTCGCCATCTTCCTCCAGTGTTTGGTCGTCCTCACCATGGGTCGCATGGTGCGAACCGTGGCGGAGCACAGGAAGACCGTGGAGGCTTACAAGGAGTGGTACAGAGAACATGGGGACGACAATGAGGGAGACGCCGACGAGCCTCCACCACCGCCTGTCGTGGCGTCGGGCAGTAAGTCAGGGTCAAAACAGAAGAAGGCTGGTGTGTCGTCAGGGATTGAGATGACGCCGATGAAGCAGGTGAGTGGTGAAGAATAATGAACATGATGGTCAACGCTGTTCAGCTCAAAATAATTAATCCCTCGAATTTGTTCAATGCATAGATTGACGAGCTGGAGGAACCCGACTTCACCATCCTGGGAAAAGTCACGCCCAACGAAGGATCCCTTTCTTCCGTGCAGACGCCTCCCTCTGAGCCCGCTCCCGAGCCCGAGTCCACCTTTGACCATAATTACCACACGCCGTCTTCCATCCTCAAAGTGGACCACGGATACGTCCAAGCCTCCGGAGGTTCACTCGACTACTTGGATTCCCCCAGGAAAAAGGGGGGACTTCGGAAACCGGACACTCCGACCCCACCCAAAGGACTCGCTGGAGCACAGAGCATTACGTTTCAAGAAAATGTGCAAGTTCACTATTATGATCAGAATGCGGAGATATTGGACAGTGAAGACCCCGACAAGCTGTGAAAGTGTATCGAATGTTTACGTATGTAACTATATAAGTTATCCATTTTTCATGTTCAGATATATTTATGCAAATTTATTCACCTTTGTCAGTCAAGGATAATCCTTAAACCACATACAATTTACTTACATGTATATTTTTATCAATGTCCATCTACGTATTATCTCGGTTAAGCTCTACTTTTCGTTGTTGAACGTTTACAAGTGGTTCAATTAAATACGGAATACTACGAATAGTTATTATCTTATCATTTGCGCTGACTACCACTTATCCATCCCATTACATATCTGTTAGTTGAGTTCCATGTAATACGGCTACTCATACGTTCATATGGCACATGTTCATGCTGTGATCTGGAACCTAACCAACGATATCTTGCACAGAAGAAATGACGCCTCGATTTCCTATCCACGCTGCGGTTGGAGAGCAACGAGAAAGCACACTCTTCACCCCGAGAGAGATCATGGACTTCGACTCGTGGGATTCGCAGCGATGAGGACGACGTAGATTCAAACTCACAATATAAACACGACGACTGTCTTTGTTTTTCACTGAAATATACGCGTCATCCAAAATTAAATTAGGTGAGCTGTGCTGAGGTGAGTGGAGATAACACATGACGATGGGTCGGGGTTTATTCGGGGTTAGCATAACCAATTGGGTGATGACGATAATGACGATGAGGTGATGCTAGGAAAACTTTATACTTGAGTTTACATGACAAAAAATGCATACGTGGATTATAGTTAACTTGGTAGCAAAAGGTAGCAAAGAGAAGTCGTTTCTTATGACACTATGAATTGAAAAACCTGTCAGAATTATGGGATGACCCAGGTGCTAGAAGCAGACGAGGCTGAGGAGGAAGTTCTTTCTGACGGATGAAATCACTTGGGGAATACCCAAGGAGCATTTCTGACAAGAATAGATCACTGCGCAAATAAATAAAAAATGACAATCTTATGTAATCCAATCTCGTCAATTGATCCCTTTAACTTGATCGTATAAAAATATGGGCGAAATCACAAGGACATAAAATCACATGAAAACGGAGAGTATGAGCATTTCACGAAATAATATTCGCTCAGCAAATCCATCCTTTCTCGGGATTTAACTGCGTATAATTGAGGTACATGGAAGCCGAGGAGGAAAACATGCCTAAATAATACGCCCGAGTAAAGTAAACGATTCGTCCCATGATTCAAACTACTTGACTTGACTCAAAATACAAGTAATAAGAAAGAACGATCGCATGTACACGCGACTCAAAAACCTTTAAATAGCCCTAACCAGCCCGAAAGAAAGATAAGTCGAGATTCAGCCATGAAAAGGAACATTTCTTAAAGAGATTCTCCTGTATAAAAAAAGACATCGCATTACAGTTGCTCCTCATCAATCATTTCTTTGAAGTGTGTTATTATTAGAAAAAGCGACACAGTCTGTCAATCGTTTTTAAACAATTATATATAAAATCCAACTTTTGTGGCAAGAATTCACGGAAAGAAGCAGAGATTTAAAGGTACTCCCTCGCTTTACTTGTTTTAATTATTTAATAGTTTGTAAGAAAAATTACATACAAATTGGAACTATTCGAGCACAAATCACACACAGTAAAATAATGAGCAGGATAAAAGAGGTATATTTGATAATATGTCATCGCGATCAGATTCATAAACATGAACACAACCCAAATATTTATATTACATGCCAGACCAACCCCCAACAATGAGTAGCTGCATGCATTCTGCAATTTCCTTCCTGATTTGCTCCCATTTCATGATAAGCTAAACAAAGTAAATTGAAATGAAACATGTGCACAGAGCAGAGTGAAGATTAGGGGGACGCGAGTTTGTTGGCTGTCATTACCAGATCAAGTCCAATTCGCGTAACTTTCATTTTCCTATCGACAATTGCAATTAGTGAATTTTGCAGCACGTTAAGAAGATTGAATTGTTGCATGTGGTCATTTGGGAGACCACCTTTTTGTTCCCTTTTGTTAATTCGGTCCACTGACCACTGTCTGCACACACAATACTATTTATTTACCTAATTGTAAATATAACAGAGAGCTCAGCTCGTGTGCAATGTGGATTAGTTGGATAGATATGAATGCAAATTATACCTGCATCATTCATCCATCGAATTATTTATGATCTTAACTTGACCTGAGCACCGTCGACCTCCTTCATTTAATTGCATTTATACGTAACAACAATTAATTAGTTAATTCCTTCCTACATTTCCCACTCCGTCTGCCTCTTGATCTTCTCTGTGCTCCTGGTTATTGCTCCTCACTGGCAAAACTGCACATGCTCTAACTCAAATTTGCATTCAATTGCAGATGAATTTTAGACTTTTAGGACGTGTCAAATCAACACAAACGGAATTTTGCAACTTTTTTAAATTTACATTTATCTCAACGAAATTCATGTATTTTCGCAATCATAAAATGCAAATAGAATTGTGATAAATTCTGATTTATAGCAGTGAGTGTATTGCATCTCGTGGTCTGATGTAACACGAGTCAAAATCTAACTCGCAATTAGTACATAAATAAATAAATAACTAAGCATAAACCATTGGGTTGCATACAATTGCTATGCCTCAACTACGCATCACTGCTGCTGACACCATGCGAATGCACTACCACTTGTCAGCATTAGTCAGCAACAACAATTGTTGGATATGAACGTTGAATATCGTTGTTCCTGCACCAACACCAACGTAGCAAGGCAAACCAACAACACTACATTTCATTCATTCGTCATGATCCCAAAACAAAGGAAATGATTACAGCACAAACATAACTTGCCCCCATAATAAGAAAGCAACATGCAACATGTATTTGACTTGTTGACGTTTCCCCGTAAATCCACTTGAACTATGAATTCATACATTTGTGGAAATGCCTATGAAATCAATACGATAACCAGTGCCTGCAAATAATAACACGCTCGTGGATTGCTCAAAAATTTAATTTGTCGCAAATTCGTTTCTCATTCAGTCTGATTTTACCTTTGTTCTGACAAGGTTGCGACTTTTGGTTTTTTAAGGAGGATAGGAAATTAGACAGGTTTTATACCCACGATTTTTTTACACCACAACTTGGCTTGGCAATTAGACGCAACTTGGTAGACTGTGACCGTATTTGTGCTGGTGTGTTTTCGTTGGAGACGCGCAGTCTGATCTTCCGTTTTCCCCAGATTACATAATTACATTCGTACGAATCCCAATCGAGGTTCACAACTGTAGCTAACTTGCTCTCGTTGTCTTTGACTCCGACAAGATGCGTCCCCACTTAACGGATCTAACCAACAATGGAGGAAGTGCTGAGGAATCCGAGGACGGTTCCACCACCACCCCCGCAGCTTATCATCAAGCCATGATGTGCACCAGGCAGGCTGGTAAGGCCATCATTCGTGTCGTGGGAAGGTGCAATGACGCCAAGGAGAATGAAAATTTGGGTAAGTGCTGAATAAACCCTGCCTCAAAAAATATGACGAGAGAATTGACCGAGAATAACTTTAGAGTTGAGAGTTGAATTAACTTTTTGGACGAGATTGGAAGAGAGAGAGAGAGACTAATTGGAGTATTATTAACTTTGGGTTGTTACCACGTAATGAAATTAAGCAGAAACGGAGTAAAGGATGTGATACGAGTAAAGCGATGTTATCTTTATGTATCTCGAAATGAAACTTGGATCTTGGAAATGAGAGATACGTAGCCAAGAGTTGTCTTTACCTCTCTGAAAATATATTCACTTAAAAATCTTCAATTTCCTGAAATAAGGGAATTTGTTTGTGTACATTTCCAGATTTATCGGACTGTCAATTGATGCAAGTCCCCGACGCAATTTTTCTCCTCATGCGAAACACTAACCTCAAAACTTGTGATTTATCGAGCAATGTCATCACCAAAATCCCTCCACAATTGGGACACAAGTTTTCCTGCATTCGAAGTAAGTAAAATGTGCTTTTGGTAGCTTTGTGAAATCCACGACTGATTCAGACTTTTGCCCCAAGATGCATAAATTCCTCGTACGCCGTTCTCAAAACCGTGCCGTCTTGTGTGTTGTTGTTAGTTAATCACATATAAACTGCGTTACGTCGCCCGCATGGTTTGGCACTCGTCCAGTTGGACGGAACGGAATTGCATTTTACGTAGTAAAATAGCCCCAAAAACCAAAAATAGATTGGACTTCCCCCAACGGCATCATCATCGTCACAACATCACTTGACATTTCACAGAAATAACAGCCACCAGCACGTACTTCTCCTCGGATGAGAAAACATGTGTTTGACATGTTCAATAATATTGGCTGTGGTACGGTTCGAATCGAAGCCACGTTGGGCCAATACTTACGACGACATGGCCATGGACAAGCTCACCGCAAGGTTGACTTGTTCAGTATCATCGTTAAATCCTCGACCTTTTTGTGACATATTTTATAGCATGGCAATTTATTTTGCGCAGATTTGCAATTAGTTGGCAAATCCATAAACATAAGCAATAGATACGAAGCGCTATTCAGATTTATGGAGACATGGTCGTCGTGTAGAATAATGGACACAATATGATTTTGCAATACGGTAAAAAGCAAATACACACACGCTCCTGCTCATTCCACTGAAACTAAACTACGTCGCAATTTAAAATTGTTTTACAGTTGGTAGTAAATATCTTTGATAAGTTCTTTCGAAATTTATTTTTTGCCAGTCTTAAACATAAAAAAGAACAAAAAACAGTTTGGAAATCCCCACTTTGAATGCGAAAAATATTTACCTACTAAAAAACTACATACGTTGCAGTTTATAGTTTCAAATAATGGGCTCAAAACCCTATCATCTCACACTTATCATCAGAATGACACGAGCCAGGCAAGATAAGCTAATACACGAACAACGCAAATTGCTCACACACTTGACCTGATGAGGTTAAGTTGGTGAGCAATTCGCAGAATTATCACTTCATACTTGGTGGCCATGCATAAATCAGAAAAATCATGAGAATTGTTGCGTGGACGCATAATCTCTCCCAAACTACGATGCAGCACATGAGGAACGATGATAATGATGATCGATAAGATGAAAACAAAGGACGTGAAAAAACAAGCACTTCTCCTCTTGTCGCACACAGATCGAACCAACAACGCGTCATTGTCCTCGTCCTCCTGTCATGGGTCAAGTAATCATATGGACGCATTTGCCAAATTCTGTGAAATGAGGGTTCAACAACTCACAAGTCCAATTTTAGAACAAAATGGATGCATATCGCGATATTATTGCGCATTTTCTAGTTTGAGAGATTAGGAAAATAAGGGACGAGAGACCGTATGCACACACTTCTATATACATACATACACTACATATTTACGCAGAGGGAGATGTGTGCAGTCTATGTTTGTTATTTTGTAGCCATTTTTCTAAAAGATTTCTTATTTTCGACAGAACTTAACCTGTCCCACAACCGAATGAGCAAGCTACCCGAAGAGCTTCGAAACTTGGGGCAACTATCAATCCTCAACATTTCGCACAATGCTTTCCTCAACGTGCCACGAATTGTGTATGAGCTTCCCAAATTGGAACAACTTAATGCGGAAAAGAATTACATAGCAGGTACTACAAGCAGCCAAGCTTTGACTGCATTTCTTATACAAATTTGAAGTTTGACACTAAGAAACAAATGTCTACTTGCAGACGTGGACACGGATCGGCTAAGGCGTCGAGTGTCCATAAAACTGGTCAACCTGAAGGAGAACCCCCTCTCGAAAGAGGCCGAGGGACAATTAGCCACCATTTCAAACATCACGATCCATTTCAGCCCCCGAGTTATGGAGGAATGGGAGCAGACTGGGGACGGATATTGAACTTCTACCGCTAAACATAATTACTACCAATTTACAATATTATTTCTAAGGATTTGACTTATTTCATACAGATTTTAATACTTTTCGCTATTACTCAACTTATATCTTGTTATGTTCACTCGCTATATATATACTTTCACTCATGTCATCATATTATGGTGATATTGTCCCTGATAATAATCAGAAAGAAATCTTTTAGAAAAATGGCTACAAAATAACAAACATAGACTGCACACATCTCCCTCTGCGTAAATATGTAGTGTATGTATGTATATAGAAGTGTGTGCATACGGTCTCTCGTTCCTTATTACGTAATAATTAATTTGTGAGAGTTTAAATAGCGAGGAGGAGAGAAATAATGACAATTTACGTTTACACGACCATTTCTAGTCCGGATGTTTTAGTCCTAGTCCTGATTTGATCACATAGTTTAGGAATAGATACAAGTATAGCTTTAGACCAACAAGTCAGATCTTATACATAAAGTGAACGAGTTATGTACTGTGCGGGTGGAGCTAAAACCTACGGCCTCCTAAAGTATCTTGTGCTGAGACTAGGGTTTCTCGTAAGTTTTGCTCCATCCGCACAGTACATAACTCGTTCACTTTATGTATAGTCGTACAAACCTTTACTACTAATCGCGAGTACCCATTTACTACGTTACCTCTGAAGAAAACAGACGTTGCAAATTATTTAGTAACGAAACACGGTACACGCTGTTTCTTTTCGAAGAGTCGTATACACTTTTGTACGTAGTAAATAATGCAAATACACAATACGATCGTTTGATACGTATGAATGTTCGCTCGTTTACTACTAAGGTTTACAATCATAATAGGATGGACAAATAATTGCGAATCAATGATTATTGCATGACATACCTATCTAGTCCTTTGTTAATAAGTAACCCGTGATTTGGAATTTGTATAATCGATTTAGCTAAATTTAGGGAGGATGATTTGGATTCGACATTTAAAAACGGTTAACGTTAGTAGAAGAAAAATTGTTACGATTTAAATTTGGTTGAAAGAAATATAGAATGATACTTATATGTACGAGATATCGCCTTCAGCAGTGCAGCTTTTTCTTTTCTTTGTCCTCTTCATGAGCAGCGAGCAAGGACTGAGATTTGGTTTGCATTTTCTCCTTCATTTTCTATAAATTTCATAAGGAAACCACTAATAATACATAATTCAAATAGAATTAATTAATGGCATAAGAAACGGGGAATATTCATACCTTAAAATCTCCAATCGAAAACCAAGACCGAGTTGAACACAATGAGCTCAAATTGATGGAGGTTTCTCCATCAGGAGGAGCAGGAATGGTTTCTTTCCCAAGTCCAATCAACTCCCGCAGTTTGGTCTGCAATGCTTCCACCTTCTTCTGAAGATTTTGACGTTCCTCGACACCGTCGTTGAGCTAAAGTGATGAGCAAGAAGGCAATATAATTAGTTAGAAAGCACTTTAAACTTGATTATCATATCATACATAATAAGCAAAGGTCACGATTATTTTAGGGTACCATTTTCTGATATAGCTCAATATCCTTTTGCTTCTCATTCATAGCAACGTCAAAGTTTCCTCTCTCCTGGCGAAGTTCTTCAAGCAGACTGCATTTTAGAACGTACTGTTCCTTCCATTGTTCCAACTGGTCAAAGAGGGTCAGGCGGTAATCCTCCCAGGCTTCCTTACTCTTATTGTACCGGGCATGAAGATCGTCAAGTTGTTTCTACAATTTCAAAAGAATATAAAGTCATAAATGTGCAATATGCAAATCTTGTCTCTAATCACCTGGAGACCCGTTTCCCTCTCATGACTCGCCACTAAAGGGTTTTCATAATTTTTCTTGAGCGTTTCGAAATCCTCCTTCATTCGGTAAGAGTGCACCTCCCACAACTTTTTCCATCGCATCTCAATTTCCTTTCGCTCCTCCACGCCAAGAGTTTCCAGTTGTTCATAACGATCTTGTTCGTATTCAAGCTCCTGGTGGAGTTTAGCGACTCTTGTGTCATGTTCTCCTTGTAACTTGATTAAGGATTGGCTCAACTCTTCGTTCTCCTTTTGCAAACCTTTGATTTGGGCTTCGGTTTCTTTGCTTAGCTCATCATTTAAAAACTGAAAGAAATTAAGTTGACATCACAATCTAAAACTTTGAAATTTATTATATTGCAGTAGCATAAATGGTTGTCAAACACTCACACTACGCAGTAGTTTAATCTCATTGGACAAGTATTCAATTTGCGACTCGTGCTCACGGAATCCTTCAAGTGATCTTTTCCTTTCAGCTTGCAATGTTTCAAGTTCTTTCGAAAGACCATCCGCCTTAAAAATTTCTTGATGAAGTTGTGACCGCAGTGTTATGACTTCACTGGCTGCTCCGTTATACTCGGACTGGGAAATTGCAACAAATTTTTAGCTCACATTCATATTTGCTGTCAATTATTATAACCATCTATCTACATACTAAAATACCTTCAAATTTTCAACACATGTTCGCAGGAATCCATGTAACTTGACGGATCCACACGATTTTGACGACTCGCCAATCCCTCCGTTGGCCACGTTTCTGGCTAAATCAGCGTCAGTAATGCCCAAAGCATCCATAAACTCGTGTTGGAAGTCTTTGAGTTGTTTCATCCAACTTTTATAGTTTCCAGTGAGGGCTTCAATTCGCTTATTCAGCTCTGTCATACAATAATAAAATACAAATACATGAAACTTTGAACAATCTAAAATTATTGTTTATTATTTGTTAGTTCATCATGTTCATCCGTGTACCCTTAATCTTCACCACGTAAGCAGTTCTATCCTCTTTGGTAAATCCATCCTTAGCATCCTTCCCACGACCTTCCAAACCGAGTTTCTTTTTGAGATCGGAATTCTCCAAGACGGCCGCATGCAAACGATCATCCAATTCGTCCAACTCCATCTTAAGACTTTCAGCCTCGTCCCGAGTATACTCCAATTCCTCGACCTTTCTCAGTAAACGTGCAATTCGCCTGTCTGAAGCCTCGTTGTCCAGGCGAGACCGATGCAGCTCAAGTTTTAGTTTGGTAGCCTCTTCCATCTCGGACGGAGAAATGCTTGGCTTAGACTTTTTTGGCGATTGTTGCTGATGCGATAATGACTTATCCAAATGTGTTACAGTGCTGGCAACGGAGTTGCTCAATGAGGTTGTATTTGAGGCTGAGGCTGAAGCGCGACCAACGCGACCTTTCCCACTTGCAGTACCAGTAGGGGGAGGAATATACTTAGGTTTACGAGCCGGAGGACGCGGGTTCGGAACTGATGGAAGAACATGTCGTCGCGCTGGAGTAGCGGTGAGTCCACTGGAGGTGGACGCTGATTGTCGTGCCCCCTAAAAAAGAAACAAGAACAGAACCAATTAAATATACTTGATGCGTATAACTTAACTTGAATCTCGCAATCAGCTGGCTTACCTTATACGGAGTATATTTTTGTGGTTGTAGCTGTCTCGTTTGAATAGGAAATTTCTCGACATTCTTTTGCCACATGGCATCCGGGGACATTCTTCCAGCGTAATTTGGTGCCAATGATGTCGTTGAACCCTGTTTGGAGACCAAACTGATTGCAGTCAATAAAAACTTCCTTTCCTATGCACTATACATTACCTTTAAGGGAGGAAACTGAAAAGGTCCTTTCGAAAGACCAAGCGCAACTAAGCGATCCACTGCCGTCGTAACGCTGCGCATCGCTACTGGACAAGTCTTCTCTTGTGGAATCCGAGCTCCTCGTCGCAGTCCAAATCCAGCCATTTCGGAGAACGACACGGGTTGATTTTTCTCCTTTGATCGTGTGTACATTCTTCAAAAAAAGAACAAATGGCAATAAAGAATATTACTCAATAAATCAATCTCTCCTTATCCAACTAACGACCAGTGGTGCTTAATTACTTAAATTAAACAATGTTTTACTTTGGTTTATGTGCAACACGCTCAAGAAGACAGATTGAACAAAAAAACTTATTTCGAAAAATGCCTGCCCTCCTGCTCCTTCTGTTGTTGATAAAACTGATCTACTGCTGATCAATTTTAGTTAATTACTAAAATGAGACACAAAATGGGATGAAAATATGCTCCAGTCGATAACGTGGTGGTTTAATTAATTAGTTAGTTATCCGAATTATGTGTGATGATGAGAAGGGAGTTGGTAGACTGGATGGAACTGGAGGAGCACAACTTCTGTGAGGAGGAGCACAACCACCAACATTGTCCAGGTCATTGACCTGGGTCAGAGTCTTCCCTCAGCTCTCCCTCCGAAACTCGGACAGGCAGAAAACTAAAACAAATTTGTAATGTTAATTAAATTAAGTTAATTAAATGACCATTTGTTGCATCTTGAGGATTTAAGATACCCTGATTTGGTGTTATTTTCATTTTCACGAGCCTGTGGACAAGAAGTTCAAGGAAACTTAGGGTACTTTAGAATAGCAGCGGGTCGATATCGGGTCGGCCGATGTCATTATGCAGAAGAGTTAAAAGATATACATTACCTTGGCATTAGTTTAACAAATAATTTGTGCACTTGATTCGCTGCGTTGCGTTGCATGCAAAAATTGCATATTGCATAATGAATGAATTGTACAAACATGGGTTTCGTTTTACAATCCCCATTAGAAGCGAAATCGAGACGGGGAAAGGGTTCAAATTCCACTAGTCTCGCTGAAGAAAGTTGTCTGCGGTTGAAACTCAACCGTTGAGTTAAAAACATTAAATTTTAAATGCAAATTATAAATTGCGAATTCTTAAAATAGTGTTCACCTCGTAATTTCACCAACATGGAGGGTTACCTTCCCATCAAGGAGATTGGAAAAGGTTCATTTGGAATTGTTCATCTTGCTCAAAGAGTTTGCGATGGAAAAATTGTGGCGATGAAAAAAATTTTAAAGGTAACTTCATGTATGAATCTTAAATTATCGATGTATAACCAGCCTTTAACTTGTACAGTTCCACCGTAATGAAAACGATTTAAAGAGCTTAGGACAGGAATGGGATATTCAAAGAAAATTGAATCATCCAAACATTATCAGGATCCTGGACGCATTTGAAACCCCGGATTGCGTTAGTATATGTTACTATCAATTCAAAATGTGAACTATAATTTTATTGAAATAATCTATTGTCTTGGGCAGATGGTAATTATAACCGAGTACGCACAAAACGGAGAGCTTACCCGACTTATCAATAGCACAAACGGGAAGGGTCTTGACATTACGACTGTGAGGTCGATAACATGTGACCTTGTATCAGCCTTAAATTATTTATTTAACCAGAGAATACTACATAGAGATTTAAAACCACAAAATATTCTTATTGGTTCTGACGGACATTGCAAACTCTGTGATTTTGGATTTGCAAAAACCATTGGGATAAACGATTTCTTGTTGACTTCTATTAAAGGGACCCCTCTTTACATGGCACCTGAAATATTTCAGTACGGTTCATATGACCAGAAGGCAGAGTTATGGTAAGGAGGAAAAAATTAACAATATGGATAGTGAAATAATGAAAATTGCTAATTTGTATTTTTTGGAGGGCAGGTCCTTGGGCTGCATAATCTACGAGTTGTTGTTTGGAAAGCCACCTTTCCTTACAAGCTCATTGTATGAGCTTACAAGAATGATTTATGCCGAAAATATCATATTTCCTCCCGAAATTTTCTTTGGGGATTGTCGTTCATTTGTTAAGGTATGTATATTCAATTTTCTATATTATTTAGTTGTTTTGAAAGAGAAAAATGTTCGAGGCAAATGATTTACATCCATTTATACGTACATTTCTACAGGGCCTTCTAGAAAAGCTTCCAGAAAGACGGATAACTTGGGATCAAATACTTGATCATCCGTTTATTAGAGATCATGCCCGAATTGACAATACAAGAGGAGAATTTTCTTTGGCGAAGGCTTTAAGTCCGTCTCAAGAACTTTTAAGGGAGAAGCAGAAGCAAACCATCCAAAAGAAAATGCACGAATATTCAAGGTTAAAATAGCGAAACTATTTTTTAAATAACTACTTCATGAAATGGATCAATAATAACAATTTTATTTTACTCCTGGTTGATGCTAGGTTAATGTTAAAAACACAAAAGAAAATGCAGAAGGCCCAGAAACAGCTAGAAAATTGTGTACCTGAATCAAAAATAGTGCCAACTCCAATTCATTCCCCAAACACTGGTCAAACTTCAAAAGGTCAACAACAGCAACAAGCTACTATAGCTGAAAGACCTAAACTATCACCCACATCAGCCACGACGACTGGAGGAAGGGTTGTTAATTATCATAATACATCCACCGCAGAAGTAACTAACCTGATTCGAAAAGTTCAAATTGTGGATAATGCTGAAGACAACAACAGTGACTCTTCTTGTGAAACGCTTACATCCAGTTCTGAAGATGATGATGTTGACAGTGACGAGGATATGCGTACCATCGTGAATGGTAGCGGAAACAGTACCGAAGCCAATGAGAAAACTGATAATACCACACAAATTACTGTTCAAAATCCAGTAGCTAGAAAACCGGGGGATTTATTTTGGAAAAGTGGAGCTCTGTTCACGTTACACAGTTTGGGATTGGATAAACCAATTCAAAGTGAAGAATGGATTCATTTTTTGGGTACAACAATGAAGGCAAGTAGTTATAGTTATACATAAGTTCAATTTTTAGAAATATTAACCATACTAATAATTATACTAACATTTATTTTAAAGGAAGTTATGGCCAACCCCCGATGTATCTGCGAGAAGCACTTTCTTACAGTTCTTGTTGCTCCGTTAAGAAACCATTTAACTTCACCAGACGTAATTGAAAGGATTGCTGATGTTCTTGGAGTTCCTTTTACAATGGACGACGACCTCCCTCAAGACCTGGTTTTCCCCTTGCAGTCAATGTATTTGGATTCAAAAGTTGTCCCCAATCTCTTGTATGCTGTCAAAGTAATTGTAAGACGAAGAGGAATAGAAAGCAAGTCGACAGATCTTGATGAAATTGTTAGTTTTCTTAATGAAGAAGACTTTTCTGCCCTCAACAAATGTCTCCGACTGGTACGAAGTAGTTCTTCTTCTCATAATTAGTTACCTCTTAATAAATGGAATTATACTCGATAAGTCAATTCACAAATCTAATTTGACTTTCCTTAGGTTTGTTTCCTAGTTTATTTGGACGAAGGTTATGTTGTTCAATTCTGTGATAGTTTGTGCGTTCTTCAACTATTTCCAACTTTATTGCTCTTGTTGAAACTGGATTCCAACAATGTTTCATTTACTGGGGACATGCTTGCAATTTTGTGTCAACTTATGCGTACGATTCCTTCAAACTATTGCATTGTAGAGGAACTATTTTTTGGTGAGTGGTTAAAATTGGTTGAGCAAAAAAACAGGACTACACATTTTACTTTCATTACAGGGGATTGTCCAATCGCTCGAAACGTGGAGGAACTTTGGAGGCTTTTACAGCATGCAGATACCCGCATCAAGTCCAGAGCAATAAGACTGTTAGCATATTTATCTGTAAACTCGTCTAAAACTGGAGATCAATTTATTAAACATAACGCTCTAAAGCTGTGGAAATGTATACAAAGTGCCCTTCAATCCGAAGTCTCCGAATTGCGAGAGGTAACACTGATGAACCAAGATTTACTTTTACATCATTTCTTCACTAGCAAGATAACAAGTTTTTATTTCCTACTAAATATAGGCAGCCAAATTCGCTTCCAAAAACATTGACATACTGTCCTCAGACAAGGAATCACACTCTCAAAAGTCAATGACGTGTACTAAAGTAGAAATCGTCCGTCCTCCACAAAATATTGAATCTCAATCTCCTTCCACCGCTACAAATCCGTCCAACATTTCAAGTGACGAATCTCGATAGTGCCTTTATAATAATTGTAATACCAATTGTTTTTCTCATCCACAGGTTTATTTTTATATGATGACGTGTTTTATAATCTCGTACTAGTCGTATTGCATGAATCCTAAAAGATGTAATGCAGGAAGATTATTTATTTGCTAATTTTCATTTGTATCTTTATAGACTAAAAATAAATCCTAAGAGTTTATGAAATGTTCCGTGATATGTCCAGGCCAAAATCTCGCCCTCAAATCTCCCGATATCCATATCCATGAAAATTTCTCGCCCTTCAACCTCCAAACCAATATCCATAATCCATTATATCCGCTGAGCTCCGTTCGTAAGCATCAAAATCGGTTATATATTGCCATTGGTAAGTAGTGAAACTCGCCTTGGATTTGCTTGCTTGCTTGTTCGGCATCGAGCATGAATCAGTGGAGCGGCGTATCCAAATCCCTGTCGACTATTTTGTCTACTCGACGGTTGGTATTGCTTAGACTGGAATTATTTACTATTAATTAATTAGTATCAACAAAATGAACAAAGATAATTTTGACATTAATCACGGAGTCGCTCCTCGAGGAAAGGGAACAGAAGTAGGGACTATTTTACAGCTGGAGACATGTCCTTACAACGAAAGTCACCGAATTGGTCACGGATCTTTTGCTGCGCACTTGTACAAGTGTCGAATGGTAATTTTGGTGGCTGGGCATACCAGTCTTAGTTTTTATACTTGATTAAGTGACAACCAGAAATTGTGAATTGAAATATTTAATTTATTTAAAGGCCTTGAAATCGGAAGATCGTGAGCGATACGTCATTTGTGAATATAACGCGACTCACCACATGTTCGCAGAGGTGTACGAAGATCACCTCAAGACGTGCACGGATTTCAGATATTACGAAGCAGATAAGTTCGAAATGCCGCTTGGTATGTTAATATCGTTACCGCAAAGTGCAAAACTTCCTTGTTTTCTAATTTAAATATGGGTACTTCTCTTTAGAATTTTACGGCCATGCCACTGGCAAGAAAGTCGCAGCTAAAGAGTCCGTGTCTGAGCGGGATGAGATTCTAAAACAGCGATATCTTGAGGACGAGATGAAACGGAGGCGGGATGACGACGACCGAAAAACTGGACGAGTTGTCGACGAGCACAACAAACGACACAAAGATTTGGAAGAAAGGATGCAGACGTCGGCTAGACATGCTGTTGAAGAAGATGAATATATGTTATCATTCTAAGCATGAAAGCACGTGATTAATTATAAATACATTGATGCTAAATTGCAGATGTCTTTGTTTTTATTTTTATTTGGGAAAGGCTACAAGATTTTCACCATGATAATAGTTTATCTTTGTACACCATCTTCTACGTTTATCTAGTTGGACATTTTCGTATTATGCAAACAAAATTCGTAAAAAAACCTTGGCTTGGAATTAGTTGGAGTGTTAATTTAGTTTGTATTTATTATCTTGTGGCACGACACATACTTTCATAGATTAATTACACATATATATGATTCATAAACTAATTTAACTAATCATCAATTGGCCAAATTGTATCCTCTAACCAATCCAAGAAAGATTGAACATTTGTGTAAACTCCAGGCTTATCAAGTCCACAATATTTCGAACCAAATGAGGTAATTCCAACCACAAATCGAGGTGACAAGTTAATATTGTCCAGAACTCTCTTTAAAGTAAGTCCGCTCCCAGAATCACCCTGTTAGGAATTTCATTTAATTTCGTAACGCACGTAGCTTTCAGATATTTTTTCGATGACTCACATCACAAGTGTCCTTGGGAATATCATCATCTTCTCCAGCACCGGCACAAAACTGGGAAGGAATAATTTCCTGAGATGACCCATCACTTTCTTGCGAATATGCAGCCACGCACCGTTGCGAACTTTGTCTCCTCAATTCAACGTATTGCAACGTTTCACTTGGGCTTCCTGTGCTCGAAGGTGGGTGCAAAATAGTTGATTCCATGTATGAACTTTACATGCACTTAAAAGTGTATATATACCTGCAAATTCCGTTAAACCCCAACCAGCCGCTGTCAACAAAGACTGATTGTTTCCCATTTCCAAGCGATTTACAGGTTGAGGGAGGCAAGCAGGCTTAACATTGGCCGATAAGACTACCTTGTCCCTCAGCTTGACGAGTCCAATGTCGTTATGTTTCGTGGAAGGGTTGTAGTTGGGATGAATGGTAATTTGGTCTATGGGAACGACACGTCGGGATTTCACCCTGTTGTTCAGATCCACTTTTAGATGTGCATCTCCAATCAACACAAAGGTTGGCTTTCCCCTTCCTCTATTAAAATGATGACAATTAGCATATCGATAACACAATACCTTTCATTCTTAATATGCCCACCTCTTTTCTTGGAGGCAGTGAGCAGCGGTCAGGACGTGGTGGTCACTTACTAGCGTTCCACCGCAAAGCCATGAAATGCGAGATCTGTTTTGTCCAAAACCCAAAGCAGCCTAAAATAATTAAAGACTTATTTTCCTCAACATTCTATAGGTTTCTAATTGCTTTGCAAATATGTGTGTGGCCCAACCATGTATGGAAACTGCCCAACTCGAGCATCCTCCCCTCCGACAACGAAGGCGAGTGGGGTCACCGTTGCAGTCTCCAGGGACCCGGAGCCCCAGCCTTCATTTTCCTTGGGGATATTGGAGGACGGTATATTCGAAGGGAGAAGAAACGTGGGTGCGGCATTCACAGCTTCCTTGTCGTTTCTGGCAGTCGTTTCCGAGTACTCGGCACATTCTTAATTTGGGAATCACATAACCGCAAAATGAGACATTATACATAAATACGAGATTGATGAAAATGTACATTTATTTATTACATACTTTGATAGCTGACCCGACTTCGGGGGTCTGACTCGCAACAAATTAAGGGGGTCCGACTTCCAGATCCACTCTCAGAGCCCTGCATAATTGTGCGTTATGATATTTATATTTTGCATAATCAATCATACTGCCACATCCACTCAAGTTTTTATAATATTTAGTTAACAAAATGGGGTTATAAATCACCACAAAAAGACACGTGACCGGATAAATACCCGCATGGAGATTGGACAATGATCCTGGACATTTCTGGATCGGTTTGCAGACACCCTTGTAATTTCTGCTTTGTCCAAACGAACATGCTGCATTCTCTGAAAATTATTGCGATTATTGAAATTGCATAAGCATGTAAGAAATGAGTGAGCCATTTACCATAATTCCTCGCACTGGCAGCCGACCCTGCATAAATTGTTAGTGAAGTGAGAAGTAATATATGGAGAACAATGCGGCAGAAATTAACGTGTCCTTTCTTAGATTTACAATGAATAAATGTTGCGACGAGGGCCATTCTTAATCATGAATTTACCAAACACTGCTAATTTTGAAGGAACACAAAAAAAGTTCATTAAAAGTTAAAAAAAGTCAAGTGGTGAAATGTCGCAATAAAAAAAAATCCGTGTTTAGATATTGGAACGAAACAATCACATTTTTGTAAGTTTGTAAGTCTTCCTGCTTTTTGGGGCTAGTTTTCCATGCATTATTAAAACTACATATACCATATTGGCTTAAATGCATATTATTATACAAAAATTTTGAGCTTATTACTTACTCATAAGTACGAGTCTATCTACACCCTACACAGCGTTCGAAGACTTCCAATTTACTATCACTCATCATCATGTAGTGCATATGAACAACATGAAAATTGTCAATCAAAACGTGTATATACGTCTAACAATACAAGTCTTTTATTTAAGCCAGGTTAGAAAAGACATGGGATTTCTTAGGTATCTTGCTATCTACCAAACACACAGCATTAAATGCATGTTGTTACCCATGAAAGTGACGAGAAGGGAGAAGTTGAGACAAGTTGGTGACATGATGAGACGCGAGTTAGCAATTTTATGGCAAAATGAGACGCAATTTCTGACAATGGATAGCCTACACATTAGCTGCTTGCCTGACAAATATGTAAATATTCATCAATTGCTTTAATTACCTTGACAGAAATTGTAATTGTATTTTTTCTCGTCGCTATAAATTACTCCTGCTACCACCACGTCACTCCTGCACACACACACACAGAGGTCAGTGCAGGAGAAAAGAAGTCATGATAAAACAGAAGGTAGGTAGATAATAATATCAACAAATGTCTAATATAAGCACGAGGAGCTAATTCTGGGTGACTGATGATGACACCCAACCAGCAACAGGCAGCAACGGTATCAAGTGTCAATAATAAAATCAGCCTTGGTTCGAATGGCCCTAGTCCGAGAGGACACGTCGTCGTCGTCGTCAGTGATCTCGTGTCTTCGTATTTTATGTTGCTTGCTGCTGGCAATAATGAATGGTTGGATCGCAAGTTATAAGAATGGTACGAGCCAGGTCTATTTATTTCTCTCCCTGCCGTTATTAGTCGTAAAATAGGACCAAAAATAAAATAAAGTGCATGTGCATCTCTCCTTCGTCCGTCCACCTGACACAACGTGATGCCAATCAGTCTGAGTTCAGGAGGCATCGAAGGGATGACGTCGCTTCTGCTTCTTGGTTCGTAGAATTGACTGACCATTTCTTGGAAAGTGACGATGGGTGATGCGCCGTAGGAAGAAGCTTAATGGATTCGGGTCAAGGAACATGAACTTGGAAGGAGAGCTTTTTTCTTGCGTGATGTTGAAGGATGCAACGCGTAATTCCTGTCGATCCCTTCTGTAAATTAGTATAGCTAAAATTGCTTATCAGCATTTTCTTTATTCGACGGCCAAAAAGTTAAGCTGGAAATTATTGTCAAGCTTGCAGAAGCGGAAAGTATTGAGTTTTAGTTTTGTTGCTGAAATATGCAGAACCAAATTCCATCTTCTTATCTTGCTGCATGCATATCAATGATACGATATTACAATGTAGTAAAAGTCGAGTAAAAACTAAATTTTAAAATGACTTATCTATTTGTAATATTAAACCGTGCTTACTGCACAGTTTCAACTGCCGCGTTGTCTGTGTTTTATGTACTCGTTTGGTGTTACTTATTTACGTGTAAACTTATTCATTATCTTGAATCATTTGTAAAGTTTTGAGACTGCTAAGAGCTGTAATAATACTCATAAAGTGTAAAGCACATTGCATTGATATCCATTTTCACGAGGACGTCAAATATTATTTTATTACTAACTGCTAATTTTAGTTAAAATGAAGCCATAAATTTGGACAACTAACGCTACCAAGTAAATTTTGCATGCAGATTTACATATCGAAGTGGACTTGACACACAACTTATTACCCACACCACGTGCAACGCTGCACAACCGTAGAGCGAGCGACACTGTTTTTTTTTGCAGTAAAAAATTGCCAGCGTATCGTCAAGTTGCAATGCTAATTTTGTACGTACACCAATTTCAGAGTTGAAATGCCAGCTAGATTGATGGGCTGCATTTTTTCATGTATTTCGCTGAGGCACACAACATTTTTTTGTAGGAAAGGTAATGGTCATTGTAAAGTTATTACCTCTCAAGGTCGATTACTGTAATGATCCAAAGTGTCATTGACTGACTATCTCCTTGCTGGTTTAGGTTTTTATGACATTCTTCTCATTTTCTATCAGCCTCGTCCAGCTTCAAATGTCAACGTCCTTTCACACACTGTATCAATTCTTATGTATGAAAGAGTCGCTTCACTCCTATCGCCAGTTTTCTCCTTCATCTACAAAAGACGGCAGCGATACCTTTCAAAGAATTCCTTAATTAGTACAAAAGGAAAACACAACATGTCTTGAGCAAATAGGACGTGGTGCACATTTTCCTTTGACTTTTACCTTTGGCGTGGTCCCAGCATTCAGTGTGGAATACGTGGAAAAGACAGCAGGAAGGAACAACTCGGGATATAATTAGTGAAAAAGGGATCAAAAACCCTTTTTCATCAAGTTTGACCACGTGCAAACGCATAGTAAGCGAACATTGCTCCGCTCTTGATTTTTTCAAAGTCCAAATTTAACCGAATTTCCGGAGAAAAAATGAAGATTGGACTAATTTGAGCATAATTGTGAAGGGCAAACCTTTCCATGATCAACACCCCTCAGACCACGACCACGATTTTTGTGGATAATAAACAGAAAACGTAATTATTAGGCAGTGGCAATGGTGAAACGACCAGAAAGAAGTACACAAATATTAGCAGCAACTTTCTCCCATGGGAATTTCCAGTCGCCTTGAACTGATTCTGCTCTCACCTTCCTCCAAGTTCTTGAGTCTCATTTCCTACTAACATTGTGACCGACTTGTTCATGGTCATTTCAAACTCCAGTCAATGCACGCGTCCAAAGTGTGCAAGTGGTCACAAAGACGTTGGAAAGATTTGACCAAATTTCGTCATCTTGACCATTGTTTCTTCACCTTGACTGACTTCTGGAGAAAACTGACAAGGGACACTCACGACCTGTCGTTTGAGTCCAGGGTACCCACTATGTTTTTTAGAATCTACTAGGACCCCAGATGAAGGATTCATTCATATTTCCGTGTAAAACTCATATTTGGCGCCATGGCGTGGCGCCAAATTCGCCAAATTTGATGGTTTTTCATTTTAAAACTGCCATAACTTTTGAAATCCTGGACGGATTTTCAAAATTGTTTGCAAAAATCATGACAAGGAGTTCAACTTTCGTATTCTATGAAATTTTTTTCAAAATTATCGTTTTTAACTTTTCGCAAAATTTCGAAATTTCGGGTTCGTCGAAAAAATGCTAAAAATATCTCAAAAATTAAAACTTTTTGATTTTTATTTTTTTCTCTAAAATTTCGACTTTTCTGATCATTTTAAGCATAAAATTTTAAAAATCCGACATAAACTGCAAAAGTTATGGGGGTTTGAAATTGGTCGAAAATGCAAATTTTTAAGTTTAGCGCCACGCCATGGCGCCAAATATGAGTTTTACACGGAAATATGAATGAATCCTTCATCAGGGGTCCTAGTAGATTCTAAAAAACATAGTGGGTACCCTGGACTCAAACGACAGGTCGTGAGTGTCCCTTGTGAGATTCAGTAAAGTCATGACATAGCAAAGTCCGAGCCAGTCCTTGGTTGTAAAATCGTGCCATGTTTGTGAAATCTATTCTGCCTGACTCAAAGATCATTGGACAAGTATGATGCTGGTATAACTTATCATTTATCAATCCATCTCCACACATATTTCACCTTTTATGCAGGTACATGTTGCCTTAGCTGCTTTGGTTATTTAAGTATGGTGGCAGCATTTTGCTACTGAGTCAGTAAGTTAGTTTTTTAGTAAATAGTGAGGTCGACGACCCACTCGTCGTTGAATGAGTGGCATAACACATTACGATCATGTTAAAACTTACTACCGACGGGTGCCAAAAAAGTCAATTTGATCAAACTGCATATCGTCAAACGAAGCGACTCGTATTCCATTTCCCCCGTTTTATTGCAACAATTCACGAGGTAGGTGAATTGGAGTGGTGTAAGGCAGAACGCTTTTTGGACGCGCAGCACAATTTTTCACAAAAGTATTTATCGCATTTTTAGCTACAATTGGAAACGACATTTGTCTATTTTTTCCAAACACGATTCATGTTCGTTCCACAGACACAGAGACGGAGTTGCTCGTCCACTTTGCAAATTTAGCAAAATTGCATCCAATTATGAATTGCATGCCAAAAATGACATGATATCATATTCGCTTACTTTGTTTTATTGTCTCGCAGGAGTAATAAAACGTAACTGCAATGGCATATCTATAATACATCTATATGAATATACATCTATGTAGATTTGCATATATTATGCTAGTGAGCTAATGAGTGGAGCTAATAAATGCAGAAAATGTGTGGCTGCCTGACTGCATGGATTGATTGATTGATGGTGTTCTTACATTTGCATACATTAATGTTATCATTATTTCATCTTTGTCTTCAAACAACTTGTTCTTATTGCGTAGCAGCCGCAGTAGCACCAGTTTTCGCTTAGTGCTCAATCGTGGTTGCACTCAATTACTTAACGAATGCAACAAAGACATGCTCGAGTCGTGTAATGAGGAGGACTCGTTGGACCAATCCATCCCATGGCTGATGAGAAGCATCGAAAACTAATTCTCGTTTTAGAGTTGAACTTTTAAGATCAACTTCAAATCCGTTTCAGAATTAAGGTAGCGATTTTACTCAAACATGATTGTTGTCATTAAAACTGATTTAAAGAAACGTGTTCTTGCCTCAAGAATAATAGGACTTCTCGAAAAGTGCACTTTTAGATACGATCATACGTGCCATTTGTTTAACTTTGGCAATTAGCTGCCACTTTGTGTAGGTGGTGGGGATCACAATAATTGCACCAATACCTGTCCGGACCTCTGGGAATAGAACAGAATATTTCTCGTGGTCAAGATGCATAAATACCTTTTGTACATCTGACACGCATTGCACAGAAATGCGATGTGTAAATTTTATACTCCTTTTATAGCAACAACAACTAATTGTTTAAAAATATAAGCCGACACTCTAAGATAATGTCTGAAAAAACTTCTTGGAAAATCGATAGTCACAATAAGCAATAATAAATCAGCAAATAAGCACCAGAAACGATTCTGCTGAAACTTACCTTTCGGACAAAAAAAGCGTCTTAAGTTTTGCAAATTTGCCTTGTGCCAACTTAATTAGTTCGCAACAATCGAGTTCACTCACTCGCATTTTGTATGCACACCTCAAATTGTGTTGTTTACATGTTTTCATTTTTAGAATCAACATCCCCTGTGTCCTGCAACGAAGGATGGCAAAAGCATCCTCTGCATGCAATTCTGCATAAGGCTCACAGTTCGCAGAATTTTTATTTTTCTGCGAATCGCTTGATTAAAATGTGCATGATATTACTTGGTGTAGATCTTGTGTGTAGAATGCTGACCAGTTTACGCACCACGAGTCCTGCATGTATTGATTTACTACTCGTGGTCATATACTCGGTAGGAGGGTGTGTTCCATATGATGATGAAGATATGGATGCATGTATCACAAATTGTACTAACCCACACCACAGTGAGCTGGCTTATAGTGGGGTCAAGAACCTTTTAATTGTATTTTATATGTTACATAAAAAAGGAGATAAAGTGACGCATTTTGTCTACAAGTTGGCCCACGCCAAAAATGCATTGACCACTTTGCGCGGTGATTTATGTCGTTGGTGTACTCTTGCTGCACTGCTGTAGCAAGTCGTGGTGAGCCAGTGGCACATATCGAACAAAGCCAAAAAAGAAGAAGACGGCCAATAACCTTTCAAGTTGAATTCAATTCAAGTCGGTGGTGTTGTGTACTTTTAGAGGACAAACACCTTTGTGCCTTTTTACCAATGGAATAGGGGGACACGGTGTGCCAGACCTGTTACAACCAGCAGACCAGTCCTAACACAAGAGGCTCACCACCAATAAATATTAGAATCTCTTATCCCCAAGCATATTTATCCTCGAATCACACTTTTATCACGATATGCAAACAAGTACTTAACATAATCAATTGGATAAGCTCCCATTAAATGACAATTAAAAATGCTGCATGACTCCAGTCAATGACTAATATGCATAGGCGTCAATGTGGAAAAGTGCGTGTGTGATCAGTGGTGGGAGTATCCTCATGGGTTCACTTTTTGATTGGACGGAGGTCCACCATGCCTCCAATTTGCACAAATTCACGACTTAACCTTCACATCGTGGGAGGGAAGTGGCAGGATTTGCGAATTGCGACGGATTCTCAATTTCCATGCCGTAGTCGCGTCATTAATGCAAACCAGAATTATGATAATGATGAGAAATAATTAAGAATTTTCTGTTTCACTTTTATTTTCATTTAATTTGAAGCATATCAAAATTTTGGATTTCTTGTTTTCATGGGTTTAGCAGGCGTATTTTATTTTTAGCTATGGTGGTAGACGACCAATAAGATGCATGTTTTGTCACTTTTTCTAGTAAATCCTTACGCTTCCGTTTTTTAGGGCAAGCAAGAGGTGACTTGTTGCATCTCGTCGGTCAATGTGCCCATTATTTCCCACTGTTTCACTTTTGTTTTGCATCTTCCTTTGAAGACAAGAAAAGCCGTGTCACCACTAAAATATTATTGTACTCACTCGGCACCAACAACGCCACCCAGTCCGGCCGAGAGTGGGAACGTGCCCTTAAACCAGTCAGGAGTTGTTGAGATATAATTCCAGTTTCAGACCGGATGCATCATGATCGCATCATGATCTTGCTAACATCATAACCTGAATAAACCCAGAGAATATTTACGTACCTGCACAACAATATGCACTCGAGTCTGGAATACTAACCCACAAAACCACCAACTTGTCAAAGGAGCACCATTGCCTATAGCAGCGGAGATGATGAGATATACAGATGAGGCAACTTTGCTGATGAATGATATGTACAAGTTGATAAGATTACGGTGATGACAAATGCATTAATTGGCCTAGAGATTAGTGACGACTCACTACTAGGTAACCACTATAGTATAGCTGGTGTTTTACCTGCATGTTGATATAGCAGGTGCACTCCAAGGGGCAATGACTCTCCTCACTTCGTCGCCTCACATCTCATTGTGAAAGGACACATTTAGGACAATTGCTTGCATAGAGTAAACAGCAGCCAATTTAAGTTGAAAGATCCTCACTCTTCGCTATGCTTCTGGTACTAAAGTGTTAAATAGTGTGTTTGACACTCCTGGAAGAGTTCTTCTGGAGGAGAAGCCATGACACGAATCTGGCAGGTAAAACCTATTCGTCTCATGTTTGAAACCTTGTTAGCGCATCGTCTCTTGGCTTCAACGCCGCCGCAAACCCCGAGATGGGCGCTCACCCCAGGAGGAGAATGGGAGGAGAACAAGAGGAGAACAAGAAGAACAAAGGGAAGAGAAGAAGGTTTTATTGGAGGATAAATAAATAAAAGGAAAACTGGGCCAAAAAGTCAACGAACGACCTTTTCTCTAATGTAATTCCATTCTAAGGTAAGGAGTAAGACATCGCAGCCACTCGTCTTGTTACCATAACCATCACGATCAGCATATGTATAGCTAAGAAGCAGCAGTATCTCCAAGATGAAGAACTTGCATGCACATTGCATCCCATCGTCGCATACGTACAAACAATCTTAGGCAAACATTGCTTAAAGATCATCATCGCGCATGCAGTTAAGTGTGCATACGCATCCCATGGGCTACAATGTATGTAGAGACGACTGCATCCGATGCATTCTTCTTGCACACATTTTTTGCACTGCAATCCTCGCTGGTCCGAGTCAAGCAGAAGAAGAAGAAGGGCAAGCCAGTGGTACAGATTATCGGCTGAGGACAAATTTGAACTCGTGCTGAGAAGGTATCATTGGCTTGGCCATTTTCCTCACTGCCTTGTTTCACGGTATTAAATACTTCTGCTGGCTCATTTTCCAATGCATTCTACTTATGTGGATGGCTGATGGATCATATATTCTCAATTTGAATAGTTTTGTAATACGATATCCAAATGGGAAACTCTTTTCCCAGGAAGATGACGATCATGTGGAAAGAAGAGTTGCATATTTAGTTAAGATTCTTTGCTGGAGATGCAGTTTTCGAAAGTTGAGAACTCTTCTTCTTCTCAAGATTTTGTAACGGGTTTTCTCAAGGAACTTCAAAATCCTGGCTCCTGTGACCCTTCAAATTCTAAACCAAAAACTACCGTCATTCACTCCGCGTCCGTGTCAAATTGAATCTTAGAAACGGGACCTAGTCTGCATCCACTCATCGAAATACTACAGTTTTCGAGACAGTTTCGAGACGACCTGTCCAGGCTTCTGGCTTCCCTTCCAATCATTTTTTACACATTGATGATGCATGCTTATGGACCAATTGCGAGCAGTAAGATCCGGATTTAAGGTGAGCAAAATATCTGCCCTACAGCAACCTCAGTAAAGAAGACAGCCCAAGACGTTTGGTGGTGTGCGTCCTGATGGAGCAGTGGCAACGGTTGGAGCCCCATGCATGCACAGAGTTCTTGGTGAATGTTGGTACAAAGAAGTCATAAAGTTAAAAAGTGGTGAAGTGGACCTATTACTACAGATACTACGACTACTACACTTTACTCATTTATTGTATTCCACTATTTTGTGTTTATGCCACCTCAATCGGGTCAATGAACCATCAACAGCAACAGTGCACACCGTGGTGCAGGAGTGACGATGGTATTATTGGTAGTGCCCCAGGTCTCTCGCATTAAATTAAAGCTCTTCATCATTAATGCTTCGTAATTACATGCATGACACAACGATCTCCGTCGAGCACCACCTCTGTGCAAAAAAAATGGTTCGGAAGACGAAAATTTCGCACTGCCGTAATTCTTATGCATTCCAGGAAAAGATACGAATCTCCATTTCCACGAGTTCATGTATTTCAAACCCTGTTGTTTTAAATGCGCATGATGAAATGATGCTTTCTTGCATGTCTTGCGTAACCAAATTAGGAGGAATTCATCAAGATGCATTTTCCCAAGGAGGCGGCAGAACTTCTCGGATTTCATGCAATTTCCAAGTGAAATATTCAACGCGAACCTTAAAGTGCACCCAAAAAGTTATGGCCTGATTTCCCAACCACTTGCTTCACTCTTCTGTCTCCCACAACTGTTCACGAATGAAGGAGTAGGAAAGGCGTACAATTCTTGCCCTCTTCCTGTCATCCCCACCAAAGCCTATAAATCCGAAGATAATAAAATAAATGGGATATTTATTGTGCGGGTTTTTGTTGGGCTCTCGTTGAATGAACAAAGGAGAAACGGTGCATATGAACCATTTTAACCATGAATACGACACTCTCGAGAAGAAAGAGACTGTTCCCTTTAACTGTATAAGAGATCCGTTCGTCCTTTTAAAACTCACCTCTCTCTCGCCCCATCCATTTCCTTGGTCTCGGGAGGATGGAGCGGTTTCCTTGTTGGCGTGGAGGGTCAAACCAATATTCGCTCGACCTGGATGGGACACTTACTCATTTGCTCCACCATAAATTAATGCAGACTTCTGGGGACCGGGTCGCGTGGAGTACTTAAAAACAAGCATTGAGAAAACATACGAGTAGATGTATATGATGCTTTAACAAGTATTTATAGACGAGCACATGTTGCAATCAACTTCACGGGACGGCAAGTTTTTAGAACAGATCACATTTCAAAAAGTAAAAATGGATTGATGCAAGGTTAATAATAGTGAGAAAGAGGGGAGAAAAGTTACTTGGCTCATTTCATCTGCATCTCGGTTGGTCAGCACCACTGATGGGCAGTGAGGTCCAGCATCTGTCCACCAAGAGTCAAAATCTCCACTTACTTGTTGCTTACTGCATAAAAAGTGGGGCCTGGTAATTGTTTCCAGCCCAATGATTCGGACTCTGCAAGGACCAACGAGTGGATTGAGAGATTTATTAGTGCTCTGTCGTGCTGAGTGGTGACCCTTAATGATAATTCCTCCTCTTCCGAGTTCCGTCTTGCCTTGGACGACTTGAGAGTCGACTCTGATGTCCAGGAAGCAGATGGGCAATTGACCCACTTTCCTTCTCCTCCGCACCGCATCTGACGCTCTCGGGAGATGACTTCTTCTTCTCCAGTGGAGAAGGAAGACTTGACCGGCCCAAGTCCTGCATGGGCATTCTGCTCCCAAATACTGCTGCTGGGAGAAAAGAAATCTGGGTGTGTTTTCCAGATGGGGAACAATTAGACGCAGAGTTGGAGAAGGATAAGGGAAGTCTCAAGTGAAAAGGGTGACCACCTATTTGGGTTGAAACAAAGCGTGCATATTAACTTCGGACTTTTGACCTAAAAACTTTTCTGGAACTTGGTTGTTGGTGTATCCAACGGCATGAATTATGGTAAACGAGCATCATGAGCAGAGTAGAAAATTCTCAGATTTGGGCGAGGTTCTTGATCTCATGTTGCCTCCTTATGATTTGTGGTCTCGTTCGGAAGCTGTTGGATTTCTCCTTGGGTGAGTACCGTGCATGCTGGTCTGCCAGGACTCAACCCAGGTCGTCATCCCCCTCCCGTCTCAACAACTCTCCGCATTTAATCGTTCAAACCATGCATTTGAAACACTTTGCGTTCCTCCACGAAGCAGCCACCGCGTTGTTCTCGCCCTGTGCAAAGCGTATTTTTATGATTGGAGGACGTTGCCTGACGTACCCTGCAAACTGTACGAGCTGTAGGGGCTCCTTGCGTCGATTGCTGGGAGATATTTGTCGTCTCAGCTGACTGTCATGTCATGGTGCCCACGTATAAAAGAGATGTAGGACGTACCTGAGTCCTCAGATAGTCAGTCCTGGCTGCGGGCCTCGTCACACACGATCACTCTCATCATCAGAGCTCGTTGCATCCCTTCTTCTTCGTCTTCAGCCCCACTCACTTGGTCGTCACCTTTCCTTGGTCTTCTCGTAATATAATCTTTTCAGCTCGGCTCAGCCACTTCTCACTTCACATCCACCTTCACTCCTGTCCACTTCTTGGCTTGGTTGGTGAAGTAGACGTTGTGGTTGTCTCACATTGTGTCGTGGTTCTCTCTTCTCCGGTCACCCCACTAAAGCAGCCAGTGTTCCCTGTCTCCTCCTCCCCCACACACAAGCACGACACGAGTCCACTGCGGAGATTGATTTTCAAAAACTTCTGAGACTGACTAATTGTTAAGCCGTGATAATTAAACGACACAAGATGCTCATCTTCTCCAAAGCGGTGAGTTTGCTGATGGGGAGTGAATTGTGCTGGACACTCGTCAGCTTCCTCCTCGTCCTCGCCCTCGTCAGAGTCGTCCAACTCGTGCTCTACCTGAGAAAACTGCCCCCCGGTCCTTGGGGCGTCCCCTTCCTCGGATTTCTACCCTTCCTCAACGGCATCCCACACCTCCAATTCAACGACATGAGCAAAAAGTACGGCTCGACCTTCTCCGCCAGACTGGGCAACCAATTGCTCGTCGTCCTCTCGGACTACAAGAGTATACGGAAGGCCTTTCGCAAGGAAGCCTTTTCCGGAAGGCCGGAAAACGAGATCTCTGCCATCATTGAGGGATACGGTGAGTTAAGCCTTGTTTATGCTCTAATTTATGGATTATTTGGGGCACAACGTGAGACTCGGGGTCAAATTGAGACTTTTCTTGTCCAGAGCTAAGACACAATGGGCATTCTTTTTTTAATGAACAATCATAATCATCACCATCCACGCAGTCATATAGCAACACTCAAATGTTAATTTGCAAATATATTCATGAGCGCATGCGAGATGAATGGTCGCGTCTCAAAAATTGAGACTGAGGACATTTTAGTAATAAGTTAACTGCGATACTGAGCCAAGCATGTGAGTCCAACAAGTGGTTCTACATGTGTAAATATACATAGAAAAGCAAATATAGACCGTAAGCGACCGTCCTAAATAGCATAAAAGTATATTCCATCCTCCTTCACATGGCTACATATATTTTCTATCGATATCTTTATACATGCAAAGTTGTGGCTGTTCTTCTCGCGCAAATTTAAGCACTTGCTTATTTAGAGCGGATGCTTTATGAATGATAATCACATTCGTATCGGCAGGATTATCATAACATTTCGTACCAACATCGTCACATGGGGTGATCTTGTTTGCAAATATTTTGCAGTTCTGCAATTATTGCAAGGGCGTCCGTCAGTCATCATTGTAAGTGCTGCATGGCATGCCATTCTTACCAATTCAGAATATGAACTTGTTGCACATTTCAAACTGACATAAACTAAATGTTGTTGGTTCAATATTATATTTTAAATGAACAATGTGTGCAATTTGGCTGCAATTGTTAAAGGGCATGCAAATTTTGTTTAAGATTCTCTTTTCAATCGATTGTTTAATGCTGGGTTGTTTAGGATATGGATCGCTTGTAACTTTCACCCAAACAAAAGTGGGTTCATGGCCGAGTCGAGTTTTGGAATTTGAGACAAGTTAAATATACGCATGACTTTTGGTCATTTGGAAGGTGTGGAAATCATATTGAGTAAAACACTATATTTAGAAATGCATGGAAAGTGCATAATACGACCATTTCCAGAACTTACTCGTATTCCAGTACGTCAATCATGCATGTTTCTGTTCCGGTTTTGACAAGGATGAATAAAATTAAGTAGCGATCTCATCCCCACGTGTCACCCTCGTATTCAGACTAAAATTCCGTTAAAGCTTGACATGCCGTACTCATTTAAATTCCGGAGAAACTAAGTCTAAATGTAGTGCATTTGCAATTCCATCCCCACATTTTTATTACGACATACCTAAATAAACAAAAGCTGAAGGCATGGTCGTCGGGTGAATGAACGAAATCGACATTTGCAAAGCTCGCCAATTCCTTAAGCCATTGTCCCGACGAGAAATATTATCATGATTTATACTTTATTTATACTTTTATCACTTTCGTCTCGTTACTCATGCAATTTTTGTATTCCTCTTTCCACACCTTGCTCATTGAAGGGTGGTAGAAAAATCAGTCTGGTTCGCGGAACTGGGAAAGTCGGTCATAAAACACGATGAGAATGAGTCAATCATTTATTGACGAATGCTAATTCCTTTCCTGGAAGCGATGTTTTACAAAATTTATTACAATTCAGAAATAAAAATGCTTAAAATACGTTGACCCCTTCATAATTCGAAACATTATAACCTACCTCACTCCAAAATTAGCATAATTGTTACATTATTTCACCAGAATTATGGAAATAGGAGGCGACTGTCGAGCAAAATGTTGAGCTGAAATTCAAGTCTTTGGGAAACAATGCTTTCTGGTATCAAAAGCTATGCTGATGATATGCACACGAATGTCTACGGCTTTACATTGCATGGGATGAACCCATGTGTGGATTTCCTCGGTAGTGGAGGTAGCAAAGGCCTCTCAGTAAATAATATTTTAAGGTGGTCCTTGATTTCTTATCGGGTTGAATGAACTATCTCATCCCGAACTCGTGGAGACGGACAGTTCAGTTGGTCGGATGCATCGAATTGCCTCCCATTGTTGTCCTGATAAAGAAGCCGGGCGGGGAGGAGGATGTAAAAAGACAGGTAAAAAGCGCTCCAGACTCGCACTCTCCAGGAGCAGCAGGCCACGATCTCAAAGTCCACTGACCCCTTCGTTCCGTAGTTTTATTATATTTGTGTATGCCTCCAAATCCCAAACTGGATTTTGTGTGAGAAAAAGTAGGAGGAGGAGTAGTTTATTTTTTACTGTCGTTAAAAATGCCCTGCTGGAGAATTTTGAACCCTCACTTGCTGCAGCGTCCATGGGTTCATCACCACCAACGGACGTTTAGCAGGTTCCATTTGAGGAGCATATGTCGGTCCGATGTCCGACTCAGGTCCCTCCATCCGCTGGCTTGCTGAGATTAGCCCTTCCTTCCCAGTCATCTAATAAAAATTAAAAAAACTGAGACCCAACAACGTTTCATGATGTGTTTAGAGATAGATTTTCGTTAAAAAAAAGTGGACACGCAAGCTTACATACGACTTATACTAATTTTACTCTTCCTTCCTCTGATTTCAGGCGTGGTGAATGTGGACGGCAAGTTGTGGAAAGAACAGAGAAAGTTTTTACACGAGCAGCTTCGTCGCTTCGGAATGAAACAGGTGGGAGCTGGAAAGGAGCAGTTGGAAGCCAGAATTATGGTGAGACACTCAATCAGCTTTATTATTCATTCATTAATAAATCGGAATGAATCTGAATTTGCAGAATGAGGTGTCCCACTTTTTGGCTCAACTATCCGAGGAACCGGTCGGATCTCCGCTAAGTCTGAACAATGCTCTGACGCTGTCCTTCTCCAACATGATCTGCTCCCTCCTCATGAGCGTCCGCTTTTCCAGAAACGATCCCCGCTTCAAACGCTTCATGGGGCTCATTGAAGAAGGCTTTCAACTCTGCACGTCCACCGGAGCTTCTAATTTCATCCCTTGTCTTCGTCACCTTCCTCGACTCCAGGCTCTCAACGTCAAAATACAAGCTGTACGAATTCAAGTACTTTTAGCTCTTACAGAGAAAAAGTTGCAGTTTTAATGTTTGACGTGATCTTTTGCAGAATCGGGACGAAATGTCCGAGTTTTTCCGAGATATTGTGGAGCAGCATAAGGAGACTTTTGACCCGTCCGACATCCGGGACGTGGTGGACACTTACCTGCTCGAGATTGAGATTGCCAAGCAGGAGGGCAGAGATATGGAGCTGTTCCATGGAAAAGACGCTGGTAAGCAGACACGTGAAGCGAGTTGGTTTGCATGGATGGATGTTTAGTAAGGCGTAGGAGGGTGGGTAGGTGGGTAGGAAGAGATTGTCTCATCTCAACCTACCTCAGCATCACCACATGCAGTTATAGTTTTCAAAAGTTATGATATCATCTTCAGGTGAAGAGTTTATAGATTCTTGGTGATTATCTCATTCTTTGGTTCACTTGGTGAATGAAATGAGCGTCAATTAAGGAACAAACCAGACCAGCTACTTATTACTTGTCTGGTTTACCAAGTCGACTCGAAAATCACGAGGAAAATGTTGTCCCTGGTTAATGGGTACAACAGCAGCCAGAGCCAATTTGTCTACCTCTTTTGCCCTTTTGACTCCTTGAAATTGTAAACTTTTGCTCGATTTCTTGTCAAGTCCGTGTTTTTCATTGACGAATCCTCTCTGAAGACCGTTCATTTCCCCCCTCGCATATCATCTAAGTCTCTGGTAATTCTAGCAAAATATAGGAATTATATACTAGTAGTAGGTACATGTAAGGCAATTGTACTACGTTGTAATTTGCTCATTGGTTGGTTGGTTGGCAGGCACATAGCTAAATACCGAATGTGCTAATAGTGCATGCTAAATAAATATGAGCAAGTGGATGAGTGAGGTACCTACACATCTGCCCAGCCTATGGACGCATATGCACCTCTGTAACTTTTACTAGATGTGCATATTTCTGTTTCCTTTAATAGTTGCAAATTTCTTTGCAAAATTCTTGAGCCAACAACAGGTTATAAAATTTGCTAATTAAGTATGTATGCGAATGTACGTATGCAGATATGGGCTGACTGAAGAAGAAAGATTTTTGGAATATTTTCAATTAAGCTATAATGTAGACATGTGAAATTAGTTGGTTAGGTGGTCCTATAGACGGATGGCTATGCTCGTTACATGGCCGCCGACACAAGTATTCAATAGTTGATAGAGATTTTTAACAAAGGCGAAACTATTGTATAATTGACGCTGCTGCAAGCCATCCAATTAAGTTGGCGTCGCGTCGCAATAAATTTATTATGTTTGTCATGATGCCAAAAGTGAACATGGATGGCGTCTGTTAAGTACAATAGCCATCCATCCATAATAATAAATAGTGCATGTATTTCTGACCCTGCTAATTTTATGAGTTTGTAAGCATTTCGTTGCTTGTACTTGCAGATCGTCAAATCTATCAAATTTTGGGAGACTTGTACTCGGCTGGAATGGAGACGACGAAAACCACGATGAACTGGGCCGTGTTGTACATGCTCCACTATCCCGACATCCTAAAGAAGGTCCAGAATGAGTTGGATGAGGTAATTGGACGACGACGAAACTGTGAACTTTCGCTTAACCATTTCTTTCCATAGTTTTCTGTTCAGAAATGTAATTAGTTTTTGGTCACTGTTCGCAGGTTGTGGGTCGCAACCGTCTCCCATCTTTAGAAGATCTCGCAAACCTGCCCTACACGGAGGCCACCCTGCTCGAAGTGTTTCGCCGTGCTTGCATCGTTCCTTTGGGGACTACACATTCCACAACGACGTGAGTCCTTCATAACCGAATCGACTAGAAATTCCCTCGCAAATTTATGCTTAACGCCACATTGTTTGCACCTGTAGTGACGTGATGCTGGACGGCTTCCTCATACCAAAGAACTCCCAAGTGATCCCACTCATCTACGCCGTGCACATGGACCCCACGCTCTGGTCTGAGCCAGAAAAGTTTGACCCCACGCGATTCCTCAACGCCAAAGGTCGCGTTGTGAAGCCCGAGTTTTACATCCCGGCACGGGACGCCGCATGTGTCTCGGTGACGTGTTGGCTCGTCACCAGCTCTTCCTCTTCTTCACCTCTCTCCTCCACGTCTTCGACATTGAGCCCGTGCAAGGGGCAACTCTCCCTGATCTCGTGGGCAAGAGTGCAGTCACCATCATTCCCGATGAGTACGAGGTCAGCCGCACTCCCTTAAACCCCATTTCATTACAACATTTAATCTATAAAAATTGGCAATTTTCAAACTAAAAATCCATTTCTTTCCACAGCTTTGCATGAAGCCAAGGAACCTCGAGTTGCTCAACAACTCTGTCAAATGTGATCAGTCCAATAATGCAGCCCCAAATGTGGCCAACTCCGAGAAGAGGAACATTGGTCAACACTGAAGCAGCAGGGGAACAAAGATATGTGACGAGATGATGACGACTGACTCGGTCCGTCTGGTCGGAATCTTATTCACTCCTCAAATCCAATATCGATGATCAATCAATCAATCAATTATATTCACCAGTTCGTTGCGCCAGTGCCATTTTATGTATTACCTCAACAACTACTCAGCTCAGGTCATGCCCACCTATGTATCCACCAGTACCAAGGCCACGGCCCCCCTTCCCCCCCACCCCTCGTGGTTTACTGGTTTGGTTGTATCACCATCTTCATAAATATTATGATCAAGTGATTCGTGGTGTCACCTCCCACATTTACCACAAACTAAACCCCTTCAATGTTTGCTATATTATGTTTGCAACTATTTATCGCATTGATGCAGGGATTCTTGTTTTTTGGCGACTTTATTGACCCACCGACTTTTTAAAACAAAAAAACTATATAAATGTACACACACACAAGCACACACACCGACTCGAGTCAGTTCACCAACCAACCATCCTGTAATTGTCCCTTTAGTGATTGATATGCCCTGTGCAAATTGCTCACAGCACTCAAATACGCAAAATGCATACCTGTATGCGTATGTATGTACGTGTATGACGACGACCCTGGGAAAAATTCGGCCAGGGTTCGGTTATGAATGCATTTATTTACACAACACATTTACACAATATCTTAAAAGTTAGGATGACAATATCGACGATAAAGCTCATCCGCAGTCAGGTTTATTTTTTGATCCCACCGAGTTACCGAATATACCTTTAAATAGCCTAGAATTGAATTAAGTGTCACAGCAGCCACGTGACATTTTAATTTCACCCTTATCTCAGCTCTACATAAGTATAAGGCACACGTTAATTAATGCGTGTAATTATAATTACTCAGGTGACTTTGACAGTTTCACAGGCAAAACTTACCCGAAAAAGGGACAAGCTGAGATTGGTTGGTGTTCCTTATCAATGTTTTTATATTACCACTTTTTTGCACGTAGGCTAGAAAATTATATAATAGTTTTTTTTTTAGATATCTATAATAAGTAATAGTGTAATAGTCTTGTAAGTATTTATTGCCCTAGAGCTTAGTTAATTATAATTATCCTTTTAATTATTACTTAGAGATTTAAAATAAATATGACCAAACGACTATTCGTGTTGGTCAAATGTGTCAATTGAGAAAGCGAGAAAGTAAGACTTTCACTCAAAACATGTCAAAGTGTTGGGATTTTGCATTCTGGTGAATTCTGCTTTCTAGTCACGACGACGACGATATTCACTGGATACACTTTCTCCTAATGCTAATCCATAAATAAAATTTGCAAAAGAAAAAAGAGATGAAATTATTTGTCCAAAAAAATTGCAGTTTTAAATTTTGAGTTATGAATGTATATTTACGTAGTCCTAAATTTTATCATTACCCTCTGTCACTTGTCTAAAACTCGTTCTCATGATGACCATGAGTACTTGTGTAATGTAAAAAAACTACAATGATTGCGATTAATATTTTAATTGGTTTAATTATGAACCACTTTGAACCACTGTAATCGTTTTTAGTAAATGTTCTTAGTAAATTATTCATACATACATTTCGTTGTAAACTACTTGCTTATGTTGAAAAATATATTTTAAAAAAATGATACACGTTTAAAAAACTTTCTTAACGCGTTTTTGAAAATGTATGCAATTGGGCTTTCTAATCTGTATGCAACATAACATCTTGAGCATGCAATTTTCATAAAGCACAAGTCTGTTTCAACAGAACAGAACACGTAAGTTTTGCATAATTGGTTTTTATTACTTGCTCAAAGTATATTAGATACATGTTTTTATATGTCGCCCATTATCCGTCGGGCACTTGTTTCAAACAAATTTATTGAGTAAAATTGTTTCTGGTCAACGGTTGTATGAGATAAGATTAAAGTATTTAATTAAAAGAAAAAGCAGCTCAACCTTGAATAAAGCTTGGAAAATAGGGAGACCTGAATCAGTCAAGTATTTGCATAAAATTACAAAATTTTATTCCCAAGAATCGTCCGTGACAGCAGGTTTGGGAGGGGATGAGTTATAATAACGAGGTCTTTTATTGAAACCATTGTCCTGGTCATCATCGTCGTTCTGTCTTTTTGCTCCATAACCCCCACGACCACCTCCACCACGGCCCCTGCTGGACCCATAACTCTCTTCGCCAAAGGAGGGCGACCCACCACCACCCCGAAAACCACCTCTAAAACCACCCCCACCACCATCACTACCGCCTCGACCCCCACGACCCCCACCTCCTCGTCCCCTGGAAGATCCCCTTGAGTCACCTCGACCTCCTCCTCCAAATGAATTCGATGAACCGTAGCTATCATTACCACCACCACCACCTTGACAATGAAAAATAATATTAATGTAGAGTGGTTAAGGTAATGTCCTGCTGTTGCAGTGTATTATCCAATGTTAAATTGAGAATAGGATAGTTTGTTACCTCCTGGCTTTGAGCTTTTGCATTTGAAACACTCTGATCGACTGGCGAAATTGGAAAATCCGCAGTCACAATTCCAATCTTCGCCACGCTGTCCTCCTCCACCGCGTCCACCACCACGGCCCCCTCGTCCTCCTCGTGATGATCCACCAAAATCATCACGACGCCCTCCGTAAGAATTGGCTGGAGTGCTATCTCCGCCACCACCTAATACCCAATGGCACCATGAGCAAATAGTACTTTATTCAATCAATGCTGGTAGTAAAAATTACCTGGTTTAGAGCCTTTGCATTTAAAACACTCTGATCTGCTGGCAAAGTTGGAAAATCCACAGTCACAATTCCAATCCTGACCTCGAGAACCTCCTCCTCCTCCCATTCCACCTCCACCAAATGAACCCCATGAGCCGCTATCATTGCCACCACCACCTCCGCCTTGAAAGTAACGTAAATAAAAGTTGTTCATGTAGTGACTTGTTATGTAAAATTGAGAATATTAAAAAAATGTTGACACCTCCAGGCTTTGAGCTTTTGCATTTAAAACATTCCGATCGGCTGGCGAAATTGGAAAATCCGCAGTCACAATTCCAGTCTTCCCCGCGAGGTCCTCCCCCACCACGTCCAGCACCCCGACCCTCTCTTCCCCCTCGGGATGATCCACCAAAATCATCACGACGCCTTCCGAAAGAGCAAGTCGGAGTCGTATCTCCGCCTCCACCTAACATCCAATCACACCGTAAGCAAATTATGATAATCTATTTAATTGACGTCGACAGTATTACCTGGTTTTGAGCCACAATTCCAATCATCGGCTCGAGAACCTCCTCCAACTCCGTCTCCTCCAGGCGAATTCCAATCGTCGTTGCGGTCTTCGCTGCTACCACCGGCTTGAAAATTAAAAAGAATAGATTTTAGAGTTGCCTTGCTATGTCAAATTGGGAATGTTATGGATGGTCAGATACCTTCTGACTTCACGGGGTCTGCAGTTCTACATCTGAAGGTCAACTGTGGAGGTATCATTCCTGCGATGTGGCCCCTGTCCAGGAATATGCTTCCCACAAGCTGGACTGGTTGGTGCCCACTCAGAGGAGCAGAAGACGCGAGTGAGGGCACGAGCTGATGTTGATCCAGCTCGATAAACACTTTCCCAATCAACTCTGGTGACTTGCAAACGGAACGTTCCAACTTAATTTCAGCCGGTGTGGTTGAAGGTGAAGGTTGTTCCGATTTGGTCCCGACGTCGTCATCATCGTCACGGAATGATGTCGCAGTTTCGGTTTCGCCTCTTCGTCTTGGATCAGGAGCATAGGTAGCTGGGGACGTGATTGGGACGACTATTTTAGGAAGACCGTCGTGAGCTTTCTCAGGCAGCTCAAAATTTGTACTGTCCGTCACGGATTTGGAATTTGGGGCTGCTGTAGGTGCAGGCTCAACTGCCTCCACAACAATGTCCTCTGCCACACCCATTCCTTTGTTTTGGCGTTGAGGACAGGTTAAGAAATTTCGAATTAAAACCTATTCCGTTTGAGGCGGAAGGGAAAATGACGACCTGAGAGGAATAGCTTGTTCTCTTTAAAACTAGAAAATGTAGGCAAATACTAGAAAATGCGGGGATTGTTGGGAGTGTAAACTGTTAAAAGTATATTTAGTCCTTAGCACAGTATCCAGTAGGCTCATACAGACACTAAATACATGAAATTCAATATGAATGATATGCTGATACATGAAATGCAAATCAAGTTCTGTGAGCAAGAGAAAAAATGTCAGAGGTGCAACCTCACTCATAAGCCAAATGTCAACCAAAACGTCCAATTCTACAATCTACTTTTCTATCGGCTTCAGGTAATCGATAGAACGATGTGTATGTAGTGTGTGATTTGGTTTAGCTTAGTTTGGTTACGTATTCATACAAGGCTCAAACCTTAATAATGAGAAATTGAGTTAGTAAGATGAGCACAAAACTACACGGGCAGCGAATTGTTGTCAAGTAGTTTAAATACATTTAATATCAATTTGTTGCGGGTTACCGGTTTTCGACGAAACTTACAAATACAACCTTACGCAAATGTTACTTTATACTCAACTAATTAAGTAGTAGTGAGCAATGTAGCCGAGATTATCGCCCATGAACACTTTGGGTATATTAAAAATGAGCCTGCAGCCAACTGCAGGAACATAATAGTCTGGTACGTAATGTGGACAAATGATAAGTCAAACAGTAAAATAAATAACATAAAATAACAGTCGAAAAGAGAAATACATCATAATAGCATCAGTATCATACACGAAAAATGTCATGAGAATGGAATGAGTCAAGATAAATTCATAAAATCAGAGTCACGAACCCCCTAAAAAAATAGCCAGATGAACAAAATGGATAAAACGGGATAAAGAATAAGTAAATAGGGCCAGTCAAGCAATTTTTAAGCAGTTGGGCCACATCGCCTGGCTACAAGTCCAACTTTTATCCAAGGCTAAGTGCAGCAAAGTCGTCGTCATCGTGTAATGAGGACTCGTTAATCGACAACGGAGAGTCAGTCACAGACGGAGAAGCACCACGTCGACCACGAGAACCCTCAGAGTTCTTGATTCGCTGTAAAGGGCCCTTTCTACTAAAAGGAAAAGCAAAACGAAAAATAAAATAATAAAGAAAGTATAAAAATAAATACATAAATAAACAAAATTAATAAGTGAGGGACGAATGTCCTTTCTCTGTGTAGCCACACCTCTTGGGAGAAATTTTTTCAGTCCCTTTCTTGGTATGTTTTCGCTTTCGCTCCATCGTCCAGTCTTCGTCGTCTTCATCCTCTTCGAAATGCTCTTCTTCAGAAGCAACGTCGCCATTCTGCACAAAATTATATATGTAATCCTAATTCTAATATTGAGTTCAATTTCAGAAATAAAGCATACTTGGAAATCTAATAATCTCGTGTTATTAATTTAACTAACCTGATGACTTTGACTGGAAACCGCCGATCCTGCAGCACTATTCCCTTGATGTGACGACGCTTTTTCGTGCCCCTGAGAACCACTCCCAGTCGATCCATTTCCATTCTGAGAGTTCTGACTCGAAGACCCTTGAGCAAGTCGACGACTCGCGATACGAGAACTGTTCCTACCCATTCCCATACACTTTTCTAAATGCGGTGCGAACCTTTGAGCAGCCAAGGTTCTACGACAGCGAGGACATTCACATTCAAAATTAAACTTTTTTGCTAACGGCTCGCCAAAAATGTCCACACCCGGCGCATCCACCACCTGGTGTTCTAGTTGGACATCCTCCAGTACGCCGAGTCCTTCAAGCTCCCCCCATCGCATCAATCGTCCAGTCTCTTTCCCAATAAAAAATGCTTCTTCTTCAATCAGAAGAGTGGTCATTTCATGAATCGCAGATTTCAAGATAGCCTTAAATTGTGCAAAAAAATGTATCATAAGTACCCAGCAACTAATTATTTATAATGGTACAAGTAAACTAATTTCTTACACTGCTCGTCGTAGCCCCTGCTCGAATGTTGTTGTTATTGTTAATAATATTGTTATGATGCCGGTCTCGATCTCTCTCCCGTTCTCGTTCCCTTTCGCGATGCTCCCGGTCATGCCTACAAAACAGATTTAAAACAAAACAATAAAAACATTATAATCATGCTTTACCATTTTTATTATCGTTTCTGAATTTAAACAACTCACACTACTGTGCGTTGGGGGCTTCGATGTTCATTATTAATATGCCGATCCCGGTCACGATGTCGTTCACTGCGATGTTCTCGATCACTGTGTCGATCCCGGTCATGTCGGTCGCGATTCATGGCTGCCTTTTTCCCCCCCGTCTTAAAATCGTGCTCACCGAAGTGGCGAGTGCAACTATAGAAAACCTAGAAAATTGGAGACGAGCAAATAATCAGTATCCATTTGATTGCTGTGTATATTTGTTGTATATATTTCACTAATTACAAAAAGAAGTAAGGCTTAACGCTGGAAACCACTGAAAATCTTCTCTGTGTCTGCCCTCCTTCTCTACTACCTCACTACCTGCGAGTAACAAGGTACCATTTCCTACTTTAACTGATAAACCATTTATCATACAGAGCCGATGAAATGGTAGCTCGAGTTATATTAGAATGCACGGACTCTACATAATTTTATGTATCACACTACAAACACAGAAATCCAGACTATCTCTCTCTCTCTAAAACATCTCCACAAAAGTGTTAATTTACATATTCTACGGACAAAAGTAATGTACAAAGTAGCTTACCAGAAATCCCTTCCAACTATAATACTGTGTCTTGACTAATGTTAATAAACGACGACGGAGAGCCGCCTTTTTCTGGTCCTCCCCTCCTCTCCGGATCCGAATGTGCAGGCCTCACCTGCCCCGAGGACTAGAGGGGTGAACCATTGTCAATGTCTTGTCCTAAGTTTCAAATTCTTATCCTATTAACCGGAAGAATGCACAAGTCAAGAGTTGCCCAATTCGAGCTGGTCAATGTTATGCGGTTCCCGTAAGCGAGTTTTGGCTGCTGAGTTCTCTCTATTTTTAAGATGGCCAGGTTAAAATTCGAGGGTGGCGCTGGGGCATCTCGACAGCAAATCGCAACAAAGAAACTCACAAAAATAATTACATAACAATCAGGATTATTTCAAATTCCTTTTTAAGGTCAGGTCAGCCCTATGTGAGCCACGTGTCTTTCATTTTTTTCTTAATATGAGATTATAAATGTGGTGGTGGTGCAAAAAAAACAAACACATTTCAGCTCTCATGAACTCTTGCCGGCTTAACTTGTCAGGTAATGATGATGATCATCGCGGGAAGTGATACCCAAAATCTACAGAATCATTCACATCATTATCGTAAACAAAATAGGAGAGAGTGAGATCAATATTTTGTAGAAAAAAATTGAGTCAAATTAGAAATTTGATGGATCAGTGGATAAAATATAAAGTAAATGCATCCATCGACTCGGTGCAATTAAGATAAAAAAAACGGTAATTGAGGGCATCATACATTACGCTGTGACTGCTGGGGTGAGAATGTGTTAATGATATCTTTTGTTATTTTTTAGGAGGAAAGGTCAAGTTCAATCATAATGCAATGTTGCGGTTTTTATGACATGTTTTGTTTTGTTCAGAGGTTTGTTATTATTATGCTTTTTAAAAGGACAATGGAAGTAGTTTAATAATGGGATGATTCTGGTTTGGTTGAGTTTTTAAATGGCAGGGGCTGATGTTTATTTAGGCTTAAAGTTCAAAATTGAACCGTGAAAAGAATTAGTTTGACTTGAGGTATTTAATCTAATCATGCATGGCATCATAATTTATGAATTTTTCCTTATCCGGGTAGTGACGTTGAGGCGAAGTTGGTACGTTTGAATGACAGACTTGAGATGAACTATTTTCCTGAAAATAGAACAAAAATTGTTGACAAAAATGTAACATACACATTTTTTTAATTTCCCATAATAAAAAGATTGACTTACCAATCTTTGAGGCTACAACTTTTTTCCTTCTCCTTTAAAACGGCACGAGCAGTGTCCAGCGTACTTTGCAACTTGACATAGCATCGTCTGAGACACAAGATAGTGCATCAACCATTAAGTGATTTTCAAATTGCGTTATTATTTTATAAATAGTAAAACACCTTAAATTCCCCAATGCTGAGTGCAGCAAACTACACTTCTTACAAGGACGGTCGTTCTGGACCTTTTTCTTCACTGGCAAACTGACTGCTCCGTATAAATCGTAAACCCGATTGCAATGTTGTCTGCAACTTGGACATGTAGTGTGCCCCCTGCAAGAAGAGAATTGCCAGATTGGGTGTCAAATAAGTAAGGGAATCATTTTATTCATTTTGTACTAAAATATGAGAAACATAAATAAAAGAAAACAACCTCTCTTGCCACTGGGCGACGCACTTCCGGTGGAAAACGTGGCCACAATCGGCTACCATGCAGAGCTGAGTTTCATTGGAATTGAAAACATGCGAATCATCACTGCATATTGGACACTCGAAATCCATCTGTTTTGACCGAGTCTGGAAATTAGCCAATTTTCAGAGATGTAGGTTACGGGGAATTACTAAATGAATTGGTACCTTTGTTTAGAAATCCACGAGAAGTCTTGGCTGTATGGAACCTACGCTTTCCAAAAGCCTATTGAATAAGCTCATTGGACTCTGACTAGAAGCTGCAATGATGCTGAGCTTCCTCTTTCCAGAATTTGCTTATCTGCCAGACTTATACATTCTTCGTCCAGCATTGCTTCACGTCAGCATCAGTGATTCTTATTCATTTCATTCTCAGTTCGGTCTAACACATGAATTTCTTCAACGTAGATAAACAAAACCAATTTGCATTAAGGTGAGCCATCCAAATCCAAACAGATATTTATACCTATGATACGGCACGCTGTCACCATTATTCCTCCCCTCTATGCACATGTGTTATTAGTGTGTATTGAAAGGTGTATAGTAAATATTAATAGTCTGTGATTGATACGCAGTTCGAAAAATTTCGTCGCCATGCCATAGTTTCGCCATTTCTCGTCCGATTTGCATGAAATTGAGCACAATTCTTCTTATTGGTGTTGTCGACATGTCGCAAGCTCCCACCCACCGCCATCCCCTCTTTTTCGCCAAATATCGTCGCCATGTGATAATTTCGGCAATTCTCGTCCGATTTCCATCAAATTTAGACAGACATTTCTCATTGGTTTTATCGACGTCTCAACGTCAGACCCACCGTCACCCCCTTGGTTTGGATAAATTTCGTCGCCATGCCGTAATTTCAGCATTTATCCTCCGTGTGGCTAAACGTATTAGGAAGCTAAAAAACACAATCTCATTGGAGTTAGATACTAAAAAATCACATCTTCTTTAAACTCTGCAATTATTAAGCAATCAGCTCACTTCTTTCTTGTTGCTGCGTTATCTGTATTCATTTTCCGTTGGCATCTGTAGTAGAGGACGATAAGGACGGTTCACGCGTTCACATTCCTCTGTACCCATTCTTCTCTGCAACTTCTTAATATAATTCCACCCCTATCTCCTCCTTCCCTTGTGTTCTTTATCGTAATGATAAGATGCCCAATAAATAATTAGAGATTAGATAGCATCGCATCCCTCTCCTTCTGGCTGGTGTACCTGAGGAGGGAGCAATTAGTCTTTGTGGTTCTTTTCGGCAAGTGATAAAATCAAATCTGCACATGCTACATCTCCCACTCCGACAACACAATGCATCTTCTTGGTTGTCCAGTTTTTTACCTGATTCCCTGTCTTCCTCTCTCTCTCTCGTCCTTGTTCTTCCCATTTCTTCCCATGTGCATATGTCATGTTGATTTTACTCTTGGAGACGACGATGTCGGAGGAGGTAAACTTTATGAGAAATTGTGCAACGCCAGGAGACGAAGAAATAAGGCGTCATATCGTGTCCAACAATTTATTTATGGGCATAAATTACGCCACCAAAAAGTAACGCTTCACCTACTCAGCGTCAGAAGCAGGATAAGACCAGCCATGCAGTTTTCCAAGCTACGAAATGAATTGGACGGAGCAGGGCCAAAGTAAAGAAAGGCCGCACCATCAGAACTGTTCATGATCCACATAGCCAAACAATCCTCCAGGTCCTCTCTTCCAGTCGCGTCGTATTTTCCGCCACGCCACTGAATCACGACCCTTCAATCCTTATTCGACCAAACCAACCAAGTCGTGAATTATGATTGGAATCAAAAATCGAGGCGAAATAATGAATTGAAAAAGTGCATGATTTTATATTCTTATTCTTCTCATCGGATTCTCCTCTGCACAGACTGAAGCTGAATCACACTAGTCTATGCAACCCTCTCATTAAGTATTAACCATTCTGCTCATCCATCTCTATTCCCTTTATTCATAAAAAAAGTATGCGCAGGGAGGAATCATTGTTAAAATCTACCAAGTTTCCAGGAGGAGGCATCTGTGTTTGTTCTATTGGTTGCAACACAGCACAGGAGTAACGACGACGATTTGTACAAGCCGTTCGTTACCAGAGATGAAGTACATTTTATTACAGTAATGAAATACCACTTTGCATACCTCACCATCATACAAATCTCGCCACTTAAGCTATGATACTCGTACGTTGTTGAGGATGGATGGATGGATGGTTGGCATCTGTTAAAAAAACTTTATTGTTTTCGCTCTTCAAACTCAGTCACTTATTACTCACTAGCTCACGACGAGGATGTTGAATCATTTCAAGTAAGATGCTCAATGCACACACTGCAATTGTGAGAGTGAAGAGTAAAATACTGCAATTTAATCCGAGCCCAGGCTGATGATATGCGAATGCTCTTCTTATCTTGTCCAGACAGGTAAATCAAGTCTTATATACGTTCTAATCGCTGATAATAAAAGTGCACATCATAATATTTACCACTCGTACAGACGTATCTCCATGCTGAGCGTGTGAACTATCCTCCATTCCATCGTCTCGTTGCCATTGTCCAAAACTTTGCTCAACTTTTTTGTTTCACTCAAATCTGAATCCAAACCCAACGCACCCGTCGACTCCTTTCCCTTTCCATCACAGTTCCAGAAAAAGCAAGCAAGCATTACTCCTCAAAGGACAACTTGGGACAAAGGAACGAAGACGTCGTGTTTTTCTTCTTTTGAAATGTGTGGTCTTTCTTTTTTATTAAGGGAAGCCATTGGTCTCTCTAGTCTTACGTAAGAATAGATGATGATGGTGCAAGGGACCAAATTAACTGCCATGAAGGAAACTGCTACTTATTACCCATGCACAATTACCACCAAGTCTTGTGTAATTCGAATGCGTGTCACCTTCCACCTTTTTTTATGGGGCTGTGCGTGGGTGTTCTGTGCACTGCAAACAGGATATTATTTTGCAGAGCGTTCATTTCCAGTAGCGCTGCTGCTGGTAATAATATAAATGAGACACGGAGACCAAGTCCAAAAGGAGAAAAGTCGTGAGGGAGTGGATAAACAAATATTAAAATTATTATGACTTTAAGGCTTTGTTTGGAAATGGGAAGGAGCGGAACAATGGAAACTTGGCATGCTTCACTTGTCCTTGGGATTAGATTTTAAATCCCGATTAGTCGTTTGTCCATGTACCGATCGACATTAAGGAAAATAACTTCTAATCAAGAAGCGGAATCACATTTTCGAAACAGAAATAAAATTCTAGATATATATCCAAGTTTTGAAGCAATTTCACTTCCAGCGGGTAGTAAATAAGGGCTTTAATTAATCAGAATTGACATGGACGGTGGGAAGTCGGTTGGGATTAATTCTTGGCATTTGTCACATACATAAATTCTTGCTTGTTTCGTACTCTGATTCAAATCTCATCCGTATTTCCAATTTACAGAGCCTTGGGTTTTTTGACGATGGTGACAACACTGTGCTCGTACAAAATCTGACTCGACAATCCGACTAAATAAGCAAATGGAATGAGACGAATATTTGCTATTGAATGCAGACGACGTCACCCACCGGGCATGCTTGGGTACATACACACATCTGCCCTTAAGGACCCCCTCCTCCTCCTTCGAGCAGACAATTCAAGAGGCTGCTTAAGCCACAAAGGGATCTTTTGACGCTCCAAGTTCTTGTTTTGGTCGACATAAAGGGACATAAAACATTGCTCACATTTTCTGATCAACAATTAATCTGGATTGTCATTGTGGACAAATTGCTCAATCGAGTTAAAAACATTCTTGCAAAGTTTCCGAGACTGATTGAAGCAAGACAGAGCAGGCACTAGTAGCACAACTTACATAAATTAAATGGGAGAATTAAATCTGAGCCATATACAATTAAAAAATTTCAGACATGTTTAACTAACGTCTGCTAATATTCCTCGCAATTGTATATTCAGAAGTGGATTTGTTGAGGCTGAAATTCGACTGTGAACCAGCAAACTGACATTATGTCACATACATTTATCTATGTACATTTATCTAGGCGTCAATTAGGGAACAGAACCCCGTCCTCCTAAACTCCCTTTAATAAATAGTTACGTTGAATTGAAATGTAAAATTATTTCCGAATTTAAAAGGAGTCAAGAACTCTCAAACCGTATTCTTCATGAAAATAATGACTGGTGAGACTCATTCAGTTCGAATTTTACTCTTTTCGTCATTCACCAACTCAAAACCATAATACTACACAACACGTTTGGATGAATGGTTTTGGCTTACTTAATTCCGACATGTTCTTCCGTCTGCTGGAAATGAGAATATTCATCCAAACCTAACCATGGCGAGATAAAATATTTGATGGGAAAACGGACCGAGTCTCACTGACAACAATGAACTTGGAACGAGACTTGTTGTAATGAGTGTACCTGATCTCTCATTCCAAGAATTCGGTCTCACACTCATCCTTACAATTCAGCCCTGATGTCCGTGCGTGAAAGCAATTTTCCATTTCATGAGGACATTTCCACCACCACTGCGACCAACTCCCACGATGTGTCGTTACTTTGGAATTTCAAACCTGTGTACACATGTACATTCGCTAAAACATGTGTGGTTCTACTCGTAGTGGGATTCTTACATAATTCCGTCCGGCAATAACTGGTGTCCACACAACGTTGACTCTCTTTGAAGTAGTAATAAAAGTGTCTGCAATTGTTGTGGTCTTTGCTCCTCCGAGGGAAAAAATATGGAAATGGTGGTAAAGTGGTAATACGTACGTAACATCGTACTACATAAATCATCGGAAATTATTAAAAGCTCAATTTTCCCAGTTTATTTCTGCTGCCACTTGGAGGAGGATGATCAATACGCTGAGCTGAATGACATATGCCCTCATTATGCAGGTGATTTATTAGTACAGTCAAAATAGAGAGGTAATAAGAAACAAGTCGAGGATGAGGAGGACGACGAAGAGAGAATGCATAATTAGGACATGCGATGAGATCCACAATTTCTGTACAGCTTGTCCACACACAGAAATTTGCATCCGTATTATTTTTATTGTTAGCTAAGCGCGATTTTATAATCCTCAATGAATACTTGTAATAATTCAATTGTTGAGACCAGGATCATTTTTATTGTAAATTTCATCTTTCGCCTACTAATTAGCATTATATTTTCGATGATTAACTAAAACTAATAAGCAATATCAAGGTTCAAACAAACTTATATTGTGCACATTTTATTTTGCCAGTGAGAAAATATACCTTAAAAAAGTGCATATTCCTTTCTAGATCACTTTCCTATCACTTAATTGCCAGCCAAATACGTAAATAAAATTCTGACAAAAAGTCTGAAACTTTATTCGAGAAGACAGGAAAATTCTCGTCATGTCCAACTCCACCCTTGTCTCACTCACGTCACTACAATTTTTCCAGCTCAAATTAGGATTTGTGCAAAATTATACAGCAATCACTTCAAAACTGTGCTCGTTCCATCCTTAATTATGATGAATATGCGTCCCACCACATCAAACCAAGTGCTCTTACATTGTTCCAAGTTCTCATCACCGTCATGTTTAGCATGAACGTAATCAAGTGTTTATCTTATTCCTAACACAAAAAAGGCGACGAACCATTCAATGCTAAACGCAGCAGTGTTGTTTTCGACTAAAAAATTAAAACTCCATCACCAAAAAGAACAAGTGTCTCATTTATCAAGTCCACCTCAACAAAATTTACTTTGCCCCAAACTCCGTAATACTTATGTCCATCCATGTAAATGCCTACTCCAAAGTTATTACGAGACACACTAATAATTTCTCGTGGATATGCACCCATGAACGTCGTAGCGCAACGATGAACGAGACCATTTTCTCTACCCGTCTGCCTACAAATTAGTTTCCTCGTCCTCTCATCTCGCCGGCATTTGTACATTTTAGTATCCAAAATTAAGAAATGCTTGTGTCTATACGCTCACTCGAAATGACCTCAAGGTAATCCTAGAGGAGAGACGTACGAGGAATAACATGGTGGGTTCACTCAAAAGAGTTACGTGTGGTCCGGAATTCTTCCATTTTTATTTGACTGCACTAAAATGCATTCTTTGTAGTTTTCCCTTGTAAAAAGTTCACCCAGATCAACTTGAGGCATACGGCGAGCTTTCTTCTGTTTTTGGTGGCAGGAAAGAGTAAGAGCACCACTGAAAAGGAAAACGCCCATGAAGATAAGGAACATATGATGATGAGATCTTTCCATGTGTTTCTTCCTGGCCTGGGAAAATTAAAGGGCTGGTCACTCACCAAATTACGTCAACTTGTTCTTCATACGTACATCTTTCGGACGACTCTCACTGCAGTGTTTTAAAGCGATAGGGATAGCGATACGGATGCGATGATACCGCCCCACAGACCGACTTTTGACTTCAAGAGAGATCATATCAATCCACGCTTTTCTAAATACTCCAGTCCACGATCTCAACTTCTTCAGGAGTGGACCGCATTAATTTGTTATTTATAAGTTTTAATGAAATGCGTTAAATTGAACTGCTGCGACCAGATTACAAATCCATGCATCGAGTCGACGTATGTAGAAAGAACATTCCAGGCTCAATTTCAAAGCGATGAAAAATTACTTTGAACAAATTCCGAAAATACTTCTTTTACACATTTGGAGATTCTCATCATCATCCTGACATGATCACACAATGGGCAAGAACAGTGGTGTGCACGAAGAGTAAAAAGGTAAACTCATGCAACACACACCGACCACACTCTTGGGAAAGAAGATGAGAATTGGAAACACGTAAGAAGTGGAGTATCGCATAGTTTATCTCTCTTTCTCCCACACGGTCGGATGAAGGGTCTTCTCCTCGCATGAAGGCGTTCACAAGAAATATCTGATTTAGTCATAAATCCTCAAGTGACCTTAGCCCTCAATCAGAGATCAGGTGTGCACCACCAAAACAACAATACGAACGACGACCCATGCTTCGATCAGAGAGGAGACTCTCATTTTTAACTGTCTCCCATCACACGGGAACGCTTTGTGGAATACTCGGAAATTTTCACCCCCTGAAAACGACCCAGTCTCAAAGGAATTACGCATTTGCTGGGATTTTACATATCGCTTTCCCCAACGACCCGACGATTTGCATGACTTTAAATGTATGCATTTTCTTCTCTGAAAAAAATACGAGTGCGTAATGACGATACTTTAGTTGTCCATGGATGCGTGCTGCACTCCTTCTGCGTGTCATCCCCCAAGAAGTCAAGTTAACAAGCTGGTTCCTTTTGCCCTTCTCACTCTTCACGAAAATCCTTTGGTTACAATAATTACGTGGAATCAGAATGCGAACCTTCCAATCTGCGTGGAGGAAGGAAACCCCTTCTTCTTCTGGATGGTTTTCTTTTCCACAAAAAATACATAATCCCATGCGAGAATGAGACGAATAATGCAGTCAATCCTCCTCATTCTCATTTTCGTACAAGAAAATCCACTCGTTGTGTGTGTGTGTGTGGATGGAAAGAAAGGTGCAAAAAATGGAGAGGAGAAGAAAAGTTCCACCAAATTACACCCTTACATATTTCAACCCCAATTGAATTAAAGTATGATGTGTACAGAATGTAGGAGTGTGATTGAGTAAGTGTAATTTAGTAATTCAATTTAAGGACATGTAATGACGTGATGGCTCGAATGAAATGAAATACGAGAAAAAACATCCTTGTTTGGGTTCTAGAGAGAGGGAGAGAAGGCAGTAGCCAATAACCTTTCCTTTAAACGGATGGAACTCACTTTGCGGAAATCGAGACTTTTTTTCTGGGACAATAATGACGAAATATAAATTAAATGAATTGAAATGAGATGAATGAATAAATAATGATGTAACAAGTATTATTTTACAAGTTCGTATGCGAACCATCTGCAAAATTTATGGATCAGACAGATGCCAATACAATTATTTGGCTAATAAGAAAATAATAGGAATAACTGAGCAACAGATGATTCAACATCTTTTGAGAATACTGTATATAGTTTTTCTTCTTAAATACTCGAAATAGGACTCGAAATAGTTAGCAATTTGTGTTTCGGTCATGTTTCCAATTATTTACAAGGACACAATTTCTGCTGTAGAGCAATTTCTACAAGTATGTAACACAGCTCTGGCGCTTGTAAGAGTATAATTTAATGATTTCGTTCACCCCTGTAATACTCATGTCAAAGTCCGCCTGTGGAATTAAGAACTGACAATGAGATCATTACACCGCTCCTTTGCTCCATAATTGCAGACCAAGTAATGTTTACAAATAATTGAGTAATTATTTTTTCGTATTTCTAGATTAAAAACCATTTCAAGGTAAATGAAGTAGCGTGCTCAATATGATTAAGCACAAGTTGAGACCTGTACCGGCTATCCCGTATGTTATGAGTATTGAAATGGATTAATCATAAATGTATTTATGTTTAATTAGCTAGTTACTTAACTAATTTCTAATTGCCAACTGGAGACAATCTTATTTGCTAATAAACTAGAAATTTGCAAATACAAATTGGTCTTTAAATGGCAATAAATCTCTTAATTTGGATATGAACTTAATTGAGATGAAGATCTTTCTTCATCTTAATTAAAACCAGGATAAGTCTGCATGGTCAACTTGTTGGTTACATAAAAATGTTAAGGTGTGCCGTGTGCACGCAAAAATGGGATTATTCAGTCATTATGCATTCGTACGTAACCATGTCCAACTTGACGATTAATTAATCAAATAATACAAATGTGAAGATATGGTTTTGAAACCACTTAGAGTGGATTTACTAACTGCAGTGAGTGACCCATGTGCTGCGTACGTATTGTGCTGCATGTGAACAAAACGATATCACACTAATCTACGTAAAATGCGCAAGTTTTCTGAAATACAATATGTACTATTATGTACGTACGTACGTCGTCCTGCGATTCATCCATCCTGGGAAAATGTGGAACAATCAGGTTTTGTTTTATGATTATCGGTGATGATTATTCGTGATGATTTGATTTGCAAACGGGTTTCTCGACAAGGGCAAAAATGGCGAGGAAAGAAAGAAAGATACACCAGAAAAAATAAGGCATCGCATTTTCACGCATTTCTTGAAATTATTGCTTTGCCTGTGCGACGACCACCGCAAATGGAAGAATTTGAAAAAGTATTGTCCTCAAAGAATTGTCGACCTTGGACTTGATTTTTAACGGTGTGCAGTGCAAGCGAGGAAGAAGGACCAAGCAGCAAGCACTGCATACATACCTCCGGTCTGCGTGGAAAACTAATAAAATTCTCATTATTCCCATTATCATCACAATGCTCAAAAATAAGAGACACAATAGATTTCTCTCTTTCTGCCTGTCATCCCTCTGCATTTTCTTTATTTAAATGCCCCCAACCCTACAAACTTCCGGCCGCACGGAGGCGAGAACAAGGAAAACGTGACAATACCAAAGGAAATAAAAGTCAAAGTTGGTATTATTTTCTTGGCCACTTTTTCTCTTCCTCGCTTTCTTGAAACTTGCTTATTGACATTTTGCTTAGTTTGCTCTTCTCCACATTTCACATTTTACGAGGCATTATTGTGGTTATTACAGTGCCGTCAATGTGTGACTAGTAGACGACGCATGTAAACTAGAACATCGAAATTAGCCACGTTTGTAAAACTTTATTATTGTGACCAAGAAATAGATTCTTAACGACGAATAGTACTAAATTTTTTTCAGTGGACATTCCTCAAATTCCGTGTGCACCCAGTGTGCTCATTAGCTCGCAGGAGGACAAGGGTTGCTTATTTATCTCTGCACAATTTGTTTCGCATATTATTGATGACTTTACACGACGAGACGCCAACGACGCGTGGGTTGTATGATTAGGAAATGATAATTTTCACCTTTTCTTCTTCCACAACAATTACCACCAAAGACCAATTATCCAATCGCTTCACCATACGTACATACATATGTAACATACGGTATGCTCATCACTGCACTCGCATTCCAATCAATATTGATAAGATGACGACCAAGAAATATTAATCAAGCAAGTTGTGGTGGAATTGGAATAATGCAAACATGCGCAAACTTGTGGTTTTATTATGGATGTCCTGCTACACAGTGAGGTGAGAGGAAACCACCCACCCACCCACGCCACACACCACTCGGCTCAAAACTTTACGTCTTTCTGGTGATTATGGCAAACCAGGTAAATAAACTGTGTGAGCCAATATCTCACACTTCTTCTCACCTTGTGATGCACCTCAAGAGAGAGAGAATCATAACCCTTTGCGTAGGCAGGGTCTTGCTAATTATCTCTGAAAACTAAGTGCACCAAGCAATCGGTCATGCTCGTATTTAGGATCATATGTCCACATTATCCTCCCCAAGGTTTTTAACAAAATCCTCTCAAACTCAACTTGCCGGATTTTTGGTGACCTGAAATTTTGCCATTTTTGCACGTTTTTTTCTCAATCTTTGTTTATGATTTAGGCATCACGAATGTACAAATCTGAATGACGACAAAACTGATAATGAAGAGTTCGCTAATGGTTGAGTAACAATGAAATGGTGTAAAATAAGACTACTTGAGAAGAGGCTTATCAGCCACATAGCGAGGTTTTTAGAGCTAAGAGTTCACCCTAAGGAGAGGACTCGTGGGAATGTGACTAGCTGTACTTGGAATAAGGAGAGGAAAGGGAAGCCACGTACCGGTTGTGGCAGTGCTGCTGATGGATTTCATTTCGACGCGAGCAAATATAAATCGCTATTAATCAACTCAATTTAACGCGGTGACACAATTACCACTGGGAATGGCTCACCCGTTGGAAAGGTGAGTTCTGATTGTGGCAAGAAGAATGCCGTGTGTGTGGTGAGGCTGCGAGCGTGACTTTCGACGCTCGCACCGATATTCACGAAGGATTTAGTAAGCAATCCTCCTTTGCTTGATTAATGATTTTGTCCAGTCTTATTGCCACAGACAGTGGCGAATGAAACGACCCAATAATCCCGTTCCCATGAATGAAATCGCCTCTATTTTTAACCACTTTAAGGAAAATATGGTGTCAATGGGTAATTATAATTGAAATTATAATTTACAGCTTCAATTATAATTTGTAACAATGCTGTCTACAGTAGTTCACAGATATGTGTGTACATATCGCAAAATCCGGTAGCTCAAAGTACTCATACTCGCAAAAAATTGACCTTTTTTTCACCTTCTCGAACCCTCCTAAAAGCAGAAGGTGCACGTAGTTTGCAACCCTTGAAGGAGAAATCTCTGCCGAGTAGTTGATACATCTTAATTAAGTACGAGACATGGAGCCAGCCGTTCCATTCGTCAACAAAAAGATGCCCTCATATCATCGCTATCATTATCATCATCACAACTCCACAAGCTCGAGAGTATAAGGCATACGTAGCGTTGAATAGTATGCAATTTACTTTTTTAAACTCCAACTTTTCAATATTTTACTGCCATTATTACACCATTCGTCCAGGCCACTCAAAATCTCGGCCAAGATTACTTACTCACTTGACCCGTGTGCCTATCTACCACTTCTGCAGGGCCTTGTACGTGCATATTCCGTAGTATTTCAGTGCTTCACTCATTGCCCTAAAAAGTTGCTTTAAAGCCACGATGTAAAGTAGAGCTGAATGCAACTCCACTTGTTCCCATGCCTGGGAGACTGCCGTTGAGGAGGCTGCAGGGTTTCTTTCCATCCACGGATGATCCAACCTGTAAGATAGGACTGAGATCCTCGGACTTTTTTATGGAGAAGAGCATTCAGTCATTTCTTTATTCACCAATTCCAATCTCTCATTGCTTAAATCGAAGCAGTCTCACATCAAAAGTTGCTTCAAAATTTTATCAAAATTGGAACCACTGCGAAGAGTAGTGTCTTAACTGGGGGAATAGTTTTTGAAAATTTCTCGTTAAGTGGCGTATAGTTTTTTTTAAATTTCTTAGCAGCATTATAATGGTTGCTCCTCATCGAATGTAATAAGAAGGCTGAGGATGCAACGAGCTATGCCACACAAACGTAGAACATAAGTACGCAGGCAGGCAGGTAGTTGAAGTTGCCTACTTGTGCTTGAGCCAAATGGATTGCATTTCATCGTTGGTGCATTGCATTGCTTGCATTGCTTCACTTTTTACTTTACGCTCAGGTGAGTCCACTCCACATTACTCATTCTTTTCTTCCTTGGATAACTTGCTCTCACCACGAGCACCTCCACAGTCAGCTTCTTACCTTGGACGGGAAAGCGTCATTGTCGCCCTGTCTTCTTCCTCCCCTTCAAAAGTCTCATCAGCACACCTTCGTCACGTCCTCCTCGGCTGCTGGAGCAGTCTCACTTTTTTCATGGATTCGACACAATTCTTCATAACTCCCGATAATCAGTTAACTTAATTATCTTTGTGCTCTTGGGCTGACTTGTTGCTTCTGTGTGTCGTGTGTCGTTTTTTTAATCCACTTATCCCAACGGAAGTGACAAAAACATTGAGTGATTTAATTTAAATGAGATTGAATCTTTTCGTGATTTGTGTCAAAAAATGTGAGAAATTTGTGACTCATTTTTACGGAATAACTTTTCAACTCGTGCTGGGGGAAGGATGCGGTGCAATAACTGCACACTTGCGTGCCGTGTTATGAAACAAGTCGTCGTCTCTGGAAGGGTTGTAAAACGCTATCATTATTCAGAGGAAGCTAACCGTTTTTGACGGGATTATAGCGAGGAGTGAGGCCTACTTTTCAGGCTTGTACTCCCACTACTCCACACACACACGATAATAAACAATAGTAATTTGTAGTGCTAAATCAAGGTTATGTATGCACGTGAATAAGAAGGAACGCGTCGTCAAATTACGGCAGTTTATTTGCCAACTTTTTGATAAAAGAAATTGACAAACATGAGGAATTTGAGATTGCTAAAGTAATTTTTATGCAACTACCACCATTTAACTTGATACGGTTTAATAAAATGAGTATAAGTGGATGAAGAAAGACATTTCTCTATCACAAATCCAAACAAGGGACAAATTTGTGTATAATAAACCTCAATGTTTTTTCCAAGAGGACTTTTACGCTGCCGCGTATGTAAATATCTCCTTGAGTGTGTGTCAGAGCCAGCGATAACAAGCGATCGCACTCAATGTAGTAAAGGACGACGCCACGAAATAAATAAAATCAAATGACACGATTAAACTTGACCGAAGAAGGTGTGCCCTGCTAAGAATACAAACAATTAGGCTAACAACTGAGCCATGCCGGATAATCGTTATATTATTGAAATTAAACTGCTAAAACTAACCAAGTCTTCTTCTTCTTCTTGATGATGAGTTTTGCTGTCGTGGGATGAATGACGAGGATGGCATTTGACTTTGATTCCTCCTCCTCCTCCTCCTCTTATTAAACTATGTAAATGGTCATCACAGCCTTCAAGAGTAATTTGTGATAATGTGATGCAAACTTGAAAATCAACAAGAATTTGGGTTACATTAAAAATATTTTTTAATATCGTCGACAGTTTTCCATTTATACCTAAAAAAGGGAGCGAGCAAAGTGTGCCAGGTTGCCAGGATAACTTAATTTTGAAGTTTTTATGCTTTAAGCGAGAAGAAGACGAGAAAAATTGGACTTTTTTTAATACCACCCGTAAATTCTCAAACTGGGTGGATTTAATAAGTTGTTGGAATTAGGGAAAATACGGATTTAGCTGTGCCGTACGGATCGAAATCAGTGCAGAATTCAGGTGGATAAAAAGGGGTGGAGGTGGACAGGCCAGCCACGAGAGAAGGACTCCCTGGAGAGCAGTTTCCATTTTAGTTCATCTCTTGTGTTCTCTTAAAACAACGGAACGAACGGGTCTCTGCAATTAATTTGAGAAATAAAACAGCATCAAAATGCACACACGGAGCAAAAAAAAAGAGTCGTGGGACGGGGTTTTTGATTGATTAAAAAATGTCTTGGTTGAAGGAAAGGAAATAAAAATCCAACTATTTAATCCAACATTTTTCCAACATACTTGACATCTCGGAGGACGATGCGATGTTTGGGATGATTGAAACTTTGACGGGTGGAATTTGACAGATTTTACGATGGTTTAAAAAATCTTGCTTGATTTTGGACAAAATCTTCAAATCAGTAGTTTCAGTTGTTCTTCGCTCAAGAAGAGATATGCGATAATTCTTTTTAGCGATTCTTCCTCTCCTTCTGACTCTCTTAACTTTTGAAACAATTCCTTAAAAACACATTCACATTATCTACGTTTTATTAGTGTAGGAGATAAACCGACAAGACGAAGAAGACGACAGGAAAATAAATACGATGAAAAAAATGTGGTTCTTCTAGTGCAGATTTCGACTGAATTTTACAATGATAGTTTCGTGAAGAAGTGAATTATTTATTATATTCGGAATGCTTCAATTGTGACAACCCAACCCATGAAATGATTTCAACAACATTTTTCTCCAATTGTTCAGTCTGCTAGCGCAATAACAACGTCAGCACAGAAGTCAGAACTGGTCGTCGGTGGAAGCAAAATTACTAAACCCACCATGTTTTTTAATCGGATCCGAAAAAGAATCTGGTAAGTGCAACCTCTTTAATAAACTTGTTCACCATTATGTATTCATTATGCAATCGAATCACCATAAAGTTTTAGAAAATGCATAAATTTCATTATAAATCAAGCACGAAAATTACGCGACGGGTTGGGTCTTCTGATTGCACGTAGTGAAGGAGGAACTAAACAAATAAAATAATGGGTAATCTGATTCGAAGCGAAACAATATAGCGTCTCTCCAAAATGGCAACAAGTCCGTCGTCACCATTCACTCAGAAAGACATCCATCATTTACAAATTACAATTGTTCACTTGGTGGTCAGTCGTCGTTTCACCCTGATTTAATCTCCACTCTGCTCAAATTTATTTAACACCAAGACATAGACTTGGGATTTGAGAGATCTGCTGGCTATTTAAGATCTATGCGGCCACTCCAAAATCCAAGCCAGAGAGACATTCACTCTCTTCAAGTCCTAATTGGGAATTAGCCACAGAGAGCTGGCATTTAGTTAATCATGTCGTTTCCTTGTCAGTCGGCAGGGCACGATGTTATCTTCCGAGTCCTCCTGGCTTAGGAGGATTTGGACTCAAAACATTGCGAGATAATGTGTCCCTCTTTTACGAGATTAGTTTGTTCCGAAATTATGAAACGTGAAGGACTATTGACTGCGGCACCTCCAAAAATAGGTATTCCTCCCAATAAACTAAACACTCCAGGCTTTGAATAAATAATCATATGCAGAAAAGTAATTGACGCAGTGGATGGATATGCATGTAGTTGATGACGCGTAAAGTAAGTCAAGCGTTTTTTTACTACTCAAATACTAATTGGATTCTTATGTTGTTACTTTTGGTCGAAAGGAAATGAAAATCTGTGGGATTGCATAACACCAATTGTTGCATTGCACAGTAAAGAAACTGATCGTAAGGAGAGAACCTTACGATAATTGTCCACCACAAATCAAGTCAAAAGTCAGAAGACTGATTGTCATTCGTTTGGTTGGAGCCATAGGATTTTGTTATTATCGTTACGATGATGATGGCCATCCAACCGTGTTGCTAATTTAATAAAGACTTGATAGAGGCCTCCTTATAGCTAATAACTAATCAATCATTAATACGAAGCACATGTATTGGCATGTCCCTGTACATACATGGGGCCATTACATGAGTAAAAAGGCACTGCAACTCTCCATCCAATCCAAATTCATCCAATAATAAATAAAGCCACCCTCGTAATTAATGAGCCTCTTTGCCGACTGATTTAATGGTGTCAATAAATTGTCACTCTTCTCTCAAGTCACAATTGAGATTCAGATTTGTTCACGAGTTAGTCTTTTGCTACCTACGCAACCGCTACTACATTGTTTGTGTATCGACTATTTTGCAATAATTTTAACCACAATCGGGCCCACACGTCTCTCAATCGAGTGGTCCTCGTAGGTTTTTGAAATAAGTGACATCAATCAGTTGGTCGATACTCTTTTTTTCTTAACTCGTCGTACCATCATTATCAGACGTCGTACATACAATTTATATCTGTAATGCGCTCCTCTTAACGGGACGATACTCATAATAAAGTAGATACGTATGTGCATGTAAGTTTTTAATGACCACCAGGCAGGATTTCTTGGTAAAATGTAAAAGTCACGTACGAAGGAATTATAAGGCTGCATTGATGAAGCTAATAAGTGCTCTTGATGCGGTCGTTCCAACGGCTCGAGTAGAAATCTTAATGGTGATCCATGCTCCACAATTACAATTACATAGTTCACTGCTGAATGGCTTAGCTCTGTACTGATTTAATGACTCATAACAGTTAAGAGGTCGTCGGGGTCAGGAGAGCAAGGGCAAAACTGCATGTGCTTGCATTTAGAAATGAATCTGGTGGTTGATTCCGCAAGAATAATAAGAGTGCAAACTCGTCCGGATGAAAAAAGACCATTCAACAGGCGAGTTGGTTGACAGAGAGGATCGAGTCGAGAGATGATGCAGTTGACATGATTGTGGGAAATTTGCAATTTTTGCTATCACAGGACGTGAATCAATAAACACGATTGGATGAAAAAAGCAGGTCACATTGTTTAGACTTGAGACCGAGGGTTACATAAGCCCCACAATAATGATTGGATTGCATAAGATTGAGATAATAAGGAGGAAAAATTGATTGACTTGTAGGAATCAATATTTCCTGTGTACCTGGCATGGCCCGTGATTGATCTTTGCTGTGCTTCTGCTGCTCCACTGATTGATTTCTTTATCCCGTATAAAGTTTTCCTCTCGTTATGCGTCTCCCCCGTCCTAATGGAATCCGATACGTCAATCCTCTGATCGCCAGAGTCAATTTCACTCAATTCCTCTCAATTCACGGATGGAGGCAACACAGCCACTGCCACTTCTCATCCACCATAATAATTCCCTCATAATGTGATTGATTGACTTACAGCACAGATTTATTAAGGCATGATTGGCACTTTGAATTGTATGCAACCGAATTTTTCTAGGGATTTATTTTGAAAAACCAATCATTCCCCATAATAATTCATACGTATGGATGGATATCTATCCATCTACAGCTAGTTCCACACAGTCGTTTGGTTACTACTTGTTATTTGAAACAGTGTTTTTCGTAAAAGTCGTAAAATCATGAATATTAGTAAAATTGGCCCGTTAAGCTCTCCACCCAGGAGTCGAGTCCATGATACAGATACGGACAGGCCGAGAGTAATAACCAGTTGATTTTAACGGCATCATTTGTTTGTTCTTTATGATGACATGATTTGCCCTGTTCACATTCAAAATATCGTAATTTGTTGCACCGTACATGCTTGTTCGGTTGGTTACTTGGCCTCCGTCAGCACTGCCTTTGGTTTCAGCCTGTGGTTTTCTGCAAATATTTAACATTTAACTGGACCAAAAAGTAACCAACGAAATCATTACACACTTTGCAATGACTTTGACCACTGTACAACATGTATTCATGATGATCTCATAAATTTTTATGAGTTTCCTTACATTTTTTATTTGAACATCTCCACCGTTGAAAAAAAAACCTGTCCATTCTTCTGCGGTGTATGTATGCATCGGGTTAAGTTCTGCTGTTTTCTTCCTAAATACTACTGCTATACGGATCCCATGATGTGGTAATTTCGAGGGCTATGAACGCGCAGCTTTCTTTTGTATACTTTTTTGAACTTGGGGGAAATTGGAATTATTTAAATCCTCTGCATTGAATCCCTTGGTTTTTGGTGACACAAGGCAGGCACGTTTACACGATTCCTTCCTCTTCAACCCCAAAAGTGGACAAAAGCCCCGAGGAGAAACAATCAGGATGGATCCACGGCTTAATTCCGACTCTTTAAAATTCTTTCACTTTGAAAAGCGTGGGTTGGGCAGGGCCCTTTGTGCTCTTGGTGTGTTTTGTTGTGACAGAGAGGAAATCTGGTTTAGGTTAACATCTTCATCCCCTCGTCATCATCGCTCCTCTCCTTTTGTTTCTTGGCAGGTGAGGAGCTCGTCCTTTAAAGAGCGAGGCGTTCACGTATTTCTGTATACGTCCTGATCTGTGCTCGTCTCACGTGAAAATTCTCACGTTACAGTAAATTAGGCAAACAAACAGAGACATAAATAAACGAGGAAAAAAAACAAGACAACCGAAACTATGTTGTACAGCAATTCTAACAATTTGTCTCGTTTCATTATATTCCTGTCGTCACTGGCTGTGCATGAAGGCAAGGCAGTGGCTCTAACACAATAATAAATAGTTTCCGTCACTTCCCTTCATTTAGTTTTCCTCTAGGACTCATTTCTTCATGTTTGTTGTGCTCAAATCTTAAAATCAATATATATGCGGAATAAAATTAGACGAGTTCTCATGATTGAGCAATGAGCCTCTTTACGACGACGAGGATGAGTCGGAGGAGCCAGCAGCAGATGAAATACTTGCATGCTTTTATTGTAGTGAGATTCTCATGAATAAGAATCCATGTGTGTGCAGTCGACGACGACGACGGTCCATATTCTTCCCACAGTCGACGAGATCATAGGAAAATGGAGTCGTTGTAATGTATTCACGTACGTACGTACGTAATACGGATTATATATATGCACCAAAATAGTAATAATAATACCACCAACGAACATGGCAAGTCGGGCTGCTGCAATTGTTGAGTTTTTATCTTATTTCCATTATTAAAAGAAGAAGAGGAGTCTGCTGGACTATTTGTTGTTGCTGGCTGCATAACTACGTATTTTTGGACAAATTTGGCTGGGAGAAGAAGGGATGAGACGTAGGCCTCGTATTTAGGAAGCGGAGGGTGGTTTGCATACTTGGGCGTTTAGACACTGCTTTTCTTGGCGTGGTATACCTGACTCCAACTCCAGCTCTTCTTCTGAGGGAAGGAAACGGAGAGGGAATTTTTACTGCTGAGTGCGACTCCACCCTGACTCACATCCCTGAAATAAAATACTTTTACGATTTCAAATTACCACGAGATAAACCACTTCAGAAGGGCAGAGTGAAAGAAGCGGATGTGGACTGGATTTGATGGTCATGCTAAAATTGGGCTTCTTGCAGGAGTCTCTCCCAACATCTCTCATCCACGACTGCATAAATTCCAAAATTTCTCATTAGCTCGTACTTCAAAAGAGCGTCAAGGTCGAGAAGTATTACGAAATTATCAAGTTTACCCCAGATTTTCGAGAAGGATCCCAGAATTTATGCCTCGCCAATAGCAAGTCCAAAGGGTCGGCTGGTCTCTAATGAGCATAAACGGAGCAATTAAGCACTCTTGTAATTAAAGAGATAATCCTTATTATTAAATTGTTTCGTTTAAAACAAACAAGGGGAATAATGAGGACCAGAAGGGTTGCATAATAACAGAATGACCAGGATTACAGGATAAAAGATTACAATTACAGCATCCATTTACCAGAAGAAGAAGAAAGCGGAACCCGTCCCGAGGAAAATGTGAGCCTCGAGCCTTTAAGGGTCAGAGGAGAGATGATCCATTCCATTCAAAAGCCGTCCGTCTCCACATACGACGTGCGAGTGGATATTACGCTTCTGCCTGTTTTGTGGTTGCCCATTGTTTGCAGCCTTCATTTTTTACGTGGAGCTCTTTGAGGAGTCAAATATAGATGAAATATGAGGTGAAGGTGATGAGAAGAGACCGCGTTGTGCTCTTGACCCAACAATGAGCAGCATCCCTTCATGGTTTCTGTCATTGTTGAAGCGCGTCATCTTTTCCTTTCTCGAAGCTCATGTCATGCTCAGCAGTTGCTTAATGACATGAAATCGAACCGAGATTTTTTATTGTTATGAGTGAAATACCGTATAAAATCCGACACTCTTCTCGTTCGGGGGTAGCTACACGACGGAGCATTGCTATGCATGGAATAATAACAATAATCGCGTCTTCTTCTGGACCTTCTGGACCAGTCATTGTTAAAGGAAATGTATAAATCTTGGTGTAAATGAGATAATGAAGGAGACACGCACCATGCGAGGAACAAGGAGGCAGGGCTGAGAGAGTCTGACCCGTGGCCTTAATAAAGGGCATAATGGACACAATGAATTTCAGATGAGTTCACTTTCCAACGCCGAGTATGCAGACAGGCATGAATGCTCGTGTGATTATGTTATGATTATTTCCAGCCTGCATGCCTTGGATCCTTTCCGTACCTACGAACACGCCAGCAACAAGTTTCTAAATTAAATCTGTGCCGTGGGCCAAGACAAAAACTTGCTGATGTTAATTCTCTCCCTGGACAAGAACCGACAGGATGAATATGGATGGACCCCAATTCTCTTCCTCGCGTCGAAACATATCCACAAAAGTCTATTCCTTCAATTTATTTAGCAGCAAGGAATTAATAGTTCATTCAGTTTTGGTGCACCAAAAATCTTTTTCTTACTTATATGTTTAAGCCCGTCAAAAAAGTAACATTGTAAGATTTGCGATCTGTGAGAAGTTCGTCCTTTGAAATTTCCCAATGAACGCAACTTCTTTAATTTAATTTATTAGTATTTATTCGACTCCAATAGATTGGCTTTGCTCGAATGAAAGATATCATGAAAAATTCAGCCAGAGAAGAGATCAAATTCTTCATTCTAGAAATCGCAGTTCAGTACTTTGAACCCCATCGTCATCATCATCACGCCACTAAATGTTGTCATCTATGTTGTCATCTCGTCGTGTGCTCGGGATTAAAATTTTTCCTAAGAATTAATCCGAAACCAATGAAAAGTCAACGAGATAAAAAAAATTGACTCGGGGCTTGTTTGAATTTATAATCTCGCCAGTTTGATAATAAGCTTTGAATTTAATCTTTCAGAGTGATTGTCAAACTCTCTTTTCATCCCTTTGATGACAAGCCAAACTAACCAAGTATAACGGAGGGAAATGAAAAAAATGCTATAAATCTAACACTCGAAACTGGTCAAAGTACACAAAAAATACGTCGCCGGCGTTATTGTTGGTTAATTTTATTATTTATTTACTGCTCTTTTGCACTGAATGATCCAGTTTTTTGTATTGGAATACAATTGTTTCGTTCTCGATTTAAGTGCCATTCTGGCCACATTCCCGACGCAGAAGAAGAAGAGATACCAAACTGGCAACCGTTTTCTCGGTCCGTCTGTTGTTGATTTTCAAGTTCAAAATCAGGTCCAGTGTCGAGTACATCTGCTGCTACTTACTTATCATTGTGGTCTATACACGCTTAAAAATCCACACAATTACTATGCACGTAAGACCTACAACTGCAATTACCACCGTGTTTTCTTTATTTACAACGCTACAATTTTCTTTCATCCAAATTTTGACATGGAAAACGATCCAGTTCTTGTAATTTTTCTTGGTCAACTTGTTTTCGAAAAGCATCTGTCTTTAGCACCTGTGAAACCACTGCTGACTTACCAACCCAGTCTCCCAGTTGCGCATCATGCCAAGTGGTGTCGTTATACAAAGCTATTGAGTTTGCATAAATAATTCTCCTTATTGAACGAAGGGGTTGAATAATCATTGTCCATAAATGAGTGCAGAAAACCCTTGGGCGCAATCAGTCTCACATTTATTATTGGACAACGGTTAATTCATCGCTAATAAATTCGTATCTCTTTCGTATGCAAAGTGGTAGCGTCGAAGGCGTCGGATATGATCCATTACGAGCTACTAATAATTCCGTGGGCGTATTTTGCAGTTACTTTATGCATGCTCTTCATTTTTAATTTGGCCTGTTCTGCACTCACTCACCTCTGTGATTAATCTGATTTATTTCCTTTTCTATCTTGACACATGAGGACTTGGCCAATCCTAATCTCTCCTCTGTGAATTACGATTGCGATATTTTGCGCTGAAAATGCTTCGCTAGTTTTATTGGAATAAAACCAAGGCACACTGTACTTGACCTCCCCCTGCCATGCCACCGCCGTGCGAGGTGCGAGGTGTACAAATGCACCCAGACCACGTAGCAACAATGGTAGCAATAAGAAAGATAAATGAGGATTACAATCAGATTAAGTGAGAAATTAGCGCAGAGGTGGAAAATCGATCAAGCTGCAATAATGGCATCATCCAAATCTTAGCAAGTCCGGAGGTAAATGACTGTCCGACTGGATGACCTTGTTTCCGATACTGCTTGATGAAACCATCCACGCCGTTTGCTCCTCCTGCCGCCGCTGCTGGTGCTGCTCTCGATAATCACGGTGAAGTGAAATGGAGACCACAATAATAACTTAAGTGGTTTGGTTTTCGAGATTATTATTTTATCCAAAGAACGTCAATCCGGTTCTTTTTTAGATTCAGCATCATATCATTTTGCCATCTGCTGCTGGGTTGTAATTCCTGTGCTGCTGCTGCTGTGGCGTCAAGTGAACAAAGTACGAGTCGCGAACATGATAGTCTTCAATTAATTCGCACGCTATGTACGAATTGATTTGTGAAATGGGCAACAATGTGATTCCGAGAGGTTTCACTCTCACTTAAATAGATTATATTTTCTTGTGTGATTCCTACATGCTCGGCCATTGTGAAGGCTCTCCACGTACTTTTGGGCTTCGTACGTCAGGGTTTCATCCGGTTGGTTGGCTGGGACTGAATGGGTTTCAATTCAGCGAGTAATTTTGGAGGAAAGAATGATAATTTACTGGGTTGTTTTGCATTTTCAAGCTTCAATTCACCCTTCCAAAAAAATCAATGAATATGCTAATTCTTCGCTTGATTAAGTTTAATTGAGACAGATGCTTGACTTCACATTCTGCTGCTGACTACTTTGCTTTCTTCCCATCATGAATATTCACTCGGCACATTGGAACTTCTTATGCGTGGCTGGCTGGTGAGTGCGATGGTTGAATGGAAGGAAATTTTTATTCAAGTCTCAATATCGCCACGTTGCATTACAGCATTGTTGTGGTTATTTTCTTTGACTTCGGATTGTACGAGTCGACATGACAGTGAGGAAAATAAGTGCACTAGTCATGCACAGGGACAGAGAGACGGCATTCTTCGAGAACGCCAATGTCGTGCTAAGTAGCTAAAAGTTCCACAAATGATAAAAATTGGAGAGGTGGAGGTGGGCGTGCCAACTCTCCCACAATTAGTCTGCACAGGTACATATGTACATGAGTATAATTTACCTGTGTTTGCACATTTATTTATATGGATCGAGTCGTAGTATGTGCATATTTATTTATAAAGGTGGTGACTGTGTATGTGGGTCGGTTTCAATTCCAAACAAAAAGTGACATTGGGAGCACAATAATATTTTCATTTTTTCTAGATCCACCATTCTGATTGAATATTATGTGTGGCTAACTCTGCGTTGCAACCAAGTGCAGCAACAGCAGTGCAGATTTGACTTGCTTGTATTTATTGCTTGCATTTTCCGCTAGGCATTGTTATACATTCCTGTTCCTTGTTGTGCAAAAGTGTCATTTTCGTATTATTGTTAGAGACAGGGGGTCAATCATTATTCTTCTATTTTGCGGCCGAGAGTGTAATAAATCATATCAGTCTTTGACGGCCTTTATTAATTGATAATTTCATGCGGATTTGGAGGAGGGTACCCTGAAAAACTAATATATTGCATGATTCTTCTTGGGTGAATATCAATCTATGCCGGACATCGTGGTCTTTATTGTGTGTTAAAATTGAAGAATTAGACACATTTTTGCACTTTCTTCAACTTTTGCGTCGAAATGACACACGATTTTATTGTTCTTTCTCATTGAGCCATCAGTTTGCGAGTACGTAACGTGAGTACCAATCATTTATTACGGATTTCATCGATATCTCATGTACCTCACCCTGTCGTTACCCTGCCTCCCAGATATTCCCACTTATTCGTCTGCTTATTCCTCTTGGCTGCGATTATTATACCGCGTTCAGCTCGGACCCAGTTCAACGCTCAATGTCAAACTTTTCTTTTATTCATCATAAAGAAAACCAATTTCTAAACCAATTGGTCATGGTTTGATACCTGGTTTGAGAGGAGCAGGCTGCTTTATCCACCAACTAGCACAAACTTGAATCCTTAATTGATTTCTGTTTCATTTGTAGTTTGCTGGCTAGGAATCTTTTACATAGTAAATTTTAAATCTTTTGGACTTGACTCCTCTCTTTTTGCAACGAGTATGATTGCTTCCACAATCTCGGGAACTTGATTAAATTTTTGATTAATTCCAAAAATTACGCGAGTATTTTCTCACAGGACTCATGGTGAAGCAATAACCGACCGAGGGTCAAATAATCAAGATAAATTATGGTCATTACTTGTCGGATAAGTTATTCGCATACATCTGCGAGGACCCATCTAAGAAGTGCAGGCATTCGTAAAAGTTGCAAAATGGAAGGTGTGTGGAACTCTTTTGAGACGGACCAAAGCAAACATTAATGGATTGCTTGGAAGAAGAACAATGGTGAAAAAGAGGATGATGATGGGGATTCGTCGTGGAAGACAAAAGACGAATATCTTGGATGACTGTGTTGACAACTTCTGTTGATAACTGACTCGTGTGTCATATATCTAAACGCTACTTTGTCCCGTTTAGTGCACGTAAATACATATTCATTTAAATAACTGCTACACGTCCGCTGTTACGTGGTTAGTTGGGTTAATTAAACAAATCGAAAGTAAACTAATCCTGTCAACTTGTGTACGCATTCACTCCGCAGTAACAGACTGGTCATAACAGTAAATCACTTTTCCTTTCATCCTTTCTGCGCATTTTTTTGCTGAAATGAAATATTGGTGACATTTCGGTGGTGCTGATGTGAGGGGAATGGTTCCCCAGAATAAATTACGATCTCAGTCGTCATCCCTCGCTCAGGTGCACCATTTCATACACACGGCATTTTTAGCTTGGAAAATGCACGCCAAAATTTTTATAGTCGTTTTATAACATTCCGTATGTGTGGGAATTTTAAAATTAAGCTTATTAAAATTAGCACCTCGAGTCCACATTGAAAATTTGAGGCTCGATGAAGCATAAATGCCGCCCAGGCTGAAACGGACAAAAAACTTTTACTGCTTCTTTGGCACAGTAACAATCATTTCGAAATTTAGTGGGTGTCATCCAAGTCTCCTTTATGGCCCAGGTTGGTGTGTTGGTTCCCCATTATTTTTAAAGATATTCATCACTCTATTACTCCCTGAAATATGGCTCCAACTTTATTCTCATGCAAATTCCAGACTCTTCTCTCTCCCAAGGATGAGAAGAAGAGTTCCTTAATTTTATTTATGGAGAACCTAAGAGAGCACAATGCTTACTAAATTAAATTTTGAGCAAAACCACCCAGGGCAATTTTGTGCATCTATTTATTTATCTATTATCGTCCCTCCTCACAAACACGTAGAATTGCTTGGGTGCTGCACATCGCCAAAGATTTGTGTCATGTTTTTCCCATTCTACTTTTATGGAGATTTTATTGCATGCATTTGTCGCAATGAGGACTTGAGTGCATGCTCCAGTCGATCCTAATGCTTTGTGACTCTCGTACATAATTTATTAATGTGTTGTTCAGCCAGACTGAGGTCGAGTCATTTCTTACGTAACGTGTAATCATGTGAACTCGTTCGTCTCATAAAAGCTGCACCAAAAAACAAAAAGTCTGAATCTTCGTCTTGATATTCTTCTCGTAATATCATTAAAATGAGCAGTTTTGAGACAGGTTTGGCTCACTGGTGGTTATCTCTCGGCTACTTTCGCTAAATGTGGAATAGTTATTGTGTGTAATCAGGATGGCATATTTTTGGGTAGGCTTGACACTATGGGGTAGGACCTGTTCAATAAAATGAAACAACACGTAACAAAAACTAGATAACAATGTAAATTTGGGTGCACTCTACGCAACCTGAGTACATACACCAGCAAGTCGTCGTCTACTTACTTGTTTTCTTGTCCATGATGAATGGATGGATGAATGGATAATCCGTTTAAAAAGCTGGTCAACTACTTTTCAAAGCTGTACACTCGTTGTTTAAAACAAAGTCCATAAACCTGTATCAAAGTGGGATCAAGAGCTGTAATAATTTTTAAGAATATAAAAAAATATGTCACGTCATTCATACAAAGTGTAGGAAATTTCTGAGAGGAGCTTTTAATATTTTTCGTGTTTGTTGTTTCCCAGTGTCACTTGTCACCTCTGATTTCTTATCGGTCGTCATTACGCAAAGCTTGTGCATTGCATATGTAACTAATCCAGAGTGAATTCACGCCATCCTCGTCGTCGCCCTCCTTGCCGAGAAATTCTTGGGATTCGTAAATAGAATCGCATTTAAAAACCCACACGATGCAGTAAATAAATACGAACACATGTGGGCTGCTTGGCGTGACGAAATGTTTCCAAGTTGGCTGACGGCACTTATTTTTTATTGCCATTGACACTTTTCAATTTCAATACACGCCGTGGTCCATCTCCAATTGAATCAGGATCTCTCTTTGTGCAGTGAAATTAGGAGGCGAAGAGATGGCAGTGTCCACCAGGCGGGGTGGGGTTGAGAGGTGGGAGGCTTGGGTGGAGGAGGGTGCTCACTTGGTCAGTATTATTCAAATCCAAATCAAATCACCAAATTTATTATTACAACGAGACGGATGGATCGGTATTCGTTTGGCCGGGAGGCATTTTTCCATCTCCAATTCCAGAGAGATTCTTATCATCCGTTGATCCTTTTTATACCGAGCTGCCTCATCCTCTGGAGAAGAATCTCTCAGTTTGGAAAGTGAGAGTGATCATCTTCCTTCCTGAGAGGAATTGACAGTTTCATTGTGAGCCCAATTTTATGATGTCCGTACGAAGCTCTGCAGTCATCGCCAAACGTGAGGAAATCTGTGAGGATGGCAGCGTCCACCGTCACTCCTCCACCTCCGCAGTTACACCACCCGAGTGACAAGGTGTAATAAATTGGATGATGGAATTAATGCAATATCACGATCCTCTCGATTCCACCTTTTCTTCAACTCTCGCAACTTATTACGCTGTATACTTTTGAGATTTCGACTCTTTCAATTTCCTCTCTCAATGACTCACAAAGCAGTCTTATCATCCCGTCGGTCGAGTGTATTACCATCGTCTCCTCATAAATTCGTCCTTTGACAATGAGTTTTTTGCAAAGATTTATAATTTGAAGTTTCAAATTTTTTTGAGACTGGCGAGACTGGAATTTAAGTAGTTCACCTGTTTTTTTTTCTTTTTTTTCTTTTACTCGAAGCATTTTAGAAGAATTGGGTTCATTTTCAAAATTGCAGGATGTCTGCGATTATATTTATGCTACTAAAAGTTCACTTAGATTTGACTCTTTGTCTTTACTTGTCATAGTGAAAAACTAAACTAAAATTGGATGTTCTCATGGATGTGAAATATGGCGGTTTCAAAAATCTTGCACTTGTCTCGCACTACTCGTTGTTTGAAATACATGCAGCGAGTGGCTGTGGCTGCGAGGTAGAAGCGGAAGGAAAAGTAGTAAAGAAATAATAAATTAGTTCCTTCTCTCACATTCCCCATGCACCAACCCATAATTTGTCTTAAAAGTATAAACAAACAGCGTCGCGATGATCCTGATTAGAAACACCGCTGTGTCATTAAATGTCGCAAATTGGGTCTGATTCGGATCTGATTTTCTGGCGAGATTGGCACATGAAATCCCTCAGCATATTTAGCAAACAATATCGCATGACTTTTGGTGGATAGCCTGAACATGTACTCGTACTCGTAACGGGTTCATATTTTCCACAGTTTTAATTGTTATCCCATCACTGTGAGGAATCCTATGCTCGAATAGGCATGACCGAGTTTTAGAATTATTTGCATTAGAATTCGAAAATATTAATTTTTCTAACACCACACAATACTGAATTTTTTTTCTTAAAACGGCTGACGAATCCTATCATGCAGAAGAATTATCACTTGGTGTCCTGTTATCTGGCGACTTGTTCTCATATAACTCACAAGCTGAGCGATGTGTGTGGGAGAAAAATAAGTGAACGTATCTTTCCTTTGTCTCATGTCCATTTCACAACACACATTTCAAAGCAAAGGACGACTAATCACTAAAGTAAACTAATTGTTGCTTGTCTCCAATTCCCTGCGCTGACATGAACACAACAACGAATTTGTTAAGATTTCTTAATTTACTTGTCAGGTTTCGTTTTCTGGTGACAAATGAGTGCACATCATTACAACAAATTTGCATCCAAGTAGTGGTCCCCATAGCAGATGGATGATTGATTTCCTCAGGAAATTTTGCACAGCCTGTTGTAGTTTTTTTTTGCAAAATTGTGTCTCACAATTCGCCACGTCTTATTAAAGATAACGATGCATATACATTAATGAAGATTAAGACGGGAGGTATTTATTTCGCACCATGCACGTCCCCACTGCCTGGGTGGTGGTGGGTCGTTCCTCTCCTTGAGGGTTCAGGTGCACATAATGGTCTCATAATCAGCGATAATGTAGGATCAAGATCAACGCGGCGTCGAGTAACGTTACCTTCCTTCGTCCGCGTCATAATAATAACAGCTCCGTGGGTTAGCTTTACTCCTTTAATTAATTGCACATCGTCCCAATCCACTTATTCTCACACCCAAGTCCAACTGGCGAATTTCGAAATTATCTGAAACAGACATCACACGGCATGGTCTGATTTAATTTGATTTCACGTCTTGTCTTGTTCATCACTTCATGTCATCCTCCCTCCTGTTGCCTCATATCGTGCAGAATTAATCCTAGTCACCAGCCCCATCAACGAACCATGCTGCTTGCTTGGTGGTGATGACGATGATGAAGATTTCGCCTTCATTAATATTTCTATCTATTCCTATGGACAATCGGTCGGACGTTGGTTGTAGTCCGAGTGCAACAATGACACTCTTGTTGCAACGATGATGTTACCTTCAAATAGTTTTTTTTCTTCTTACTACGTGACTGCGTGTTTGTGGTGATTTTGTGATTGACAAAATTATTATTGTCACCCCTTCGACAAGATCCGTCGTCCCATTATTGCTACGAGCTAAATGCAACGTCGGCTGTTTCACAAGCGAACAACAATAAGTTGTCCAACTCCTTATCGTAACAATAACAATAATTGTTGTAGGACGACTGAACACATAACACATTTCCCAAATTAGGCATTATTCTAATTACTCGTTATTTATTACGACGCATCAAATCCCAGCAACAGCTCATAAATCTCACACCATTTACGATCCTTTTAACCTCATTGATTTCTTGAATGGTATTTGTGGAATTGGACAAAATCATCGAGCTGGTGCAGCCTACGTGGTTCGTACCTACCCTCGAACAAAAAGTGTTTTGAGATGCAATTAGAATCCAAAGGAAGCATAATCACGGGTAAACGGAATGGACGAGATGCATACCTCTTGTGCTGTTTGACCAATAAGTTTCAATTGTCTTTACCACCCAACAACTCCCATCAAATCATTGGGAGAAGAATGCATCTCATTACCATTTGTTGCTCTCTCTGGTTGTTCTTAATGGTCCACTCGGTTCGTAGCAGGCAGGATGACCACAATTCGAAATAATTGAAATTGAATTCCACCCTCATCAGTGTAAAGTTCGTGTGGATTATTGTTATTGCTAATGAGCATGTCCATACTGGGCGTAAGTGGGCATCGGATGAAACGGAGACGACGCTTGAACCTATTCCAACGTCTGGGAATCCATCGGTTCGCATAAATCTGAATTTCCCTCATTCTATGGCCACGTATTTCTCCAAAAAGAGCTCGACACGTATGTATAATTGGATTCCGACAGGAATACATTGTTGTAAATTGTGAATTGCGTAATATGCATGAGGATCTGCAGCCGCCGCCCGCCTTCCTGCTCTCATTAAATGGCAAATACCTCGATTTCCTGTTATTATTCCTCACCTCACCTTCCAATAAAAATCATAATCAGAGAGAGCTGAGCAAGTTTTAACAAGAAGCATCAGAGACCGCGCCGACAAGGTCTGATTCAAGTTCACATCACGTAAGTATCAAAAACATAATGGAAATCAGGGGCTCGCAGCAGCAGCAGCAGCCGAGTGGATGAATGCTGCTTAAAACCATTCGAAATTTGAATATTGGCTACAATTACAAAAATTGCGGGTTTGCATACATAACTTACATGCACACACACACACACATTTGCAGGCTTGGGAAAGGTACTTTGTTTTAAGATACAAGATACAAGATAAAGATACTTTTAGAAAAAATTCCAAGATACTAGATAAAGATACTTTATTCTCTGTTTTTTTTAAGATACTTAGATACTAAGTAAAAGATACTTTTTAGTATTTGTAAAGATAAAGTATCTTAAATATTCCACAAGATACAAGATACTTTTGATTTTTTTAGATTAAAAAAAAGGTAAAATTTCATATTTTTTGCTATTTAGGCATCGCTACTAAGATGAAAGTCGTACTTTTGAGTAGTCAGGCTTTGAAAAATACCTTCCACTAGCAAAAATAAAACGCATATTTTCTTAAAAATTACAGTTACTACCTCATAAATCATAAGAAAAGCGAACTTTACATGTCGCGGGTAACATATTTTGCAAAAAGTATCTTGTATCTTAAAAAGTATCTTAGATACTTTCCTCTTGATGGAAAATATCAGATACAAGATACAAATACAAGATACTCATTGAGGATTTTCCAGATACAAGATACAAGATACTTTGAGCTGGGGCGGCTGGAAGATACAAGATACGAGTAGTATCTTGTATCTAGTATCTTGTATCTTAAAGTATCTATCTTGCCCAAGCCTGCACATTTGACGCTGCAACAATGTACAAATGTAACAATGTAATGTCTAACTACGTGCAATCTGTGTTCGCGTGTGTTGTTCATTTTCCTCGGCCGAGGAACGGCGTATGGATGGACGAGGGATCGAGAAGATTTGGACTGAAAGACCTCCGCGCAGAGGAAAAAAAGCAGAAAAACGTAATAATCTAGAGTAAAAGTTTGTGGGGTACGACTGGCCACTGTGAATCACATTCCCGCAAAACGTGTATGCAATAACGAGCAACGAAACTGGTTAAAAGTGTAGTAAATGTTTATGCATGCAGATTAATCAATGTTTAAATATCAAATCTAGTGACGATCGTCAGATGTAAATATCTACATATGCATGACGGCTTTGGACGCGGACAGCATTCCAATTTACGTGGATTACGTAAATACGGCCAAAACGGTGCAGCTATTTAGTTTGAGTGGGGAACATTTTTTAAGAAATTGATCTCGAGATCAGCAATATTAGAAGCGTGGAACCTGGAAAGGTTAGAATTGCCTGGACGAAGACGTGCACACCAAGTGGCAACCATTCTCCTGAGCCACGACGGATCATGGTGTTATGCGTAGATACAAAACTGCTTGAAGCAGCCGAGCATGATCTTGCAGCCATGAAGTTGCATAAAATCAAGAGAGAGAGAGATGCATTTCCCCGTGTCGTGGCATTGTGATGGTAATACATAAAATTTACAACAATTTGACAGGGATGACTTTGCTCAATAATGCAACAGCCAGAGAGAAGTAATGTTGACTCGCAATTTGTTGGCAACAAGGAAGGATGAAGTTTAAGTAATTTGTATTCACAACTCCACCTTCACCACTATCTTCACTACCTATTCAATAGTATCCATTCTCCCACCACCAGCACCACACAAGTCAGTTGCAACCATCTCGAAGAATCAGGCATCATCATAAGGACAAGTGGTAATTATAATTGTTGCAAACAACCCGGTGTTGGTGGTGGTGGTGCAGAAATGGAGAATTGACACCAACGGACCAGCTTTTGAATGTGCTGCCGCTTCGTGATGCGAGTTGTTCCATTGAACCAACCTGTAAAAATGTAATGTTTCGCAGATCAAGTCCAGTTAAGGATGTCCTAATTAATTAAATGGCACTTGAAGAAACGAGTATCGAGGGTGAAATGTCCCCCCAGCAATTCACTCGTGGTTGTGCCCATTGAAAGAGGCAACAGGAGGATTAGATGATCTCTCATCCGTCTCATTTTCTGCCTCAAGTTACTCAGTTAATAAGTGGAAATGCAGTATAAAGTTCTCCATCAATTTGAATGCCTGTCTTGTTACACTTCGTATTTTGTGGGAGTGTCCGTCCGGTTTCTTCCATCAGTTAAGTCCTTCTGCTGCTGCTGCTGGGATGGATGGATGGCTCACTTAAAACTTTGAACCGTGTAGCAACAAATTTTCATTTTGGCAGTTGCTGGTTTAGCAGCCAGTTCTGAAAAAAATCTGAAATTTGTATATGCTCCAAGTCCACGTCATTCCGTTAATCTGACAGCAGCAGGGTTGGAGTGACCACTTCCATGCAAAATCTCACCCGGCTCTCGCAGCGATAATCAGCCAGCCAGCGAATGTAAACTTGTTGGCCATGTCATTCATCAGTATCACGGGTGGAAATACATTAAAGCGTTGGAAATGTTGATACCCCATCGAAACAACGACAATATTAACACAAATATAATTTACGGGCAGCATCATTTTTGTTAGCACACGCAAAGAAAGCAAATCTTTACCATTGGTAAAACGTGCGCAGCATACAAAAGTTGGTCCAATATTTATAGCAGCACGTTGCCCAGAGGCATGTGTAAAATTAGTGTATTAAATAATTCAGTTCAAACTGAAACTAATTCTCAAGTCTGCTTATCTCTTGGCCCAACTTTTTTTTAGAAGGGTGACAAAGCGTGCTCCATTCAGTGAGGAGCATTCTCTTCAGATTTGAACTTCATTGAGGATTATGCAGCTCTAAACTGTTCACCAAACGAGTTCACGAGTCTAATCTAAACTGCTCTGCTAAATCAGTTTTTTTCTCATTTACTCACTCACTCACTCGTTGGCTTCACCAACGCGATAAGGTACGAACGACCAGGAGTAATTTTTATTCAATGCTGTGCAGCTATTAACAGAGGAGTGCAACCAATGTGTAAATGGGTGCCAAACTGGGAGCACAACACAATTAATTAGGATGTGACTAGAGTTTCAATCAAGTGTACAAACTAGCAGCGTTTAGATTTACTCTTGCCTCGCTACGACTGACTCTGGTGGTCAAGTCAATTCTTGACCCTTTGTTTTGACTGATTGATTGATATATTGATTCAGAGGACATTCCGTTAGCAAATGCACCATCATCAAGATAAAGAGACGACCCATTACTCCATTGATTAATTGATTACAAATAGCGACAGAAATTCCGCAAGGAGAAAAAAAGTAGTTTGGTAATTAATCCCAATTCAAGAGCTTCCACTTTTGATAAATTTTTCGAATTTTTACCACATTTATTTTACACCAAACCGGGAAAACTCCCGTTACCACGAGGAGTTTACTTGTTGCCCGTAGCTTATTCATTCGAATGCACGTTTCCTTATTTTCATTTTACACCGTCAACGCACAGTCGGGACTCGATTGTTTCATTTTATTGTATCTTCTCACCGGCAAGTACTCGGCAAATACGTAATAAGTCAAGTAACACTTTTCTTGCCAAGCGCATATCGTGCACTTTTTTTAAAAAAAAGGAGGGTATTCGAGTGAAGTAGCCTTTGCTTGCAATAAATTCATTTAGCAAGCTTAATGATAGCGGCATATGGATCTGCACAGGGTGAAAAAGCATGGCCGTGTATATGGACGTAAGTGAAGTGGCAAATGAAGAATCTCGTGAATAAGGTGGCAGTCGGTAGCACTAGTCAGCGTCAACAATGAAATGTCATTCTGGCGGCAAGAGACAATACCTCATTATTGATTCATCTGTCGTTAGCGTGTTGTTGTTGGTGTGGCTTTTTTCCCCCGAGTGCGGTTTCATTGTGGTAAAAAATTGTCATTCTGCACAATTTCCCAAGAAGAAGAATGCTTTTACTCCTTTGCTTAACCCTCAACAGGTTTCCAATTTTTTCACCGGTTCCATTATGATGATATTGGCAGAAACGAGAAATTCCCGTTTTTGGTTGACTAATTTTATGAAGCGATGTGGATATAATAATTTAAGTGCAAATGGGTTCTTTTTAGGGGAGAAATTAAATGAAATATTACGCTTATCGTGTCTGCTGCCCATTCAACCAGCACACTTTACAAGTTATAATTGAAATAAAGCTATAATCTGTATTTCATGTTAATGCAATCCTGCATTCTGACCATAATTTTATTCTAATGCGGCAGACAGAGATAAATAATAGCATTGGTTTTCAACTCATTGGGCAAGTAAAACCTGCAACAAGTTTTCTTAATGTTTGTCCGTCTGTCAACATAATTTGCACTACATTTTCTACCGGTATTATGAACACACGGCGAGATTACGCCTTCTCATAAATGGTATTGCACATGTGAAGTAACTCTGCTGTTGTTTTTTTTCGCAAATGTGATCCACATTTTGCAATCACTCCGTCAATGATGCAGATCTCTTAATTGTTGCTTGGGTAAAAATTCTTATAATCAAATAGAGCAATTCCACCAAAGCGCATTATTTCAAGTCTGAAAAAATAAGTAAAAGTGTTGGTTTTGTGGCTTTGTGAGCGGTTTGAAATAAACAATCGCCACAAAAACCAAGCATTTGTGGTCATGGGATTATCTCTCGGAGTGAGTTTCTTTGTATGCAGAGTGTGTTGCAAAACCAAAAATCAACTCCACCTAAAACAATGATGAAGGTGTTTGCAGACGAGGATGATGTATGAAAGTGGGATTCATAAAAGGCTAACTTTACTTACATCACAACTCTTGTATTAGTATTACCAACTCAACAATTTACAAAATTCATCCATCACGACACACAACCGTTTGACTGACTTTGTGTCAAAAATCTTATTAAATGTGTTGCATTGCTGGAATACTAATGGAATTTCTGGTAGTTTTTAACACACAAACAACCCATTGAAACTGACCCAGGACAGGAAAGCAAACTGAAATACTGCTCATCCTCATGTCCGATGAGTATGAAGATAAAGAAAATAATGTTCAACATGTTTGCAGTATGCTTATTAACAACAATCCGTGGTACGTGGTTACCCGAGATGCCGATGTGTGTGCTCAGTCTATTTGTTTTCACTATTGGTTGGCCAAGTGAGTGCCACACCGTGCATATTTTCACTAATATCTCGTCAATAACTTGTTGCTACATCTTTATTGTTGTGTGAAGAGGACTCGAATATGTTCCAGGCTCTGAACAGCTTGGCATCTTTTCGACGATGGAAAACCTATTCGCGTAGTGTAGCCATTCATTACAAGATTCACGCCATTTATGGCCACACATCTTTTCCTTTCCCAGCCCAGAACATGGCAAAATCAATGATGCTGAAAAATAAATTGTACTCGATCACTGCTCCGAGAGTCTTTTTTGCTGAAAACCATCACGATATTCCTCTTAACTAAACGACTCGCCCGCTGCAGTTCCGTGGAGCAGGCAGGTAGTCGCATCGAGAAGCAGTGGAGTTAGAAGCCCCTGCTTGTTTGTGGTCTGATCGTGGCCAACACATCAAATTAATCAGGATGTACTTCACCACGATATCCATTCCTTCCTTCCACGTGCATTAATTTCATCTCATCATTGGACAAGAATCAGTCTCATCTTCTTGCCAGCCGAAAAAGGTTTCAACCAACTACTCATCCATGCAGAACATGCCGTGTATGCAGATCCGATGAATTTCACTGGACATCCGCCGACTGTTTTGTTTCTGGAACCACCAGAAACATCCGTCTTGAGATCCGTCTCTAAACACTTCCCTCTCAACGATTCCCAAGTCATCCGTGAAAATACGAAATCCGTAAGATCAACATCCAGCCAAGTGAGTGAGTGATCGCCTCCTCTGACTCGGAGTTCAAACGTTTGAATTTAAACCATTAACAATTCCCTGCTTTTTTTTAAATTGTGGAAATCTCTCATTTTATTCCACCATAAAAAGAAGCTGCCACTTTTTCCAGTAAATTTCTCCTGTGCACCCAACCATACGCGTCGAAGAATCTCACACGAGAAGATGTGCACATAAGAAGATGGATGAAGAGATGAGTTGTTGGTTGACCAGGCAGGAGCAGGAGCGAGCACTCACATCTATTCATTAGCACCTCAAGAATGGATGGATGTTAAGGATGATGGTCGTCGTCGTCGTCGTCGGTCTACGAGCTTAATGCCCCTTAATTAAGGTGCTGCACTGACTGACTGACGGAAAGGAATGCACTTTACCTCCACTGGATTGCGTGCCTTCCTCATCTTTTTATGCCCAACGAATAATAAAGCCAGGTCGAACTCGACCAGTAAAGTGGACGCAGGCAGGCTGGAATTTTAATTTCGTGTAATGAAACATTGTTGTAACGTGAAAAAATTAGCATTTTTATGTAATGGAATTAAGAAAGGGGAGATAAGGATTTTAATTCGAATCTTTTAATAGCCGAGCCTTATCTGCTCGTCGACCACGGCGCGGTGGTCGAGGTGGCGTGTAACCAGTGACAAAAAGACAATCCACTTAATCAGGCGAATGAAGTGGATGAACTTTATCTTCATCTAGTTGGCTAAAAGGCACCTGCTGTTTCTTGTTGGTTGCATGGATTTTTTTCATTACTTGGCCCTCTTTTTACTCGTGGAGCTCTGCCCGGTCGGCCAGACTAACGTTGTTAGTGGACAACAATAAGCCACCTTATTCTTGTTAGTTTACACTTTACACTCAATTATTGAGCCGACTTCCATCCCCCGACGGACACGAGAGGGGATGGACTACATAACACTCATCAGGCGGAATCGACTCCTGAGATGCACCGTCCGTCGCATTCTCCTTGTTGCTCAAGACCAATGTGTAATGCCTGTGAGCGAAATTTTCCCAGATTCTGATCCCACCAGAGATTATTCAAGAGCAAAAAGAGTTGCCAAGTTTTATGTGGAAGAAAATATGATGTCCGTGCGGAGGAGATGCATGGATATTACTTTTTTTTACGGCCAGATAATTTCGACTACTCTTTACTTACCGTCGGTCATTTCGAGGTGCACACACATCTGTACAACATGTGGTTTACTCGAGCTAATGATGTTCACATTGTGGACTGACCAGGAGATGAGATTGCGATTATTTATTTCGTAAATCATGTAGAAATATCACAAACTCTTAACAGACTGCCAAAAATTTGTTGTCTGTCGTAATAATAATGCCAAAAGTTTACAACTCCTGTTTCCTACTTCTCAATGTCATACATCAGAATTGCGAGATACGATCTTTCCGAATAAGAAAGTAAGTCGACAAGAAAATCATTTGACAAATTAAATGCAAATAATTTGTCTACAATTCTAAATATTGTGCATTACAAATAAACGGCTTGTACTTGTTTGCATATCAAGCAAGTATCGTCTTGTACACTTTTACGAGATTATTATCTTCCAAAAAAGCAGCCCTACTTTGATAAGCTGGATGAATAATGAGTCAAAAGGTGTGAGTAATACGCTTCATAAAAGGAAATTGACCCATTCAGCCTCCATTTCTGCCATGGACCAGCTAATTGGTCATTTTCATCTTTTAAGTCACTTTATCTGGTGTCGTGGTTGTTGTTCCCTCAGCGTCGTATGCATGTCCTATCTTGGAGGAGAAAATGTCCCATTCCAAAATGGGCTCAAATTATACCAAAGCAAAACGTGTGTATATCTTAAGAGCATGCATAATAAATATATTTAGGAGGAAACAATTATGACACCACCACAACCACGACACAAGGAATGCATGCAGTCTGGCTGCCACATAAATTACGTGCGATTCCTATATATCCATCTTCCTCCTCGAGTGAATGCAGTTTTGTAATGAGATGATTTATCGATGCAGCATTCATTTTCTTGGCATCAGATTCATTTGTTTTTAACAAATTCAGTTTAGCCATCACGTTGTGTTTTGTTTGGGCTGCCTGTGTGCACAAACTTTGACCACACCACTTCCCTAAAGACAGCATAATATCATCCCCTGCAGGACAATGTACAATGGCACGAACGACGAGGAGGATAATGTCCATCTCTCTCTCTCTTTTCTAATAAAGACGTTATCATTACGGATAAGATGCCCATAAATATTGAGGATTTACCGTAATTTCTGAAATTGTGTGTGTACATACGTACATAGGGGAAAAACCCTCGACTATTTTCTTGCTACAAGTCCCAATAAATGACAATGGGTAATTATCATAAAGCACAGTTAAATTCACGCTCAAGTGAGAGAAACCCGACAGGTTGACTACTTATTATCCACTCTGATTGCATATCCTACGAACCATGGTATCACTTACTATTTATCGCATTTTTTTTATCCACAACTCTGCTGCTACTGCTGCTTCCAAATCAAACAATATTTCCTCCGAGTTGACTGTTGAATGGGAAAAAGTGTCAAGTTGTTTATGGCCATAATTGAATTGTGTGTGGATGGATCATGTTTGTCTTCAATAATTGCCGTCATCTCATTTACATTTTATGACAATCAACATTCAATCATCATTCCCATATTTCCTTCACTCACTCCAATCACATGAGAATGAACCCGAGTCATCCAATCCCTTCCGAGATGATGATGATGGTGATGGTGAGCATGGGTTATTGGCTCCTGTGTTTCGAATTTCTCAAAATTCTATTTAATTTTATAATCTTCCCATTTATTCTCGTTTTATTATATTTCTTGTCCTGTACTGTTTGCCAAACCGAATTTTGTTTGTGCGATGGTGATTCAGCAGAAGCATTCTTCCCTACGCAAGTCGGAACGCGGGGTGCAACGTCAAACAGGCAGGAGACGTACCACGAGAGGAGAGAGGCATCAGACAGGCGAGGGTATCACCATTAGTTTGCAACAATTATAAAACTCAGTCCATTAATGACATGCTATGCTTGCCTCTCTTCTTCTGCACGTTGGCTTCCTCTTCTCCTTGTGATATTGGGTTGCAATTGTCTCGAAAAAACACACTCGCTGCTTCTCGTGGCGTTGGATTGGATTCCGCCAAGAAGAAGAAGAAGAAGTCGAGTTCTTTGGCATCATCCATCCATCCAGCAGCAGCAGCATTAATAACACGGCAGCATCATCACGTCGTCGTCGTCATGTACTCCTCGGTGGAGAAGCGAACCGCAACTGTTGCAGAGTTTCGGTTAAAGACGTTACGCAAAAAGTGAACAGGTTCATGCAACGCCAAGCTCGAGGAACAACAATGACAAACGTGGTGGTGGTGGTGTGGAAGGGTTTCTCTCTGTCGACGGAGGAGATGCGCAGGCAAACGGATGCGCCCTATCGTCCAATTCCTCAACTTTTCGAAACTAGTTGAACCACTTGGCGTTACGATGATGAGAGGGTGACGATGACGCCATGGTTGGCTCGTATTTATGGCTAGGCATATTTTTCTGGTAGCTGGTGGGAATTTTTGTAAGAACGAGTATTAAAAAAAAGAGACGCTTTCAGTCTGCGTTTGACCACAAGACTCGAAACCGTAGTTGAGGAATCTGCCAAACTTGCCTTCACTTTCGTTTCATGCTTCGGTCGAATACACTCCCGGATGCGTTCATATTGTGCAGCCAAGAAAATGTCATTTCTCATCCCAACCCATCCCATTTCCACCTCCCACTATTGGACAGGTTGAATGAAATGGGCATAAAATACTGACTTGAAAGAAAGCCACCGACGAGCTAATAGATTCGGGTAAGTTCTGAATGAATGAGTTATCTCATGGTCATTTTATCGCCACACCGTCGTGAAATCTCTCTTTCTGTTTGTATGCATTTCTAAATATGCACATTTATCCATAATAAAACAATTTTAGGATTCAGATGTGATAATGTTTTCCATTTTTGCATGCTGTGTGCATATTGTGTGTGTAGGTGCACGGCAACGTATCATATTTGTGTATGTATGTGGTATTTCCAAGCCAAGGTGGAGGTGGTTTCTAGTAAGTTTAATTTGATATGATCATATCTGTAGCTAAATCTGCACGTATCTGCACCACATGTTATAACATAGTGCATACGTATGTAGTAAAAATACAAAAAAGTAGGAAAAATGCACAACTTAATTTTAATTAATTCTGAATGCGCAACAACAACTTATCTAACGCTGAAGCTGCGGTTTAGCGAATACCTGGCTAAGATTTAAGCATCTCCCTCCCATTGTGGCCAAAAGTTAAATTAGATTTAGTTCTGATTAACTCTTATTCATCTAAAGTGCGAAAATAGAGAGTGAGAACATGTTAATTATCATTTACAACGAAAATAATGTTAAATCTGCTCATAAACCTGTACACGAATCGTCAATTAAAGATTGGAAATCAAAAACCATAAGCGAGCGGCTCCATCAACGTCTCCCTCCCTCAATTGTACGCATTGTAAGACGCGAATCTGATTTGAATTTTAATGAAGTGTTTAGAAATGAAATTGAAATAAAAATGGAAATTATGAGAATTCATGTACATAACTTTAACATGCATGCATACATGATTTCTATTGGGATTAGTGTTATACACATCCCATTCTGATCATCATCATCTGTTTTCATACTTTGTATGCTTCACTGAGTTTTGAACAATTAAAGGTTTGATTTCAGTTAATTATAGGAATTTAAGAGTATTAATGTGCGCGCTTAGCAATAAAATAATTACAACTGAATTGGCTTTTACTTTCGTTAAATTGAAATTATAGCTTTGTCTCGAGGAAATGAGCATTAAAATATTTAAAATCCATGCTTTATTGAAATACTCGAAATGTCAGAATGAAAATTTATGTCCATGCAAAACTGCACAAGAAATCTCGACGCGTATACGATTACTAAATATTCAGAGCCAAAAGCATTAGCGTGTGCCCTATTCGTGTCCCATTAATGATACGAGAAGCATTTAGCACCTTGCATTTTTGCATCTTTGTCCTGATGCATGCGAGAGTTTACAGGTTTAATCCCAGCCAGTGGTGGTTTAAAAGTCCAATCCATTAACCAGAAACCCATCTTACCTTTGCTCCTCGCCATGGGCAAGTTAAACAAAAGACGCGAGTCCAACTTGCCAAAACTTGACTTTATTTTCTTCTTAATTCCACCGCATGCTCGCTCCTGCATCTGATTCTTAAATATTCATCCCATTTGGTCGATGGAATGGGTCTACTTCATACATAATACAGATTCGCTTATAAGAGTTAAGGCTTAACCATCACAATAAAATCAGCCAAAGACTTCTTCTTCATCTTCCACTTGTTCCATCAACAACTTATTTATTCATGGGCAAGTAAATCACAACCCAAGCGCCAAGAGCTACTCGCCTTTGCCAATGGATTACCTTCATTCCTTGTCCTGTACTCCAAGCGATCACTTCGCAACGAGTCGCGAGCTGAGAAGGCGCACGGTGTGCATTTCATCCCCAACTGCACAACTACATACACACCTGCCGTTGGACACAATCTTGCTTGGTGGCTGGTTAGAGATATATTTACATTGTTGCAAATTTCCACAAATAAGAGTCACGACACGAGTACACCTTTTAAGTTTTTGCATTAAAAACACCGTGCGAGCCAGTGGTTTTCTTGGAGGTGGTTGATAGTTACCGGTCCGGTGATTTTTTGCAAGGTTTGGGACCTTTCTTTTTGCATTGTTTTTTTGGAGGATACTTTTGCAAAAAAAATTCTTTGTGCGGAAGTGTTGTGTTAAACATTGAAGTGATACGTACATATTTTTTGTGTATAGTATGATAATAGATAATAGATTGTCAAAAAAGAAGAGTTGGATCAGTTTAAACTTGTGAGAGAAAAGTTGACAGAAACCGAAAAACATTTACAGGTCAAGGACTTGTTACTCTTGAGAAGAGTTTAGTTGACAAATTTCTCTCCGTCTCGTCATTCCTTGAACTAGAAGAAAAAAATCTTTTCAGACTTAATTTTAATTTCGCTTTTATTTCTTAATTCCATAATAACACTTAAAAAATTAACAGTGGTTTCGTCATAAAATAAGGTCTGTGCGTGCGTGTGTAGGAGTCGTCCACCCAAAAACCACACACCATACTCTCAGCCATCGCCTGTCGTGGCACATATTTAATCCTTGGCAATTCTTGTAACTCCAAATTTTCTGAACGTAGGTAAAGCTCAGACCGTAGCTTTATTTATTTTAGATCTGCACCCTGATAATTAAGCTCTACTTCCTCCACACAGATCAAATCGCAGGCTCTGCAGAGAGGAAAAAGTGAACTTGTTTGACGAATAAAAAAAATAAACGAACACGAGTAGGCAATAAACCAACTGAGAAAGAATTCTCAAGGGAAACTATTTTTAGTTTAATTTAAGAAAAGTTAATTTAATTTTTTTTAAAGAAAAAGAAGGAGAAAGTTTATAAAATCAATCAAGTTTTATTGTTCGTGACATAAACACCGTAAAGTTTAATTTAATTATGTGAACTGCTTCTTGGGATCTTGACAAGTTTTACTAAACGTTCAAGTTGTTGAAATGGGTGGTGACATAAAAGTGCTTCAAGTTTGCGAATCATGGAAATCTTTGAATTTCGCAAGAGACGCCTCTCACTGATAGGACCGTTAATTTACTGGAGAAAGCAGGAGCAGCAGCAGTTGGTGGAATTTCGGTATTTCTCTTCAAGGTATATAATAAAAAAGTAGAAATATAAAATCATCATTCGAGATTTAACCAGAGTATAAAATTACGTGACAATATTTCACAATAAAACTGTTCAGTGGTTAGGGTTCAAATGTATGTGTAGTTAAAGCTTAATTCCATTATGCAAGTATTTACCATATCGTCGCTCAATCTGTCGCCTCCATTTATGCAACCTTTGCCAACAACCAAGGTGGCCAGGAAGAGATAACAACGCGAGTATTTAGCTCTTAAAAATATTTGCGAAATTTGCATCTCAACCAGTTTTTCTTTTTTTTCTGATTCGGACTCGGACAGGACAAGAAGGGGATAAACCTTAAAAAAATCTCTCATACACCACCCCTGCCTCTGCAGATAGATAGGAGACGATGGCAGAACATTTTATTACTTTTCGGCCATAATCATAATAATGCATCTTATCCGTATCCAATCGCACATGTAAATAATGCTACATGCTGCACACAAAAGTTTACGATCATTTGTTTTAACACCGAAATACAAGTGAAACATCAACATAAAATTAGTTAACATCTACATCAACCAGCTTAACTAACCCTTTTTCTCTCTCTCTTTGTCTCTCTCAGGATAGGAAAACAATTTACTCATGCTTTTTAAGTAAAGTGACACTTGTGATTACGCGTCTAGAATTTGATTGCGGGTTTGCCCATCGTAAAATGTTGTGGGTTTTCTGGTTTATTTGATGTAGAGAAGACTAATAATTTGTGTTTTCTTTATTCTTTGCAGGTAAGTCCCTTCATCTCCCAGTTTCAACTAATGCAGCCTTGGTCGTCATGTATCTTTCATCGTTTGGAAGAAATTGGAGTCTTGTATTACATTAATTCTTCAAATCCGTTCTCTTACGTAACGTAATGATTCCCTTTAAATTGTCGTAATTTCAATGTAAATCCTGTCCAAATGTATGAAGTGACCTCCCAGAAGTGAAGTTGCATGCATATTCCACACGATGACTTTCGAGGAGGTGGGCAGTGGGCATATGCAGAAATGGAGAGAGAGTTACATCAGAAAGGTCAGCTTTAATACTCGGAAATAATCCGCCCAGCTTATTCACTCGGTGCAGGAAATAAAATAAAATTGAAACTAAACTTGGATTGAAAAACTCATTAATTTCCGCCAATCCTACTTATGCAAAATGGCAAGCAAGCAATGAAGCAGGTAGACAGGCGTCAACCAAGAAACCACTATATTCACGGCTGATTTAATGTTTTAATGAAAATCTTAATCCTAACGGGTTACTTAATAGCATTAGCTAATAGAGTCCGAGAGAGTCAAGTCAAAGTTCTTCTTCGTCTTCTTATTCCCTTACATTATTGCACACGGCTCATCTGCACACACTTTACCACTCACAAGAGACACATACATTTATGCAGACAGGCAGAGTGAAATTAGTATAAGTGAACCAAACACAACCAGATGTTAGGCATGCAAGTTAATATGCAGGTACATTTCCCTTTATTATTATATTGGGTTTCATTATTTGATGAGGATGGTGGTGTCGTGGGTCTAATTGTTAGATCTCAAGTCATTCATGCTCGTCCTCCAATCGACCATTCAGTAAAATCCGATAAAGAATTCCATTGTGACATGACTTTATACCGAGAGGAGACATGGTGTCCCGTATTTAAATACACGGCTGCCTTGTCGTCGTCGTCGTCGTCTCATATGTGTCACATAATTCGTGGGGACAGTTATTTATTTCTGCACACCTCATCGGACTGATGATGACCACATTTGTGGGTGACGATGATGATGACACTGCGAATTATTTCAAGACCAGCCGTAGTCATTGTCCGCAGTCAAGTCCCAATTATATTATGACATCTTTCTTCTTCTTCTTCTTATCGGGTTGCAAAGTTGAGCCCTCATTTTTATTTCCAACTTGTTTTCCTCTTCCTGTAAATTTTGTGGGACTCGTGTGCTAGTGGAGGAATTTAGGCAAAATCGTTCCATATATGCAAGCATTTAGCCCCACAATTTTTCATAATACCATATGTTTCACGTCAGTCAATTTTTGATAATTTAATTAGCACACACGCTTCCCTTATTTACGATAAGATTAGAGGAGAGAAACATATAATAACAACATTCCTAGTTGAGTAACCAACTTTTTTTTTGCTGCATATGCACATGCCGACCGGAGTAATATGGAATAAATTGTGTGCATGCAATCTCAAAAAATCTGCCACAAGTTCACTGAGCGCCTTAAGGAACAAACTCTAGAATCAGGAAAAAAATTACGGATGCATATTTCTATTTTATAAATGAAAAAAACTGAGCGGATCGTATAGACCACACCAAACAAGCCAGCCAGTAAGCAAGCAAACCACCGGTTAACCTTTCCTGATGTGATTTTGATTGACGGGTAAACTTTAGTTTTTAAAGAAAAGTTTGCTTTTTAACATCCCAAAAAACCTGCCATGGTTTATGCCATGCGTAGTGTTGTATGTGCATAAGTTGGTCCGTTTCATGTTTGATTGGATTGTTTACCTGAGGAGTACGGTAAATTAGGCTGGTGGCTGATGGCGAAATGTTGCCTTTGCTGGTTTGTCTGTCTTCTTTTTCCTTTTCTTATCCAACAACCGCAGGGATTATGCCAAGTGTAGCAGCAGACAGACACAACATAGCACACACATGCACACGCAGATGAGGTAGTTTGGGATTTTGCTTAAATAACGGTCAGTCTATTTAGTTATAACCAGGGTGTAAATTCGCAATGTATGTAAGAAAAGTCTTAGCTTGGCTATAAATGTCACCGTGATAAATTCCTCCATTTATCAGGATTTGTGTGCCTTTCTATCTCTATGAGTAGGACGACAGTTGCGCAAAATGGAAATGTGGATGTCACGAATTTCGGACAAGTTCACGGTGTCTTTTTATTATTGCATACACGGTATGCTTGTGAAATTTGCTATTTAATCTGATCCAGACCGAAATTAATCTCTTTTTTTTTCAAAAAAAAGTCACCACAAAGTCAGGCCTTGTCTCGTTCCATTCAGGCGGAACCTGAAAAAAAATATGTGCCCTACGCAAATTACGCAACTTGCTTTACAAGATGCTATCAGACGATGTCTAATCAATCGTGAAGTAATCGACCCGGCATGAAAAATGCGCCATTTGTCCCGTTTATTTGTGGTTTTTCTGCTACATTTTTATTCCTTTGCGCGATAGTGGTGAGAGACAAGTCCCATTTCCTGTAATGCATATGAAATTAATTAAGAATAAATGAGAAGGAATTAATGAAACAAGTCATTAACTCATAAAGACGGACAAAGTTGCGGCACACTCAGATGATGATAAGCAAGTTGGTCTGATAGGCGGGCTGCTACTTTTCAGTAATCTTTTCTACTGTCAACAAGTCCAACACCAGCAGAACATGCAGTGCTGACTACCCTGCCATACTTGTTACCCTCGACAATTACTTGGTAAACGGTGAGATGTGATATGAATAAAAGTTGTGCCGAGTTATGTTCACACAAGGAAATTCCTTTATGCTCATGACAGAGATTTCATTTCATAACATTTGGATTGAACTAATTAAAACCCTTTAGTTTATTTGGTACACAGCGTTGTAAATCACTTGAGTTATGTTTGACATAAAGATGGGATGATGATGATGGTACGTTTTTTATGGTTTGTTGAGCTATTGTACTTTATTAGCATTAATATCGCATCATGTTGTTCGTCGTATCGCGTATCAGATATGTGACAGAGTTATGACACGACTGCAACAACCACAAGAAAGATTCCCTTCACGTTTACTCCTCTTTTGTTGGAATAACAATCTGGTATTTATGCGTGCAATAATAACGCTTTTTATTATTCCTGCTTGTGAATGTCCATTAATTATTAGTGCAATTCACTACTTATCGCAATTTCACGTATGACATATGTATGTACATGCATCCAATGTATTTACATGCATCATCGTGCTGGTTGATTTGAGACTGTCGTAATTTCTCGTAGGCAGCAGATCATCATGAATTTATAACATCGTGGTTTATTCACAACAAACTTGGGCATGGACAAGTTTCCTCAGCAGTTGTAAAGTTAAGGTCGAGTCGGAACTGGAGAAAAGAACAAGTTTGTCCTGATTTAGTTCTTTTTTAAGTTTGAAGTTAAGTACATCGTTTGGTTTAGCAGGTTTTAAGGAGATTTTTATATGTATTTACGCACACCTGTTAAAATTCGGACCATCAACTACTTGACAAACTCACGAAGCATTTGTTTTAAATGGGAAAGAATAAAATGCAAGGATCACGTGAAAAATGTAATCTTTGAGGAATTGGGAAAAAGTATTTCTTGGTCGATTGTGCTTCGCTTGACAATCTCGTCGTAAGACGGAGACAAAGTGAGACCGAGAAAGTGTAATACACACAATCGAGAGAGTGGAGTGGAGTGAATGTGAGACTGCTTTTTGTGCGTGCTTCATTCTGATCCAGATCAATTGATTCCACTAAAAATCCGTTAATTTTGTCGTCAATTACTTTGATTGAAGCAAAACCAAAGTAAACCGGGCTTCATGGTGACATCTGTCTATAATTCCATTATTTCGCAAATGAGTTGTATAAATGGGATTAATTGATACGGAAATGAGTAAAATGAGTCGGTCGGCCGGCACTCAATTCAAGTTTCAAGTTGCACTCTGGTCGTAACTTGAGCCTCACATACGCCTAATTAAATACAACCTCAGAGTTGAGTTTGTCTTTGGCGAACAACATGTTATTTGCACAAGATTTTTATATTCTTCTTACGTGGATGGGGACGAGTGTATGGCGTGATAACAATTCTCATGAAACGACATTCTAAATACTTCTTTATACGACAGGGCACCAAAAGCGACACGAAGCATTGATTTATCATTTAATTTTGGACACAATCGTCTCATTCTGCTGCTCCCTTTTAACAAGTTCTCAGCTCTCAAGCCACGTTACCCTTTCTCAAACCCTGAATCGAAAATAGAGTTACATTTTATCCACTTTTATTCCGAGGCGCTTCACTCTCCTCTTTACCTCACTGAACAAAGTAAATCCTCAATTATTGTGCAATTAATTCAAGTCAAATACTGATAAATGGCGTGGCAAAATGTCTGTTGGGACTTAACCATGTGGAAAATTGTAGTGAAGTTGGTGCCATTATTGCACATCGTCTATTGGGTTCACTCAAACTCCATTCTACGTACTTAATTTACCGAATAATTGTTAATTGTTGTGCTACCTGGTGCTGAAATTGAGTCAAAAATAGTACCGAGTGCATAAAAGGATAACTGAATATGTGTGCTGAGGTAGTGCGAATGGACAAAAGGATTCGCATTGGCAAATATGAAGCCAAAAGTTATTTCTAAAAGTTGGTGGAAAAATGGACCAATTCTCAATAACAATGCAATCGAATCTAGGATAAAATAAAAGTGGGCGACTTTTCAAACAGCAAAGCAAAGAAGTCAGGAGTAAAAATGGAAACGTATTGTTGGAATCGGAGAGATGATTTCACAGAGTGGACGGAACTGGTCGCTTGGTAAATACCAAATTTATTAATGGATTTAAAAAAATATTTAAAAATGCCTACAAACAAATTGCATGCAAGCTTGTAGATGCAATTTGCAACTCGTCCGTGTGCGGCTTCTCACTAAAAGTGAATCCATCTCGATACCATTGTTCCATTATCAAGTAGTGAACTGCATATATCTTCTTGGAGGGAATTCATTATTATTGCGAGAAGAAAAGAAAATTGAATTCGTCAGTGGTGGTCCATTCAGAAGTCTTCTAATTAATTGGTTTGCCCCCTCGTTAATTTATATTCGGATGAGTAATGACCTTTCTTCCCTCGTCTTGTTCCCTGTCCTTTTCAAATCTTCAACTAATTCAACTTCATAAACGCTGCACGGTTGCGAAAGACGAGGATTTACAAAAAAATGAAGTTGGGCAAAGTTTGATCAGATCTGCTTAACGGCTAAATTTACATATTTCTGGCACCGTAATGATACCTAATTGTTACCAGTGCAATCCAGAAATGGATGGATAAATCCAGTCCCAAGTTTCATTGTGTAGGAGAAAGACGACCTATAATCGTAAAATAACAAGTAAACCATGTTGGTTTTGAGCATGTCTGATTAAACCTGACCGTTAAACTGGGATCACAAAACGCAAATTACTGCGCCTTGATAATTCTTTGTGAGACATGGCATGACATCATGTGTGATGGTTAACCTTTGGATTACTGACTTGATATATTGACAGACTGACTCGATGATCTTCTTACGTTGAACCACTAAGCACTTGGCCAATAAATAAATCATTTCAATTTTAATAATCAGTGACAGTAGTGACTTGACTGCAGCCACACGTTGTTTTCCATGTGGGCGGGTAGTATTGCCATTATTATCCCTGTGACAAAGTGATATGGAAGCTGGGAGATGAAAGTTAGATAAATAGACATGTTTTCATACCATTTTCCTTGACTGACTTTACTTGTTGCGAGAGAGCTTTTTTGGCCTTGTCCATCATTCGCGAGAAGAGCACAAATTGGTTAATGGGTTTTAGTTTCACTTCTGGTCTGGTCATGTCCAGTCGTCTTTTTTATGTGGACGAGAATTTTGAAATCAAAGATTGACTTGATTACCAGTTTGACAAAGATAGAATGTCTAATAATAATGAAATTATCTCGTCACGATTTTACCATGAAGTCACCAAAACAAATTGGATTACTGCAAACTTAATTGACCTCATTTAAAAAAAGCTTACAATGCAGTTTAACTTATCCTTTGCCCGAGCCAGGAACACAATTCGCATTGTAGTTTTAAATGTACGTGAGTGACATTAAACGATTTTAGCAAGTTTCAGCTTGCTTTTGAATTTTGAAAAGTAGTGTTTACTTAACAAAAAGTTTATAAATGTATCCCATTTTTTAAGTATGTCCGAGACAGACCGACAGCCAGACGGACATGATGGTTCCGTCAGCCTCAGCTCGGCCTAAGAACTCATTAACAACGAAGAATTGGATTAATTAAATACACAAATTGACGACCTTTCTTAAAAATATCGTTGGAGTATCGAATGGATGACATACAGTGTGGCAAAGAAAGAAACAAGTTGTCACAATTACAACACAAAACAAATCATAATTGCGGATGAAAAGGCGAATCAAAAATCGATTAAAGGCACGATTTTGTAAATTAGCAGATAAATGTACCCTCTGCATATCAACCATCAGTTCAACTATCCGTGTTATTGGTGTTTGTGATGACTTAATTTGGCTGGGAGCTATCATTCATTCAATAATATTAGGAACATTATTAACCTTAGGCTTAATTGTAATGTCCGCGACGAAATTCCACTCAAGATATCGCAGAATTGTGTAATGTTACATACTTCTGTATGTTCTGCACTTACTACTCTTCACGATTTACTTGTTGCGCATATCTTGCTGCACTTGGTATTTAACATTCGCATAATGTAATTTTTTAATTGAATCGTTACCGTCAATTGTTAAAGTAGGAAGGTTTGCTTAAAACTAAAAACTGACGGCTGCTCGGCACTGCTCCAGAGTCAATAACAGTCACTGCACTTTTCCTCAACGACAGCATCACTTCGTTGCCCTCATTTGCTCAAGATGACGACGACCAAGGAACAATGGGGAACATAACGTGCTGAGGAGTAAATTTCATTGTACGACAACAAAGAGAAACATGAGAAATATGACCTTCACTCGCAGTCTCCTCCTGCGTCCCCCATAAACTAATTTAATTGTCAATTAATGTCAAATGTCAGATGTAAATAAGGATCAAGCTATTTTCGTTGAGCAATTGGAAATTAATTTGGATTTGTGCAGTTATTCTGCATTCCGATTATGCATCTGTGTATGTACTTGCTATTCAGCAGTTGTTGCAAATTCAGTCAATGCAACACTTATTTATTTATTAGGAGTACCTGCTCATTGTCAGTATTTTTGCATAACAAAGTATCGAAAGTATTTTATTTTCTGGTTTTGAAGAAGCCAACATTTTTTTATGAATAACGCAATAATAATAAACCTCCGCTAATAATGCAATTTCGACGAACATTTAACAGTAGGAAAATTTATGGTTGAATAATTACGCATTGTTCAGCTTAAACGGAACTCCTTTTTGAGAACTTACTCTCACATAAGTTATGGAAGGTTGATTCTGAGAAATTCAGGCAAATTTCATATAGTGCACACACGTACAAGTATACGCAAAGTAGGAAATCAATAGTGAGACGAAGCGTTGCCTCGAGGGGTTTTCAGAGGTGGAGATCTAGTCGAGGCGTCGCTCCACCGACGCTTGCAACCTCTACGCGAATGTCTTCGAAATTCAAAACAAGTTCTCGTCGTTGTTGAAGGAAGGCGCTGTGAGCATCGATTTCAAAAGGCTTGCAATCTTCATGTTCAACTTGGACGCATCATCTTTCAAGGGAAGAAATCTCATGTTTAAAATGCTGTGCAATGATAACTTTGCATGGTTTAAAGTTCCAAAGTGAGGGCTCACATCTCCTGTCGTTTGTTTTTATGCTTTAGCCTCATAAACTTTTATTGTCTTGCAATTCCCTCAAATGACTCATCCAAGTCTGGATGGATGCAACAACCTGGGAGAAGAGCGCAGTCTCGATCTCCTCGTATAATCTGATCTCATTCTAAATTAATATTCCATCCACATTCGAACTACCTGAGTTTGACTACTGCTTAATTAATATCGTACAAGTACATCATTTGCCTTTATCCGGTTGGAAATCCCAGTTACAGATATACAGACACAATTTTTGTGTAAATCTAAATTGAGGTGTGGGGGAGCATTAGACGCTGTAATGATTTTGTTTTGCTGTGTGGTTCCTTGCTATCCAGGGTTGTTGTATGGAATGATTCACTACTATTTACGTAATGGGTACCTTAAATACCTACATTTATGTGTACATATGTGTATTGCATTGTAATGAGAACCTGCAAAATTCATCCATCCTTTATTGAGACGATCTTTTCTTTCATACGCAAATTTTTTCCTTTGTGCAAACCACAAAAGAATAAAATTCAGCCAGATTTAAAACATGTTTTTCTTAATGAACTCGGATTGATGAAACTTTGGTGAATAAGAAAGTGTTAGATTTCGAGTGGATGTGGTTTTTGGTTATTGATTCCAGTCTGGAATTTTAGGAAATTTTTATTCTGAAGTAGACTCATTTTCGCGATTATTTATTACTCTCGATGGTGAACAAAGTCGAGTTTCTCATGCATGCTCGAGCGATAAATGATGATGTCATTTCCAGGAACACACAACCCTCATCAAAGCAAACCGCAACAACGAAGTATGTAAAACAACCCTTTCCAAATCCAAAACATCGTCTTCACAAGAAGCCATCAAGATTGGGATGACAGTAGTAAAACAAAATAAAATAAGGACATGGCAATGCCGTTGCGCTCCATTAGTTTAATTCTCTCGTAGTAGATTCTGCCAACTTGTTTTATTTATTTTGTTGCATTTTTGGTAACTGAGAGCTGGGAGTGCTTAACGACTGGACAATTATTTATCAAGGAGAAGGAAAATAGCATCCATGGACCCATTCATCCTTCACAGCCGTTTCGTCGTCCCTCGGACAAATGAGTAATCACGGACTGGTTCATGATCCGTGGGGAGCTTGACACTGGCACGGTCGTTGTTGTCGAGGAGGTCGTTGCATGGGTGTGGCTTTCGCTGGCCAATTATCAACCCGGATCGAGTCCAAGTTTGACGTTGAGCCAACAACTCTTTCTATTTCTTCCCCTACTAGAAATATGCATGGTCACTCATCACCCATCCTTTGTCCTGTCAGCAACGGCCCAAAACCAAAGATGGATTCGTCCAAACTGAATATTTTTAAGTGGTGGACATTAGCAAAAGTGCGAATAATCTTTATCATCCCCACGACCGCGCCAATTAATTATGAGAGACACATAGCAAATTAAGGACGTTCTTGATTAGAATAAACGTGTAGTAGGTGTAAGAGATCTGCATGCATAGTTGTCACATTAATTATTGGGTAAGGTTACATACATGGCTGGAATTTTTTCCAAGAACACAAATGTTGTGACTTCTTTACACAATTATAATAATTTTTGGTCCATCAGAAAGTGAGGACTTGGTCAATTACCTGAACACACCTCAACCGCATCGTTTTATTACTTTTTTAATGTGAGGATAATTTGGTGACGATGCCGTTGTGTGAGGCAGTCTGTCTGTCTTACATCATCGTCATCATCTTAATTCCTACTTGTCTTTTCCTCAGCCGAGGAGGTGACAAAGAAACTTGGGCACAATCAGCATTAGCATTTAGCATGAAACAATTGTTCCCATCATCTCCTTGGTTGAGACACATTTTATCTTAATTTAAAAGACTTTGCCAACAAATTGTTGATGTAGCCGGTTGCAAAATATCTCCTCAGTAATGGACAATCGGCCCATACCAGGCAGGCAGAGGCGAGGATCATCATTATCATCATCTTCTTAAACGATCTCACTGATTTTGGCACTTTACTTTGCAAAAGTCTTTTACTCACTTGCAACACCTCGCGAAACAACGACCACCAATTTCCTTTCCCACTTTTCTGTCAACTATGAAACATTTTACTTTTTGCTTGGGTAACAAATTGCAAATAAATCTTGGGCCGTCTAATTTTTTATCGCATCGTCGTATGCTACATATGCATGCATGCACGTATTTGCAAGCAACCAAGTCTTTGCAATATTGCAATAATCGCACTCCGTTTTACTTGTCCTTACTACTTGACAAATCACATCCGAGAAAAAATTGCATCATGATGAGACTCACATCACAGGGGAAAATTGCCCAGTTCAGTTATTGTCTGTGTACACAAGTACCTCTGGTCATTGGAGTGCACACATCTTGCATGCATTTAAAGTGGTCAAGCACAAGAGTAACGACTCAACAACGTGATCATATTTTTTGTTAAAACAGTCAAGTTCATACATTAAAAAGATAATGCAACCTTCGTCGTCACTCAGATTAAGATGGTGCTAAATCACTTGCCGCTAATTTTTTAAATTAAGTACTCAAAGTAACGTGATTTTTAACTATCTTTAAAATTTATCTTCATCCCTCATTCCGTTCTAAAGCCTGTGCATGCTCACGAGCGTACTCCTCCTTGATATTACACTACCACTAAAGTTGTTTAATGCGACCAACTCTGAGTATTTGGCAACAAGTAGGAGCCTCACAATAGGAAATCAACATGTATTTAAAAGAATGACAAAGGGGACTAAAGAGATCATTTACTCGTCATAAAGTGTGATACCATTTCTTCTCCTCCGACATTCCTTGCACTCTTCCGTCCTCGGCCACAAATAGAAAATGAAAGTGTGTTTAGTCTCATTTTACTTTTGCACACTCACAATTCGCACAGCCAGCCTAGTTGCATTTCATTTCATAACAGAGGATCATGACATGAGCTCACAAGATCTCATCCCCCATTCCATCCTCCACAATTGGAGAGGAGAGAATTAAGAGCAGGCAAACATCCACCTCGTAATATTCCCATTGCAATCAGAGGTACGGACGGAGACTTTTATACTCCGTTCCTATCATTCGTACGTACGTACGTACGTAATTTGGCATTTTGTGATCTGAATAACGCCTACTTATCTCCACGTCTGTCCTTTTAAACGATTGTGAGAACGAAGAAGTCGTATTATGCACAGATAAATATTTTTATTAGGCAGTTTCTCTTGCAATTTTATATGTCAATTACTTTTATATTTTTTTCAAAACTTTTCAAGACAGCTCATAATTCCATGGATAGTTTGAGCCTTTTATAAACACTCGACAAACAAATATTAATTGTTTCCTATAAAGATTTTGCATCAATGACATTAAATATTATTTAAATGCACGCAGTCGTGTCGTGTCGGTTGGCATGCAAAATGTATGTCTGTTATTTTAGCCACCAGACCTCTGCCACCCATGTGAAAAAACGTCTTAATTTACAACCGAAAATTACTAAATGCTTCTCTCATCCTGATTGTATTGATCTTATCGAGAGCATTTTAGCAATTGAGTTTCATTAGGACGCGCAGTCTTTAAAAAGTAATGATCAAATCGAATCAGTATTAGCATAGTGAATGCGTGTAGGGCAACGTTGTCCCAATTTGTTCGTGTTTAATAAGATTTCCATGCCACACAATAGGATTCATTGACACTGGGCGAAATCTCGAATGGCGTCGTCGTCGTCGTCGTCGTGATGGGACGATCTCCTTCTCTTGAGAGAAGACGAGATTGATAATATTTTCCTAAGGTTCTCTCATTATTGGGAGTGGATCATCTCTGTCAGGCTCCGTGGTGATTGATCCACTTCCAACACAAATGCCCACGTAGGCAAACACTCGAAACAAAACAACCCCTCTTTCACAAAAGAATTCTACGACGGAAAAAAAATATTTATAATTTCCCGGACGGCTGGGCAAAAAATCCTGCATTAAGACAAATATTTTTCATAAAGTGTCATCCTTATTTCTCATTAAACGCACTTGAGAATACGTACCCTCCTCAATTTGCATTCCACTCTTTCTTGCATATTTTTCTATTTTTTCTTGTGCTTACATCAGAAAATGCGTTTCTTGTTGATGATGATGGTGCGATTCATGTTTGAAAATATAATGGAAAAAGGCATAATAAAATTCACGGGACCTAGAGAAAAATTTGGCACAGACAATGAAGGAATCCTTTTGCGAGTTGAGATCAGCTCAAAAATTTACACTTTACTTCATCATCTTCATCTTGTTGGAGTAAATCGTGTTGAACTGCTCAACCCACACAATCTTTCATTTCATCCAAACTAAAGAAAGTAAGAAGTAATCTTCTTCCGTAATGGAGTATTTCTTCAAACTGCTTATACTTCAAAACTTGAGAAATAAATATATAATGCAATGAAGTGTGTAAAAAATTAAGCTAATTATCATCACACTTCACTTACAGTTTAGTCACCAAGTTCCTAATTAGATTTGTGGATTAATAATTAGTCGTCAGTTTCTAATCTTGGTCCAACGTTTCCCACATGCAAATGCGTACAGCACGTGTGAACGGTTTCTTCTCGAGACAGATTATTTTTATTAAATTAATACATTATTCACCATTTCCGCTTTTCTCTTCAAATCCAAAATCTCCTATCTGAGGCTCTCGTCTGCTCGTCCACCTCCGCCTCCGACGACTTTCCCACATGCATCAGAATGAAGTAATGAACCATTTCTTATTCCAATCTATGAATATCGCACGCACTTTACCTACAACAACAAAACGTGCGTTCTCCATTTTATTTTTGGGTTTTAATCATCACGAAAGTATTGTATTGTTGGTTCGTTTTGCACTTATTGGCACCACACGGATGGATATCAATATCAATATCGTCATCATCATCATCATCATCACTCCTCTGCCATTTTTTTTATTATCATTCACATCGTATCGAACAGCATTGGAGAGAGAGTTTTAATTTCAAAGTTTTAATTTCGGACCAATTTTTACCAACCTCTTCTCTTCTTGTTCGTGAGATGTTCATTATTACTTTTGTTGCAAGGAAAGTGGTTGTGTCCTAATCTCGCCTAATTATCGCAAGCAAGCAAATACACACGGCTCAAATTGAGATACTTACAACTCTAACCCTATTTTTTGTTGCTGCACTTCGTCCTCCTCAACAAAGACACAAAGCACGAGGTGGTAAAGTTTATTAAAAGTTGAAACATTACATTATTATATCTTCTCTAGGACGGGAAACTTTTCTGTATTTTTATCCTTAAAATTGGTAAGGGAACATATCTCCTGGCATGGAGGCCAATTATTATTGCGTCACTTGACACAAGTCTGAATAGAATGCTATTATTACTACAGTTTGAATTCAGGACAATGATTGTAATCCACCAGAGACTTTAAGTGTGGTGGTTGGACATCATTTACTTAAGGGCAAAATTACACCTCATTATGACACATCATCGTCGTCCCCATATTACTTCACCACTTCCTTTAACAACTGTTCACTCATCGTATGTGTGTTTGATGATTGGGCTCCTCTCGTATGGCTGCAATCCTTGCTAAAACCATGCATTATTACGTCTTCTCATATCTAGCACGGCGACGACGAGCCATCCTCGCATCATTGACAAGTAAGTGGAGAAAGTTGTTTTTGGAGTCAACTTGAATCACACACACGGCAGCCTCAGCTATTACAAACCGCGGCGTATGTTGCAATTTTTTGTGGCCACATTACACACGTGTACACAGAGTGGCAAATAATATTACATGTGCGGTTAATACCACGTTGTCGAAGGGATGAATTATGTATCCTCGTGAAAATTAGCAGCAGTGAGTGACTGTGTCATTCATAGGATTTTATTGCTGCTGAGGAACGGCACTTGCTGTGTCATTCCTCGCGTCATAATATTACCCAAACTCAAAATGTTGTAATTGTGTGCAAAATTTCTAAAACTGAAATGAAAGCAACTTGAGTTTGTTGCCGTACCGATTGTCGTGATACTAATACGTCTATTATCCCAATACAATAATTTATTTATCAGAAAATGGTGAATACAACAATAAAATTGGGCATGATATCAGTTCCGTTCATGTCTAAAGATGAGGATAATTTGGAAAGAATGCAAAATTGAAAATAAATGACAAAACGGAAAAGAATGTCCACTTTGGTAATGTACTTGCACGTGTATGGACGTGGTGCTGTATGGGATTTCGAGGAACATGAGGAGCAGAAGTAGAGTGGGACAAGACGGAAAGAAATGGTCGAAACAATGGAGACGGATCGGCGAATTGATGTCCAACTACCAACCACTGATCGTGATATCGATATCACAATTTAGAATTTGATTCGGAATTGTCCTTCATTCAATTTCCCCATTTCCCCATTGTTTGAGCACTAATGCTACAATTCGTTGCATGGTTTAGTCCACCTCGCAAGTGCAGACTCGAGGGACGGAACGATGTGGTCGAAAGTTCTCAAATTCGCATATTCTTAAAGTCTTAACAGAGTAATATCATCATAATTTAATGTTTATATTTTGGAATTATTTTCACCTTTGTTCAATGTTTGGCGTAATTTTTGTAATAATTTAACACAGTGATAATGAACCGTGCAGCAAATTCTGAAACCCTGATACACAGTTGGGAAAACCCTTTTAGGAAAATTTGACCCAAGTAGATCAAAATCGAGTACATATCTTCCAGCCAATATTTTTGTTCGCAAAATTCGTCGAAATTATGCACTTTTATCCTTGTTAAAAATCATTCAATTTTTGAGACATTCTATTTCCCACACCATTATTAAGCATTACTTATTGAAAGTGATGAATAATTTTGGTACTTAAATATTTTGAAAAGAGATGACCATGGTGCCTGATTACACTTTCATTCTCTTTTCCCCTTGACTCGAGCTAGCGGTTTGAAGTCAACCTTTTCATTTCTACCCTTCGCGTTGTGGTGGCATTAATTTTTAGACGGTGGACAAACAATAAAAGTTTGATTTTTATTCATGTCTGGCCAAGAGAACAACGACGACAATTATTTGTGATTCCTTCCATTATCAAAAAGCGATATCCTTGTCCCAAACAAGAATTAAGCACGATTCAGCCGTTCTTCTTCTTCTTCTTCATCGCCATCGCGTCGTCTTCATATTTTTCCGTTTGTCACAACAATCACTTTGTGCTGTGTTGTGGTGATGAGGTATTCTGCTGACTTATTGGCCACGTACTCATTCATGACTTTCAAATGAAATATGTCAATGCAAAATTAGAACGAGATTGCAACGTAGCCACAAGAAGAAGAAGAAGAGCACCAACCCGCATCAAATTTTGAAAGGTCGTCTTCCTCCATCCATCAAAATAAGTTTCGAAATTTGTTAATTTAAAAACGGAACGGTTGTAAACGGTTGTTTTCCGACGCCCAAAGACACACAATTGGAAAAATGTTACCTCACACGAGACAAAACCTACCATAAAAGGACTCTGTTTTAATTAACTTTAATTTAATTTGTTAATAACCTTCACCCTTTCTTTTCCTTACAAAACAACTTTGTCGGCAGGTCGGGAGAAGGAGAATCACAATAAATTAATTACTAATTAGGCATCCATGTGGACATTATATCGCCATTGAGCCTCCTCTCCCCTATTCGCTCGCATGTGTGTGTTTATTATGCACATGAATCATTTGCATTTGTATACAAATATAAATCATGAATGGATTACAAAATCCAATCAATACTTGACAAATTAGGAATTTCCATTATTAATAAAATGGGTTACAACACACGACGCAGCACAAACGCGCAGAGAGTGGTGTGCACAGGCAGTGTACATATTTACATGTTGTTGCATCCACATTCTCATAAGAAACAACAGCCCGTAAGTAATTTACAACAAACGAGTGACAAATTCAATAAATTCAATTTTCTAAAGGTTATTTTACATTCTAAATAAACTGCATTTGTTCAAATCATCGTTACTCCGTATGCACCCAACTTGGGAGAAGAAGAACCAACCAACTAACTCTTTTGGTAATGTGTGAAATAACAATTATTATTATCTGACTATTTATTAATGGTTTCTGCAGAAAGAAAAAGTACTCAACCTTAACTGAAGAGTTTCTTAATTCGGAATAAAAATAGTATAAAATTGGATTTTAACATTTGCATGTAAAAGGATCTGCATATGCATATGCTATTTAAATATGTACGTAAAGGCATGTACGTATGATTGTGACACATGAGACGCCTCGCTTTACGACGACGTTACCATTCGTCTTATTAATTAAGGTTTACAAAACTGGGAGAATTTTGTAAGCTTTTTCCATTTCTGCATATTTTCTTAATCAAAATTTAAATAAGGAATCCTTGCACACAGATACGCATGCATTTACTAATCTTATTGTTCTTTATAAGGATTTACTAATTTTTATGCCTCCATTTCCTTTCCCTCTTGGTCGGAGGAGTTATGCATGAGACTCACCCAATGCACAATGATACAGAACTCATATTATTTACTAACATATGCAAATACATATACATACGTAGTGGACTAACTAACCAACAACTCAATCTCCTGATATATTTCCAATTAGATATCGGCAGATGATAGCCTTATAAATCTGAGGTGGACATTTGGCTGCTTCGCAAAGAGGGCCAGATTCATCCTGGGAACGGGGAATTGACTCCTTTCTCAATGAAATTCGATCAGCGCCTTGCCAATTATTTAACATGGGCTGCAGTAACAACTAGTAACAAGTGACTCTGTGCAGTTGTCACGTTATGCGTCACTCTGTCAATACTACAAATATGAATGGATGCAATTTGCAAATTGGATAGGCCAAGAGTTCTGCTCGTTGCATGATACTGACTGAGCAGACAAAGACGCATTGTAAAGCAAACCCGGATTTATTTTGGTTTCGTTTGGTGTGGTGGACTTGGACGAATTTAATGGTGGTAGGCGGACATTTGATCTCTGATTTTATTTCAGATACTAAAAGTATTCTCAGTTTCTCTTTCTTCTTCGTCGTCGTCGTCGTCGTCTTTGAGCGAGAAGAGAGAAAAGAGAGTGAGTGAGACAAGGCGGCTTGAGAGATGCAAAAGAGTCGAGCGGATTTTTACATCGCATCGTCGAGATATTCCTTGTTCAGTCGTTTATTCTGTGCAGCTTAGTTCTCAAACTGTCAAAAATCATTATTATGCAACGAACAGAAAGAAAAGAGAAACAGATCATTACTTGCTTATCAAGTGATGAGGAATAAAAAGAAATGGTTCTTGGTAGTAGCATGTCATGTAAGAAACTGCCGGATTCAAAAGTGTGCCATATGTCAGTGCATGGCTCCATAAAGAGTGAATTTATTAGAGGAGAAGAAGATGTGCGGAAATGTGGGGTAATCAAGCCGTCATTTTACTACATGCATGCATAATAAAATCTATATGCTGATGCTCCACTCCACTATCTAAAAGGTAGTAATTTTGGCTGGGTTTTTGGTTTGTCCCAAACTTTTGGAAACAAATATTGCCCAAGTACAAATTTGAGTCGGCCCATATAAGAAGTCCCAGTGTGGTCGTGGTGGATAGTTGCATAGCCTAATTTAATTTATTTTAATGCATTTTTAATGAAGGTTTAGTTACACGCTGTACAGCTAGACCAACTTTTTGGGTGTTATTTGTTATTATTATTACGTGTACACGTCCCATGCAAAAATGCAAAACCTATGCAAACTAACTAACTAACTATGCAAAAATGAGATGAGAGCAACTATGTGTTTTACAAAAATCATGTTTTATTTTATTGCGGAATATGTAGATGCATATGCCCCAGCCGACTGGGTGTATTAGGCAAAGTAAACGTGGGTTCGTGCTGTTTTAGCAAACAACGGGGTTTAATTTTATATCATTGTCCTTCTTTAGTGTTGGGATGAAATGGGTCAAACTCACGACAACAACCTTTGGTCTGGTTCACTGTGTCAATGTTTCAGATGTCAACATTGACGAGGATGAATGAGAATTGACACCCGATGTTGTCAATTTACGAGTCGAGCGAGCTAGCTGCTAACCCACGTTGACACTTTGTAAACTCTCTGGTGGAACCATTGTGTACTCATCGTGTCAAAATTTGTCACTGTCTCCATTGTTACACTTTTTGTGTAATATTGCGCTGCACACAAAGCTACAAAATATATGCATAAAAAATCTAGTGTATTCTACCCAAATAGACAGCGAGTACTCCCGAATTGTCATTTTACTCGATCTATTATTGATTTGTGCATAAAGAACATCACACCAATTTCTGTATCTCAACTTCGTGACAGATTTTACTTTCGTCATGTAATAATTGCATCAACAAAGCTGCACTTCACTGTCTAAATGCCTTAGTAACTTGCCACCAATTAGCTGTACATGATCCGTGAATGGAAACCAGAGCCCACGACTTATAATAAGTAATAGTCTCACCCACCCAGCCAGACTCCCAGTTCGACTTGTATAACAATATTTAAAAATGTGCTTAGTAAATGGAAGTGGTAGTTCAAGTCGTGTCGTCACGGTCGCGACTCACCTTTCGATTGAATGGAGTGAGGTTAAGGTGTAATAATTTGCTCAATTATGTCTCTGAAACACAATTGAATGAAATTGAATCAGATTTTGTCACGTTGCGCTCTCAATGAGACAAGGATTTAGATAAGTAATTGTGTGGACGGTGGATGATTGCTTGTACGTACGTAGCTCCTTACTTATTCCTTACTGACTCTACTTTGTCACCTGTCTCTTATCCATCTTTCCATAATCGCATTCCTTATTATTCCATCCAGCATGCATACTTTTCCTTAATACTACTCGTGAACCAAGCCTACATACTGGTTGTGGATGCTCAATAAAATCAAGTCCTATTGCGTAATCAATCTGGTCTCCACTTGAGTTTGACTAATTTGCATTGAATCGAAAAGAATGTAATCTAAATCAAATGCAATAAAGCCAACTCACGATCTTCCCAACTTGGAGGCAAACGCAATAGTGCATCTTAATACGTCGTAAATTAAATTTGGCTGAATGCAAGAGAGACCCAGGCCCCAGAATTATGTGTGCATAGAAATTGCGATGAAAATTGTAAAATGTTCCCATCACAGTTTTTTGTCTGCTTCAAAGTTAAATGCCAAAGTTTTCATCACATTCACCCCCACAGCCTTATCTCGCCTTGATATCGGGAAGGATAAGATGCTAACTGCACACACTTATCTCTCCCCACGTTACATTTCATTACCTAATAACCTCCAAGTGAAAGGTAATAACGGGACAAGTAAATTTTCATATAGTCGTTTTTTTTTCGAGGGTAAATTTTAAAGTATCATATTTTACAAAATTGTGCCATGTCATGTCACCACCATCATCACTGCCTTTGCCTAAACGCAGATTCAGGCAGAGATATCAGAATTGTGACGTAATGTTTTAAAAGTTGTTGTAATAAAGTAGTGTTATTATTACGACCACGAGAAGGTCCATCATCCCAAAAATATTGTGGAAATATCGTAAAACTTTTAGACAAACTTTGGCACGGATGTCCACCATCTGCTGCTTGTCGAAATAAATATTTAATAAACTTGTTGAATTTTCCTTTGTTTCTTTTTCACTCTGTCCAATTTCTCATGTTCAAAAACTGAACGCGTACAGACAAATCTTGTTGTGTTGGCATAAGTAGAATAATAATAATGATCACAACAATAAAAAGATGACTGGCTGGTTGGTCAGGCTAGTAAATTACCTAATGAGACGAGGGCATCATTCTAATTTATATCTTATCAAACAACTCATCATCTGTCAATTGCATAATCACAAAATTAGTCCTGGGAGTCAAAAACTCAAATGAAACATGGTATCCTCAAGGTAGTTTCAACTCTTGTAAATAAATATGTACATAATCCTCATGATCATCTCGCTGGGGGAAAGAAGAATAAGTAAACAAGCAGAAAAAAATGTAGGTAAATATTACATTGTTATCATATCTTTGTGTTACAACAGTTTTTTAAAAAAGTAACGACAAAGCAGACACAGCAGGCTTTGGGAATGTCAAAAATTTCATGGGACAAGAAAGCCGTTACCCAATTTTTTGGATTTTGTGATGATCGTTTTTGGGATTTTGATTTTACATTGTGATTGTCTCCCTACTCCTTCGTGACACAGTTTAGGTCTCCCCATTAGTCGCAATTTAAACTTGACAGAGGGAATTGGAGAGACGAGATGGGTCGTCGTCTTATTAGCAGTGAATGACATTGAGGTTGGTTGACATCATCCACAACAATTCACCAACAACAAGGCATCCCACAATTTGGGGAAAGATGAGGATGACCCAACTTTGTATAATTGCATGATTGGTATAAATATACGTACAACTATTTTTTTAATTTTCGGCAAAGGATGACTATTCAATTTGTCTCGTCCCGTTGTAATTATGACCAAAAAAGGCTTCGTAATTTATTAGGCTGCTTCAAAGTTCTTCTGTCCTCGTACATATCGGGGTTCATAATCTAATAAATGTTGACAAGGACAAGCCCGCTGACATCTGCTGATTTTTCAACCGCTTTGTGGAACTTGTCGACGTCGTTCACATCCAATAAAGAAATGAGCGGCGGTCGGGTTGGGTCAGCAAGAAGATCTCGTTCTAATATCGGAACTGGGTCAGAGACACGTCATTTTTCTCCTTGTAGCAATAATCGTTGGATTCAAGATTCTCCGTAATCTGTTGCGATACTTATTTATTACTTGCAACTCCAGTAACAAATCATTTTACTATAAATATTTCATGATTAATGGATCGTTCTGCCCTGAGACGGGATCAGATACTACAATCTTTGACTACATGGCATTAAATCTCATTAAATTGATAACGATTCGTTCGTACCATTGGCTGGAATCTGGAACAAATAATATCTCTCTCATTACACGAAAAGTAAACTAATGAATTCAAACGAGGACAACTTTTCTCCAGCCGTAATCTCATCCACTTTTTCTGCTTCCTCTAATAGCACACAGAGTCAGAGTGGAATAAGTAATCTGGTCGAGATTTATTTAAATGACAATGAGACAAGGAGCTAAAAAAAGTAAACGCATTATTGTCGAGATTATGAGAAAGCCAAATATTTGAGACATGTTTTTTTTCTGTAATTTTCACGTGGACGTTTTTTGGTGAAGCGAAAGGTGGCTGAGTGTGATGAGATCGTTTATTACATGAATTTCTTGTAAATATTGCTTGGTTAGGTAGCAGGCAGGATTTGTGGACTGCAGATAATATCAAAGAGCGTGATAATTCTTTACAACCTGGTTTCATCTCAAAGGTGCAATTACATCAATTTTATTGGTTTGCTTTGCTTATATGCAGATGGTTTTCTGCTCCCGAAAAATTACATACGCGCAGAGCAGACAGAAGCAATGGAAAAACAAGACGGAAATTTTATTGGTGGAGCAGGAGTCCGTCTTGGACTAAATCTTATCCTACGTAGCATTAAGGCATGTCAGATAAGTGTGTGGAGATGCAAAGTGAAGTGCACCTTGGCCAATTAGTCATCCATCACATGCACACGGGAAAGCAGGCGATTGCATATAAATGCATCAGGGGTTAAAAGCTTCTCATCTTTTATTTATGCAAATGGTTCTCTCCGTGGTTATAAAAAACTGGATAAACAAAGTCATGATCATCATCCAGCAACGAGGACATTTGCATTTAAATTTATAATCCATTGAGCTGTTACAAGAAAAAAAGAGTATTTTTTGTATCGATACTACGATCTGATCTCTGCATCACAACTTATGCGCGTTGCAAATGGGTTATTAAAATGTTCGTTTTTGTACTGAATTTCAGGGGGGAACCAAGTGGAGGGGATTCGCCACCCTCTTCCAGCAACGGGACCACCCCAACCAAACCAACAGTTGACGGAACTCCAGATATTTTGTCGCCTTCGTCGTCTGGACGAGACTCTCGACTGTCGTCGAATAGCACCCCCATTCAAAATCTCCGAGCTTCTTCCGCCACCGACCTTTCAACCCCGCTGCAATTTCCACCTCCGCCAGAAAAGACGACAAAGGTGGAACGGAGGGCGAGCGGAGCTTCCAAATTTCTCCGATCCTTGCGCCCCTCCCATAACTCCAAGGAGTCGAAGGAAGCCATCAACTTTATCGCGTTGAAAGAACTCGACAGCGACCACCACTGCCTTTCTCCGGAGGGTAAGAGAAACAACCCGGGTTATAATTCGAGATCATTCCGCCCAAACAGTAAACCCCTGCTCTTGTCGCCTCCCGCATCATCCTCTTCCCCCTCCTCGGGCGACCTGGGAATCTCGCGCAGCCAAAGTTTCCAAGAGAAGAGGTTACTCGTTTCCACATCGAAATCCACCCTCCTCTTGTCCCCTGCCAATAACAACTCGTCAGCAGCATCCAACAACCACCAAGCCATAACTCCACTCCCACTAAAAGTCAAACACTCCCGAGCTCAGAGCTTCGTGTGCAACACAAACTCACAATTTCTCTTGAGACATCAGCAGCAACAGCAACATCAAAACTACCAAAACTTGCTCAAATTGCAACAACACCAACAGCAGAATATTTACTCCGTTCCGAAACCTAGCTCATCTTCTGGCCCGTTACCGCCTCCCCAGAATGTCAATGGGCTTCCAGCCATCCCTCCAACCAGCCCGACTTCACCGCCACCAAAGTGTGAAACCATTTACGAGAATTTGGAAGTAATTTTAGAACAGGGGAAAGCCAAAGGTAGAGCTCCATCAGCATCCACTATGGCCATCGATGTGGGCCGTGGTAGTAGCAATAATGGGAGAAAAGCGGATGTTGGGGTTATCAATAATTACGCCGATTATGCAAACATTGACATGACGATTAACACAACCACGCCAGAACCCAGGGTCACAAACTCGTCGTCAACAACGCCGGGGACCAATGGACTGGAGTCTACGACTACAACTTCCCCGTTGAGTAACGGTCATGGCGGAGACCTTCAGAATGGAGTCATGGGCCGGAAGCTGAGACGTTCCATTTCAGAAGTTCCATCCGATCGGGTCATGCTCCCATTTCCCAAGAAAATCCTTGAAACTTCCCAACGAGCACTGTACTCTTCAATCGGAGGAAATGGGTAAGTACATATTATGATTTTTTTACCACTTTTGCAGAAATTAGCAATTTGCCACACATTTTTTATCCTTCAACAACGACGAAACTAAACCACACGCATTTTCATTTCATTTCATGATAATTACCTCCGAGATAAGATTGACTCTAATTTTTTTAACCACTAACCAATCAACAAGAAGCCAACCACTTGAGAAAACTTGCCAGAATAATGACAAACCATCTTCGTCATAGCCCATTGTTGTTGCTGTGATTGCATATGATTTCCACGAGAAGTGGCATTTGTGTGCATACACTTTTCTGCAGTCGGAAACTGTCATGAGGACATTTTAAGGCCACTCGTCATATCAAAATCAAAGTCAGCAGTGGTGGCAAATAGTAAAAGTGTGAAGAAGAGTAATAACAGATCAACCATAATAATCTCTACGTACGTGTGTTGGATGAATGGTTCACAAATACATCATCATTGTAAGTGAGCCAGCCAGAAATTATGGCCAATTCCAAAAAACTATTTATTAGAAACTTCAAACTTTTTTGACAAACTGTAGCTGATTTTTTTAAAACGTTACCCGAAGCATCCCTGTGCACAGCTCAGGTCTGAAGAGAGAAAGTAGGTTTATCTTAATGGGTGTGAACAGAAAGATAAATCAATCCCATTCCTTGCACAATAAATACAGACGAAAAATAGTGCGCACTATATAAATATAGTGCAAAAATTCTCTGAAATACCTACGCTGTACACATGCATACATACGCACCCGGTGAATGAGTAAGTGTGCAGAATTAGTGAATGTCAGAGCAGACAACAATTACCAATTTGTTCAGCGTGCTCCTAGTTTAATTCAATTCCTCCCAGTCGGTCGGAGAGTAACACAGGTTCATTTTTCATATCAAGCTCTAAACACTGTTGCAAATACGAAGAACATGAATTTTTATCAAAAGTAGGTTACACCTTACATGAACTATACACACGCATGAACTGTGCATATGTACCAGACGTGAATACATATATCCACATTTCCCAGTCAGTGGTGAACTTGTACCATTTATTTAAACTTGACGTATTCTCTCAATTGCATAACGATCGAGGAGCGATTACACGTCAAAATCAACATTTTATCTCTTTCCAATTCTATTATTGCCTTGTTGCCTGCTCGTGCTCTTTGTTTTTGGCAGACAGGTGCTGGCTGGTTGCAGTGATTCTTTGTTCTGCACATGTGGAGCTGTTGAGCAATTTCAAATTCTAATAACTTGCAGACCAGCAGATTTTACAAATTAATCAATCAATTTGTCCACCATTTAGCTCAGTTCAGTTCATATCCATTTCAACAGCTGCGAGAGCGAGGAAGGAATGTCAAAAGTATTTTAGAATTGAATTGATCAATTTGTAAAGATTTTGAGGCTTGATGAATCTCGCACGATTCTTTCATTAGGCTGCATACCTTTCGTAGTAGGGCGATTCGACGACGCGATGCTATTATTTTTACAAACGATGTCGAGCACGTAAAATATATCTCAGGTGACCTGGCTGGCCCAATTTCAAAGATTCTTCTCAGTACTCCACCACTCGACTTTTAAATATTCAAATCTATTAATTTTTTTTTGAACCATCGAATATATGCAACGTGAATGATATAAATTATAAATCTCTGATAGGCAGACAACCAAACTGCAAAGATAAAGGACTCGCAACAATTCTTTTTTTGCTTATTGGAGCAGCAGCAGAATATACAAAAGCGATTATCATTTCTTATTTGAGTTTTGTGTCAGGAGTCGGCAGGGTGCTGAATATTAAGAGAAATACACGAATTAATAAATTTCAATCTAGGAACACAATCTCCTCACTCGATGTTTATCAAATTTCGGCAAATCATTCATTTTTCAGTCAATCCTACAATATGAAAAAATGTTTTTTATTCGTTTCAACCTACTCGTGTCAACCTCGTAATCATCTCCTCGACTTCGAAATAATACCGAAAGCATGAATAATACTAAAAATTAATGTTCCGAATCCGTCCATCAATGTGACAACTGCATCTTCCTCTTGGCGTCGTCGTCGTCGTCGTCACCATCTAAATTGTGATCAACTTTGCTAACAAATATGGTTTTGAATGATTGTGTGACGTGAACTCGGTTGAACTTGTCTCCAACTACTAATTTTCCTTTTATTATGACTCCTCTCCTCCTCCTCCTCCTTGCTTTCTACGCGTTTTGAATAAAATGGTAGTGGGAAGATCTATGTGGAAGAGCGTTCCGATCGTAAAAATAAAATTTATCATTTTCTTGCGACTAAAAAGCCAAGTTAAAAGTTTACAAGTCACGGTGCAGCCCAAGAAGTGTACCGAATCGGTGGGAAAATTCGCACGTTACTGTATTTTACAATTATGTAGAGAACTAACGAACGAAAGTAAATTGGATTTATGATGTGACAGTTTGAGAACAGAAGCACACATCGGAGAGGATGCGACTTTTTTTGCCTAGCTTAAGATTAGCTTCTCCTTGTTATATATTCGGCCCGATTTTATTTCCTCGTCTCATTTCGTCCATCACGAAAGCATTAAACGCAGATATCCATTAATTTCCCTATTTAAATTTAATCCAAATCCCTCACTCCATTCTTAAGTGGTCCAATTTCGTGGCGCACATGTGTGTTTGTGTAGAACAAGAAAACTAACTTTTTCTTTCACTCCGTCCCTTCAAAGAGTGCATAACCCCTTGAAAATAAAAGTCTTAGGGCTCTAATATTATTCAAAACTGACAGAGCATGAAGCACCCAAAATTAAAATGCTGCACAGAATGGAACAAGAATTATGACCAAAGTATGCAAAGCTCTTTTTGACTTTATTACCAAAGACATACAAACTTTTCCATACTCTTATTTCTCCCCCACCAGTTTCTCGAGCAATTTGATTAAGTGGGTTTTAAGAACCCGTGAAATGAAAACAAGCCCAAACTACACGACACAAAAAAACTGGGAGGAAGAAGATTTTTGGAAAACGAGACTAGATCCGTCAAATCTTTGTGTTCCATTTCCCCGTGATCACATCACACCAAGCTGTGAACTTGGTCCATTTTAATGATAAAAGGGTTATACGTGCCATGTTTTTGGTGCTTTGTTGTGTGCAGCATCACGTCATGACGAGGAGGAGGACGACGAGTGAGAAATAATAAAAGTGGGATCTAATAAAATACGAGAAAATCAAATTATGGTTATTAAACAAGGTTGAAAGTAAAATTTCACACTGTTTCTTGGGTGTTATCCCTTGATTATTAGGCAGCCATCCGTTTCATACACTTTGTTTTGTTCTTACAATGAGTGTACACATGTAAGTATGCAGGCAAACTTTGCAGGGCTGGGTACTTAAGATAACAATGTAGTGAGTGAGACCTGTTTTTGTAGCCGGGGAGAGAATAAAATGAGGTGTCTACTACCAAGTACCCACGAACCACAACAAAATAAAATCCATTATCCTCTCCTTTGCTGCCTGGCCATTTAGATGATGATGCATGCATGTAGTAATTTAACTCTGGTAACTTATTGTTTCTTTGTTTCAACTTTTCCAACATGATCCTGTCTGTTTTGTGGGCTGGGGGGTGTTGATGAACCGGATAAATGGTGGAGAGAAGGTTGTTAATAGCATGTTACGTAAGAGGTGCGCAGACGTTTGGGTGGTTTTCTGTCTGATGAAAGTTGACGAGGGTAAATATGTACAGGAACGCTCTCTCACTCTCTCGAAAAAAAAGCGAGACAAGTTATGGGAACGAAGCCTTCGTGGAAATAAGAAATAAACAATTCACACTTTCTTGAGATTGATCTTTTCTGAAAATTTGGACGAGTGCACATAAACAATTTCTAAAAAAAAATATGATCAAAAATTCTGGTGCGGTGTCATGAAATGAAGAATCGTAGTTTACAGGTCAATTTTATTGAAGGAATAAATAGCCCCAACCCTTCGAATTGTTGTAGTAGTAAAATGCCTGTATATTTTTACGATCATTTTGTGCAAGCAATAGAGACAACTTTTAAACCATCTCGTGGAGCACTTGAGCGTTTTCCACTTGATCACTTGTTGAATGCTTACCAGAAAAGCGCAAGTGAGTGAGTGAATAAGATTTATGGAATAAAATGTGACGGCGTTAAATAAAAAAAGTAGCCAAGTTTATACCACTTTTATTCCTTCCTTTGGCTTCTTCTTCCTTCCTACATGTGGACTTCTTCCTTGGCTGGTTTGCTGGGCTTTGCTATTGACAGTCCCAAGATTAAGGCAGGAGATTAAGTGGAGGTGAAATAAAAGTGTAAATGGCCAACATAGGAGCCAAGGTGATGGATTAGAGCTTTTCCACTCATTACACAAAGAAAACTTTTTTGTCACTTTGAGAAGGAAGAAAAATCTCTGAATCAAGATTAAACCTTTTAAATAAATAACAAATGGAACAGTTTGCATTGTGACGTCCACTTAGTTAGACTCAGACTCAGGGCTTGAAGGCGAAGGCAGTTTATTTATTTTTGTGTAGAAATCATCAAAATTCCATTGTTAAAAGGTAACGAGTGGAATGATTTAGGCAAATCTGTGGACGTGCATGTGTGCATAAAAAGTGAGTAGAAACTTGATCAATACTTTGTGCTAATCTGCAGCTGCTCCTGTCAGAACAGAAAGATAGCATTTTATTTCACTCACAATATCACCAGACTCCACTGGTCAGCAGCAATTATGCATTTCTCATACTACATATTTATTTACTGCCCCTTATCGAGTAAGCACGTCGAAATCCACATAATCCACACACGCACCTCTCCTTCTTTCCTCACATCTTGGACGACGCGTATATGGAGATGATCTAGCTCCGTAATAATATTCCTCCTCCTCCTCCTCCTCCCTTGGGAGAAGATGGTTAAAATGATATGTGGAAATCAGACGCTTTGCTTCTCTTTTGCTTGTTCTTCTTCTCGAGAGGCCTTTGTTGCATTGTATCCACGTCTGCATGATGATAACAAGTTGCGTCGTCCAGTCCGGCCCAAAGAATACATACGCTCGCACCACACACTCGTGAATTTATCTGTAAACTTTACATCTTCAACTTCAGGGCCATAGGCTCGCTTGTAATCTCTGCTTGTAATAAACCAAAGTGAAAGAAAGGACGGCCGAAAAAAACGTGTTAAATCCCTTCTTCCAAGTCTCACCACCAACTCGGCAACCAGAGGAAAAGGGCAGTTGGGTGGAAACACGGAGAAGAAGGTGAGACCTTGCCCAAGGGCGTTTATTGCCGTTGTTCCCTTGCTGCTGCTGCTTCCAGTTCGTCCAACAAGTCCAGTCCCAAGCCCTTAAATAGTCATAATAAACCTTCACCGTCATTTCTTCTTCTGACCACTTTATGACTTGTTTCGAGGAAGGATGACTTCAGAATATGATTTAATTTGCAAAAGCAAAGAGAGAAAATGAGGTCGTGGCCAATAAAAATGTGAAAAATATTAGGCGAGAATAAAATATTTTTTACCTGGGTTTCCGACCTTCCTTGGGGAAGGAACCCTTGTTACTAGACTAAATAAATAGGGAAAATAAATGGTTCAATCACGCCCCTTTCTAAAAAATGAGTCATTTGTCATCTTCTCCAGCCCTCCGCCTCTCTCCGTCCGTCATCTCATCCTTATTCTCCAGTTCATTCAGGAAAATCGTTTATTGGTTTGCTTAGCCAGAGGAATTTGGGTTCGTCAATCAAGCTGTTGCGCTGGAGCATCTTCCTCGTCTCGGGTTTTGAAGTGGGAACAAAAAGGGTGAAATATTTATTATTTCGAACTCTTGGAAGGGATTGGAATAAATGTGAGATGTGTTGTGTGTTGAGGTCGTAGTTCTGGTGGTGGTGGAAGATCCAGATGGATATGCACCACCAGACGCAGGGGCAGTACGAAGGGAACACTGAACAATAAATTGTTTGTATTGTAAGGACCGAAGCAGGGATTAGTTCACCACTGTCAAAAGAATTCTTATTAAAGAATGCAAGAATTTGTTTGGAATTCGAGTCCATGAAATGCAGGGATGGGCGAACGGTCCGTATCGCTCATCTCTTCCAAAGGATGATATCAATTAAATGGTTCAATACCAACATCAAGAATTTCAAGGAATCACATTTCTTCACAACGGAATTTCAAAGGTATTAAATTGAAAATTATTACCTGATTCGCAGGATGGACGTTTCCCATAATTTTGTTAAGTTGTAGGACGTGATTTTTATTGACGTATTTTTCTCAAGTTTGTAAAGCAAAACGATCTTATTCCAAGTTCAACACAAAGAAATGAACTCATCTTTCACATTTTTTGCAAAGCATTGTCTTGTCTCTTTGTGTTAAATTGTGTACATCCGCGGACATTTATCGTACTTTTACGTGGAGTTATGCTGCACTGCATAAAAACTACTGAATTCTTTCGCATTCATTAAGAACGTATAACAGATGAGTTTTGTTTTCCAGCTTTGTGACGACGACGATTGTGTTGTGGTTGCTTATTGTTGTGGTGAAGTTGTCGGAAGTCTTGTTGGAGCATATTATTTAAGAGGTGGTCTAATTTGTTTTTCTTGAAAAATGACGAGATTTGTAGAATTTCTTGAAATGCGAGCAAAATATTGCACGTATTTGCATTAATAGATAGATTTGCATAGAAAGGGTGAGTTATTTTTCAAGGGCGTTGTCCAAGTCTTGCATTTATTAGCCAGCCAGTTTTTTTCATATAATGTAATAGCAAACTACCGACTTCCTGTGTCATGTTTTCCATTATGACGACTTTATGCAGATGCCTTACGCAGTGCTACCTTTGGGAAGAATCCCGGTTCAAGAAGAAGCAACAGTTGACTCAATTAGCTAAATTTTATGAGCTGGGAAAATGTCATAAATCTTATTTTATGTGAATCTCAGTAAATTCACTTTTATTCACAACTCGTTCCTTTCTTCCCAACCTTGCAAATCTTGTCCTCTTGCATACACAGCCATCCATAACACTGCATCTTTATTCCTAATAGGAAAATGTCAACCGATGTGGCGGACTGTGTAGTTAGCACATAAGCAACTAAGCGAGTAAGTAACTTTGTCGTCTTGGTGGTTCGTTTTATTCCTGGTTTCCCAGTTTGAAAGCAGAAAGAATTTTTGCGTGGTTTACCAGTCGTCGTGTTGGTCTCCATTAGTTATCTCCATCTGAATTTGCATGTTTTGCCCATGTTAAGCAGAGAGTGGAGGTAAAGCACCACCACCACGACCATTATGGACCAATGAGTCTCTCATTCCACATAATTTATTAGAAGTGTGGTAACAACCCGTTAATTTATTCCTCTTCTCCTTCATTGCATGAAAAAATTTGAATGAATTTTGAATCGGCTAATGTTGCCTGGGATGACGAGGCGAGGGTAATAATGTAATGTGCAAATATTTCCCTGATTTTTACCCTTCGTGTCGTGCCGATTAAATGATGACGAGGAAGATATGATACGATACGACGATGCGATAGGATTGCTTGTTTTGTTGATGTTTGCTTGGTCCACTCCAGTTAGTTCCGTTATAATACTTACTTTGGTTCATTATTTCATCATCTTTGTCATGTCATGTTCTTCATGAGCACTTTATTTTATTCCCTCCCTTTGTTGTGGTTTTAAGCTGCGATGTGATCATCCGGGGTGAGTGGAAAGGTCGCATTGGGAATTTGAATTGCATCACGACATTCCAATTTCCATTGATACACACAAAAAATAATCCTTGGGTCAATAAGTATTAATTGGTTGGCAGAGGCTGATCGAGTATCAAGTACCAAATGGCATGCACAAAGTAGCATTCCTCTATTTTGGCAAAAAAAGAGTTTGGAAATGTTGTAAATTTTAAGTCAAACAGAAATTAGGGAAGAAAAACTGTAAAGTGGATCGAGTGAATTACTATTTACTGATCTAGGGTCAAGGAGAGTTGGGAATGCACATAAACCTTCAAACTTTATTGCAATCCTATGCACGACACACAGCAGACGAAATAAATTTAGGATGTGAAAAAGTCGATGCACTTGTGAAACGCTATTCTCTTCGTGTCACTTGGGATTTGAGCGGATGAAATGTTTTTGTAAAAGCGAAACCGAAAAACTTAAATTAAACGGGAGACGAGTTGTCCAAACCGCTTTTATTTTCATTGTTAGCCAGTTATTGGCTCCGTCTTCTTTGATTGAGGAGACTTTGCCAAGTTGCATTTTTGTATCATTAGAAAAATATTTGCTTGTTCTCGTCATCCTTTTTTGAGCCCAAGTTATATATATCATTAGATACTTCAATTTGTATACAATTATGATTGTGGGTATGTTTTTTGCACGACGCTTTTAAATATTTGGTCAACGACACGCTTGACATATTTTAATCCGGAACGGGATTTTACAGCAGATTCAACTTTGATCTTTCCAATTATCCGTAATTAGAGATAAGCCAAAAGAGAGAGAAAAAAACGCGAGTTGTTGTGTGACATGGATTTACCTTCTCGCCTCATTTGCTTTGGGTGAATCACACTCGAGCGTCTCGTGCTAAATGGTTTCTTCTTGTGCTCGTTATGTGCTGTCGACTTAATTTGATAAGAGAGCCAATAATCTGTCATTACATTATTTACTGGTGGACATGACATTAGACGAGAAGTTGACTGGCATGAGGTTGCAATTTTTTTGATGGGCAGTTAAATCCGACAAGAGTGGAATCTCACTTTACGTTTTGAGATCTAGTTCAGGTTGGACAAGTCGAATAATCCGTCAAATTCCTTGTTCGTGAAAAGACTGCAATTATTTGGACTGCGTGTGCTCTCTGTTCGCCCTTTAGGAATTATTATTCCTTCCGGGAATACTTGAATAAATATCGCGGAATTTCTGTCGAATCCACCTTCTTTTGAACCATTCGATCCACGGTGATGTGACTCTGCTTGGGAGAAATGTTGGCGTGGTGTCAAGTCAGTCAGACTTCACCTTGGTTTTGCATGGTCTTCATTGTGGTGCAAGTTGTAGAGTATGGATCCCGGAAACGGCGAATACCTTGCCACCCAACACGTGATAGGAGATGATTGGGCGATGCTCGTGGGGGTATCGCATCTTGAATAATCGAATAACTCGTTTATTATCACTCTCCATCAAACACACTACTGCTCGAGCAGAATTCGATTCATTCCTCCATTAAACTCCGTCTTCCTTCACCCATCGAACAGTTACACGGCAAGCAAACAACTGCTGCAGGAATTGGAGTCATGCACAAGAATTTAATTTAATATGCAGCCGATTGCAAAATTGTGAAAAGGACTCGTTATGATTTATGACTTAATACTTTCAGTATTTGACTTGAACCCAACAAAACCAGTCCTTGTCGATCTCTTCCCCACTTCTCGGCGTGGATTCGGTTTACGATGATCAATTAGGAGGAAGCAGCACATAGCCGACGAGGGGGAGAAATAAAATAGTGCAGCCCCATACATATCGACCATGCGGCATCTCTTAAAAAATTAATGCGGAATTCATCCAAACACTTTTTGGACATTCCTTCATCATCATCATCACCGTGGTTATTGACTCTTTCATGCTTTAGTTCCCTATTACTAATCTTGTAATGATGTAATAAAATCAAAACTGGATTTGATTACACCACTTTTCCTACAAAATAAACTTTACACTGCACTGCGGAAAGGTCGGCTGTGTAAACGGAATCCAGAGAGAGGAGGGGAAAGGGTTGCATTTTTGCTCGTGAATTCCTCCTAATTAAGGAGCTCGCTTAATTCCACGAGACGCTTGGTTAAGAAGTGACGTATGTACGTAATGCAGATTGCATATCCTGGCAAATAAGAAGGAGATCATAACTTGTAATTAAATCTTTAATGAAAATTGTATGGAAAACCAAGGCCGTGCATGCACACAATAGGACATTTTGTGATTTCCGCAAATCTGGCGTCCCTCTTTTTGTAAATAAATATTTTGTGACAGTAATTGTGATGCTAAATTCTCCTTTATGTTTTTCTTTTCAGGTAAGTACAGTAAAACCTCACCTCTTGCCGAGATGATAAATATTTTCCTGATCCGGGTTCGCGGGTGTCGTTTCGCTATTGTATTCGCAAATGCAACTTACCTAACTTGTCCCGACCCTTTGTGCATCTGTGTCCATATCCAAGCAGCTAGCACTGGGTACCGGTATTCGTAAGTATGCAACTTTTTATGCATCTAGGTATGGGAGATTACGTAGTATTATTACGTATGCTAAACAGCTATGGACCAAACGGCTTGTGCATTTTATTCATATTTTTAGCAATCCTGATCTCCGAAATCACTGCACAGATGTGAAAAGGTTATATATCTGCGTATTATTCGCTTGCAGCCTTCCCATTGTTGGCAACTTAAGTCTCAAAGTCTTACGTATACACCCCATTTTTTACTACTGCCAGTTTCCTAAGGTTGTTGTTGCTTGTTTGTTACGGCACAAACTTACACTTTCATTCTGCATAGATGAAAAGTTTCATGAGCTGCTTCCTTCCCTGCTATTTAGCAGCAGCACGTTCAGCCCGGTGCATAAAGTGGACACGGTTAGATAAAAATTGATGTGAAGTTTTTCAGTCTTCTTCTCCTTAATGGCATCCAAATCTTGCTCGTCTTGCTCCGTCTTCTTGCTTGGTCTTGGATATAGTTGTTGCACTACGTACGCAATAATGCGACTTTATTCAACCTGGTCAGGCTACTTTCTGCTGCCTGCCTGGCCTCTCTGGAGTCGATGCACTCTCAATAAAAACTCACCCTCCGAAAGTAGCGAGTGAGTGAGTCTACTCTAATTCTGATACTTACGACTCATCCAACAACTCACATTTGCATCACATCACATCACTCAACCAAACCAGGTTTTCAGACAGGATTCAAAATCTTTAAGCCTTGCCTGAGAAAATTGTCAGCTCGCATTAATGCAAATGTGCTGGGTTTTGACTCGATTCAACTTCACTTTTCATTCAAAAATCCAGATGAAAAAGAAATTATGAAATGTTTAAAAACTTTGGATGGGAATTGAGTCCATTGCATTTCATTTCCCTCATAACAACGACTCGAAAGGTTATTAACTCTTATTAACGAGTCCGTCTTTGAAGGAATCGAATGCGTTTTTAGGAAAAAATCGTGATTTATCGTCACAAACGCATTTGATCCTTTTACTCAAGAGTGGATTCATTCACGAACGAATATCAACAACAATGATGACTTGCACCCTGAAAAAAAGAAGTCTTTACGTAAGTAAACAGGCAGTTTCTTGGTTTGATATCATCACATCATTTATCAATCGGAACGTATTGAAGACTCGGACTCTACTCCCATTTCCGTTTTGCTTAATAGTGCTGTTTCCCATTTTTTGCCATCTTCCTTCAGAATGGAATAGTAGAAAAGGAGGAAAAGTGGAAATATTGGGCTCGAGTTCAAGTTGAGAGGTGGCTCTTGTCATGAATGAAATACGAGCCCAATGAGACCATGGTCCACCCAAAAGTACGCAAAGTATGAGGAAGTAGTATTATTCAGTCGCCTCCTTGTTATTATTATTTTTATTATATGACGATGAACTCCTTTTATCCCATTGTTGGCTTAAATATAAAGTGTTGCGAAATAAAAATGAGATTAAGTGTGAATAATGGCCAACTGAGTCGAGAAGAGATTCGTGTTGCACTGCTGTCAGGACTTGTTTATAGGGTTCACATTTATTCATTCATTTATTTATTTATTTAGTTATCTCCACCTTCGTTTCCACGCGGATTTTCCAATTTGCGAAACCATTACGCACATCTTATGTACCTCTTATTGTAACGGTCACAAAATTTAATAATACATGTAATCAGACCCTCAGCTCCATTTCTGATCCGGAGAAACATTCACCAAAATATTAACTCCTCACATACACACACTCGGCATCATTACCATGTAGTGTGTCGTAAAAGATGAGATTCGAAATCAATTTTCAGAGCCTCGATCTAGCTAACCAACCGAGACGAAATCTTTGTCGTCATTCAGCGTCCTCAAAAGATACATAAACAAATATGAGTCGGTTGAACAATTGAAAATCAAGTTGGATTTCTGAACAAATATTTTTACAAAATTTTCCTTCCCGTTATCTCATCCCACACACATGCACGGAGACTCGAACACGTCGTGTCGACATTATTCCGCAGTTTTGAACAAAGAAAATGAAAGCTTTTATTTAAGTTTGGTGGATAGGAGGAATCTTCTCGTGTTTGCATACACATGATACACATTCGAGGGTTGCTGTTCAGTATTATTATTATTAGTAGTAGTAGTCCTCCCAGCAATATTACAAAACGAAGAAAGTGCTTGTGTTTGTTTGGGGTGGGCATTGCATTGTTGTTGTCAAACATTTATTGTTATTCTGGTGGTTCTGCTATCTCTCTCAAGCCAGGTTTGATATGTTGGATGGTTGTGATAATAATATGGATGGACTGCTCTTCTCAACCTCAAGTATACAATTAAGCTTAATATTAGTTGAATTGAACCCATCATAAACTAACTAAATTCATGCGTGCAGGAGAGAATAGTGTGAATATTGTGAGTAGTAATATATAGCTTTTTGGTTTCGTCATTTCAGCACGCAGCGTTGTACTTGGTTTCACCACCACCATGCACCACCGTTTTATGACGAATGGGGTTTTCTAATTTTGGACCAGAAGTCAGAAAGTGAGAAACGGGGTGGGCAGATGATCTGACCGTTCCACATTACTTATTGTGGACTACAAACAATCCACACATGTACGTACCCACCCAAAGTCAGTGACAAAAGGAGCATAACTGGTCAATTCAATTCAATGGCAATTGTACAAAACCCAACCGAATGGTTTCGCCTAAATGAAAAGTATTCTTCTTCTTCACGTAGGGAATCTTGTACGTACGGAAATTCTCTATATTGGAATTTTCACGTTGCTTTTTTTTAAAAAAAACGAGCCGTGTTATAAAATGTTTAAAATATTATTAAACGGAAAATCTTTGTGACTTTACAGTTTTTTGTTAAGTGGATAGGATTTTATGAGGTTTCTTTTCTCTCTCCTCACCACCGGTTCGTTTCACATCCTGATGTCTTCGAATGGCTGGAGGCTTTAAATTAAAATAGATTGTTTAAGGTCGTCTTGGGTCAAGTTCAATTCGTTTTTTCGTAGACATGACGTCCCTTTTGGTCTCCCACTCTGTGTTGCATGGAAATCCGTAGAGTTCTTCTAGCCAGTCAATCATGGCGTTGTTGGGTAATAATCGCTTCCCATTTATTTCATTTCACACCTGGGTCTGGCCAGAAGTGGAGAAATTTCTCAACAACTCGATTCCCCTGATGGGCGAGAAATTCTCGAGCATTGCACACTTTTCCAAGTGTGCGAATGTTGCATGGACGTGACTTTTCCTGAAAACTAGTAATCATGAGCAACAAAACGTTGCATTGCTCATTACTATCCTGCCCCGATATATCAACCCACTTATTTATTTAGCACTTGCAATTATTGCAAATTTAATTTCGCATGGCAAACAGTATTTCTGGTACATTTCAATATTTTGGTTGGCTCAGGCATAATTGATAATTGATATGTGCTAACACAATGAGTACATTGAATTCATAATGAAGTGACTCACTTCTAACTACTCATCATCATCATCATCGTAGTTTGGTTCAGTTGTTGTTATAAGAAGAATTGTTGCAAAGTTCACTGCATGGATTGGATTCAGTGTGCGATGTGGGTGCGATGCGTGTAAAATAAAGTGTGATCTAATCTATCGATAGTTATAATTTCATCCCATATCATGTTCATGTTGCTCGACTGGCTTGTGTTACACGTTCTAATAAGTTGGCTGGGCTATTACATTATTTTTACTAAATGTTGACGAAACCTATTTATACGCAGCATCGCCATAATCATCATTATACGTGTTACCCAGCTAGGAAAATGAGCAGCAAGGCAAAAGATAACATCTCTCTTGTACCCTGATCTCCTCTCTCGAAAGGGATCAACAAGTTCAGCATCAATGTCGTTAAAATTAGCTTGAGTAGAAATATAATATTCCTCCCCAAATATCCACACACTGTGCAAAAATTCCGTGTTCCCAAATGTTGACTTTTGCTCGAAATTATGACTCACAAGATATTGTCATCACGCCAGCCAACCATACGTACGCTGGTAACCCGTCAAATTCAACAATGGTCAGAATATCGTCTAAAAAGTAAACCTAGCTGGGCAAATAGATGGCAAGTACGGCAAGACCAGCCAGGAGGACCACTATCTTGCCATGCTACATACTCCGCAAAGCCTTATAACATCACACCATCGAACGGTTTACCTTTTTAGCTGGGCAAAGAAATGAACAACTTTTGTACTGAGCTATTAAATAAGCTCTGCTGCTATCTAAATGCGTACAGCTTCATCCCACACTAACGAAACTAACCTAAAGCTGCATAAGATGATACATGAATCGTCGTTGAAGCACAAACCTTGGACGATGAGGCACTGGCTAACAAACTGCATCTCGCTGTCTCTCCTCACCTCAGCTCAGTAGTACTTTTGCCTTTAACGCCACAGCGTCACGCCACTCTGTCCGTTGGAGGAGTCGCTCAGTTTCAAAGTTTTTCGTGCACCACAAAACATTTAGAGAACACTTGTCCCAAAGTCCACAGAAAAAAGAGAGGATTTATAGTTTTTATCAAAAAACCGCTAAGTAAACAAAGCGTTAGTATAACATATCTGCGTATCTAGTATTATCTTGTTTATCGGTGATGCACGGATATTGGAAAATTGGTGTAGTTTCTGTGTTCCGTGTTGATACACGTATGGAATTTATCATGCAGTGATGGAGAGCGATAATTCATCATAACTTTATTAACTTTCATTCCTGGATTTGTTTGTAATCTCATCAGCTCCGTGTTGATATTGAACCTAGAAAAATAGGGAGATCGATTCCTCCAGTTATCATTTACATGGATGTATCAGTTAAGTTATACTAACTGGCTTTGTGCGTCCCGTGCTACGTACATACGTCCTCCTGTGTTTGCACTTGAGACAGTTGAACCCCCAAAAAGCCACAATATATAGTAATCGTCGAAACAGACTTATTATTCGGCAGATGAATGATTTCGCAACATCTGGCGAAACTGGACGGGTGAACAATTGTGTAGATTTGTTTTTCCATTCGACTGAAACAATTTATTTTGATAGCAGTTTATAAAATTGTGCTGCTCATCTCATCACGTCTTCGTCGTCAGCGGTGTGGACCTGACAAATTAATAATTGCAGCCACCAAGACAAACAAAACTTGGCTACAAATGAGTGGAATTTGTGTCAGGAGTGATAAAATTACAATATCCTCTCAGTCCAAGCGTAACAATACACTTTGTTGGGAGAACAAGAGAATCCCGTAATTGTAATTGTGTGACTTAATTACGGACGGCTTAATTAAAATATCAAACTTAATCACGGCCATGGCTCATCTTTCTACATAATTGCTGATACCTACATACGTACACAAGTGCATAAGTAACTAAATAACGCAGCTGCAATCTTCTCGTAGGGAAAATTATTAGGGAAGACGCTAATAATGAAAAACATGCTCCCAAATTTTCCCCGTGTTAAATAAAAATTATCATTTTCGAGGTGCATTGTGACATTGATACACAAGCTTCAATTTGGTCCTCGGAACTGTGCAGCTACTTAGAGAAGTAGTACATAACTTGCCATTTACAAAAATTGTGCCGTGGTTGGTAATTCTAAGCAACTGCATGTGTGTGCGTACGTACTTTGGGTCTCCTGGTGTCCACTTTTTAATTGTAGAAATCGGATAAAATTATTCCTACTTGTTAGCCACACCAAGTATTGAGACCAATTTTTACGACTTGTGACGAGCAGGGTCAATCAACGACCTGCTGTTCTAACTGTTGTAACGAGCGAGCAGTGCACTGCTACTACTGACATTGAAAAGCTTGGATTGGACTTTTGATAAGTGGTGGTAGTAATAATAATAATAAGTAAAGTAGAATAAAATATTTGGAGGAGGCAGTAGACGAGCAGACTAAAACTGACATCCACCACCACCACGGCTCAAGGACTCTCTTCTGTATTCTATCTAGCGTTTGTGATTGATTGATTGTTTTAAGTTCACAAGGAATTCATTGTCTCGTAATGAGATCAGATGAACGAAGAACAGGACCAATTGGGCTGAGAGTTAAGTCGATATAATTATGCTGCTTACTTGCACATAGTTTGGCTTTTGAGACAAAACCCTTCTTCAGAGCAACAGGAGAGCAATTATTGGAAGATTGAGCTATAAGGTTGCTTCTGAAACCCATTTAGCAACAATAAGGACTGATAATACACCAGAAGAGAAACAAACAATCGTCATTAGTGAAATTCAATTAGTTTTTGTGAACCACGACTCCTCCTGCCTGGCTGGATGTTGGATGAACCATTTAGAAGAGCAAACATCATAATGTTGCTAATACGGCCAGTTTAGGTAGGTCCTTGGTTATGCTTTCAATATTTGCTACACTTTTGCTTACTGGTCATTTCCGTGTGTGTCGTATTAGTCACTTGGTCTTTCCACTAACTTATTATTATGCTGTAATAATAATGACAAGTAAACACTTCAGAATGTGCCAAGCAAGTGCCCACTAAAATCATGTTAATGTCCAAAATCACAGTATGTAGTGACTAATTGAGTGGGTTGCAGTCGTTCTTCTTGGACACTAATCATATGTAAGTTGACTCCATTTACTACCTAGAAGTGAGTACTTACTGTGCATAACTATGTACAAAGTCATAAGATGTGCAATAAGATGATGGTCATGTCATATCGTTCTTTTTGCGATTCGATTTTGCCAATTGCAATTTTTGGCAAATGAGTAATACGAACGAAAGGAACCCTTTATGAAAGGGCTGAAAAAAGGGTGTGTATGTGTGAGGTGGTTTACTGATAAAGCAAACTTATCATTTCCAAATACCTTTCTTTTCCTTCTGAATGAGTAATGTAGTGTCATGTGAATGGATCTGTTACAGTCCAAGGTAGACTTTTTAGCCCGAGCCAGGGCTTATGTACCCGTTATGTCTGTCTGTCTTCGCGATAACTCTCTTCAAACTCAACCGATTGACTTGAAATTTTTACCACATCTATATCTACCCAAAAGACAAATCAAGTTCGAAGATGAGCCGAATCGGTCAAGTGGTTGGCCGGTGGGGGCCATATGGGTGTTGGGGTTATTATGCATCAAATTTTCAAAATTGTTGTAGAAAGCTGAAATTTGGTAAATATGTAACTAATGGCTTCTAATGAAAAGATATGAAGTGAATTTGCGAAAATTTTTATCTGGAGGGACCCTATGGGGTCACTCAAACTGATTTTTCAAAATCGTCCAATTAAGCTGAAATTTGGTATGGAAGTCGATAGCAGCTTATAATGGGAGTTTATGATGTACAATTTTGAAAATTTTGACCCAGAGGTACCCGGTGGGGTGACCCATACTGATTTTGCAAAATCACTCAATTAAGCTGAATTTTGGCGTAAAGATTGGTACACAAATTCTAGTTGTACCCACCCTGGCTCGGGCTAAGCAAAGCTGCACTGTAGGTTTTTGTTTCTACTTTTGTGTGCTGAATGAGTTTGACAATCATGAAGCACTGCCATCACCCCACACATGCGAATAAACTACTCGTACGTACGTAACTTATTTCAGAGGGTTATTTATGAAGGGTGTAAGCCACTTTTTCCATTTGTCACGCCATGCTGTGCTCTGACTCTAAAAAATCGAATGCAAAAATCATATCTCATCATCCCCACCTGACAGATTTTTTCTACTGCCTATATCCTACCTGCCTGCCCTTCCTCACTCGTTCACCTGCAAAATATTGGCAAATTGGCAATTGTCATTCGACAAAAGTAGTGCACATTTGGTTAGGCAAACGAGCTCTATTTGTAGTACTCGTAGGTAGTCTTCACTATGTACACAGTCTGCATGCATGTGTGTACACATAAGGCCAAGTTCAGACAGAAGATCACCAAGTACCTACACAGTTAGGTTATCATGTCGAACAATTAATCAATCTTGTGTTCATTACATTTAATATTTGACAATGTGGCGGCGGCGGAAGTCTTGAGAAAGTTTAAGAACCATTACAAACCACCCAAGCATCATCCAGACCGGAACGTTGATGATGAAGTAGGCGCAGAAAGTTTCAAATTCAAACTAATTAAGTTTAATACTAGAGCGATTGAATCGCTGTGCAAATTCAATTTAAAATTTCACATGAGAGAATGATGATGATCAATGAATGTACACACAGACAGACAGATTATAAGCTATGTATAGGCACACACACAAGATGACACGGTGGGTCATGACATTCGATATTTTAAATAAAAGCTATGATGTAGATAGAAATCGGGAGGATTGGTACACGCACTCGCTGGCTTCTTGGCGTGGCTTCTTTTTTACAAGATCACAATCGAAATTAGCGTGAAATTTAAGCCAAGTTCAACGATGATATTGCTAAATTAGTTTAGGTACATAGTTCAGTTCAGTTCACCTTCGGTATGTGCATCCCAGTGATAGCAGTACCCCACATGACTCTACGTTTACTTTAGGCTTGGGTGCACGCACTCAGCACTTTTATTATCATTCCTTATTTAATTCAACCTGCTTTCCAAAATTTCCAACACACACAAGAAGAAGAAAAAAACCAAGAAGAATCATTTCCGAACGACCCATATTATTATTATCCTTCTCGTCATGACAGAAACAATGCGTATGCTTAGAAATTTTGCACACCATCTTATTCGAATAAAAGGGAGAAATTTTCCTTTGTCGTAAAAGTTTGAAAGCAATAATGCGCAAAATTTTGTCTGACTTGTGGTCAGAGCGACATGTATCAATCTCCATCGATAAACAGAATCTGCTCCAATTGCCGTCAACTTGTGATCTTATCACACCACATCCTCCTCCTCCTCCTCCTCTAATCAGAGGAGTGATGACGATAAAAGTTTGAAATGTTGACACAGAGTCGCGATTATTTGTGGTATAGAAAGAAATCACGACGCTGGTGTGAAAATTAGGGCACTTTTACGACACGAAGATGATGATGATGATGATCATCCTCCTCACTGCCTAACACTCCGCGTTGCTTATGTGAGTGGGAGGAGGAGGAGTGATGCGTGGTATGGTCTCGTCGTCGTCGTATCGTAAAATATAAGAAAAATCATATTTTGCCACGCCACACCGCATTTTTAATTAAGCCATTAGACGCACGTACGTACGCAGATAGATAGATGATGGTGAGGAGGGTATTTACTTAAGCAAATTTTTCTGGATGGACACATCTGCCTCAGAATCTCCCCTCCTGGTTTGGTCTTGAAACCTACTTTGGCAGTCGTTCACTCACTTCCACGGAAGAAGAGTAATAATGCTGCGAATACTGAAAAGTGGTGGTGTTGCTGATCATGATCATGAATATCGTCGTATCAAATCAGGTGAAGTGACTGAATGGTCTCAACTCAAAAAAAGCCTTCTTCTTCTCTCAGTCAGCGATGAGCTCAAAAAGCTTATCAAGGATGAATTTATTTGCTGTTGTAATACACTTGATGCGATATTATTTTACACGTACGAGCCTTACCTACTCAGTCACTCCACAATTCGCATCATTCACTTATTAGACGAGTGGAGATTAAAAGTTGAGATTCCTCCATTATGGTTTGCACGGAGGAGAAAAGAGTACAGTTGTTTTGTTATTATTATCAACTCTCCATCCATCCAATCCTACAACGAAATAAGACGATGATGATGAGATGATAGCTGTTGCACTAATAAATTGACACATTGGATTGAATTATTATCGTTTTGCGATATTGATTTGCAATTTGGCCTGATAGATTATTCTTGTGATGCTGACTGCATAATTCGAGAGAAGAAGAAACAGATTTAAAAATATGCATATTCTTTGTGGCTAGATTGACAGACTGCAGCGTATTTCTAAAGTGGAGAGAGAAGAAGAATGTTCAAATATTAGGCTAAATTGGAGAAAATAACAAAAGTGAGTTAGCAGTTATGTACTTAGCTCTGTTCGTTAAGCGGGGGTAACTTATTATTTATTTATTATTAGACACCATCTGCACAATTTTAGTCGAAATTTTGAGAGCGGAGCAAATCCTTTTTCTTTTTGTCTTTGTTGTCCTCCCCATTTTTCATTTCGTTATTTATTTGCATTCTGAGAGTTGGACGTGATAAATGAGGCCAGCCAAGTTATTGGGATTAGTATTTGTTCATACTCTTGAAAACACTTTTAGCGTATTGGATGGGAATTAGGCCGGCCTTGACCTTCATCAAGTGGCAGACGTATTTAAGTAGTAGCAGATTTGAGAATATAATGGACAATATTTTATCTGAGCCCTTGATCACTAAACGCAAAAGTATGTATCTGTGTACGTATTTAAATACGCATGTACAAATAATGTACAATGTTTAAGCTTGGTATCATCACTGGTCAGATTGAATAGACGAGCGAGAGAGACAAGCCGAAAAGAGGCAGAGCTTAGGATTAGGACAATTTTAGGTTAAATGTTTATGAAATTCAAACCCATTGATCTCTCTGCACTTGTAAATACGACACAATCGGCAGTGTGGCAATGCAGAGTTCGATAATGGAATAAACTCAACCATGCCGTCACTAATTATTTATCATGTCTCTCTTAAACTTTAATCTTAAACCTATAGTAAACAAATAATGTCGAAATTCTGCATCTCCTACTTCCCTCCTGGCCCTGATGCGATGGCAATTGCCAATTTTATACACAATTACAACAATCCTCCATTATTATTCTGCCATTGTTGAAAGGACTGATTGTTTATTTAGTTATTGGATTTTTTTCCATTAAGATATTGAATTTCATTCAAGTTCAGGAGTCAGTGAGAATATTTTTATAAAATGGCAAGGTTTTGCAGCAGTGTGTAAAAATCTAGCCTATTTAAAGTAGTTATTATTGTATCAATTATTATTATAGACAAATACACGTTGAAAAAGATTGAGTGACATTGGTTCCTGGGAAATTATAAATTATTGGGATTGATAACTTGCTCAGATAACCTCTATACATCGTCTGGATGTTATGGGCACCCTTGATAATTCCCAGTCCTGAACAGAATTAAGATTAAACGGCTGCTAAACGTAGTAACATTGTGTACCGTGTAAAATTCTAATTTGCAATTTTCCTGCGGAAATGCATTCCTTTCTGTCTGTACTCCATTCCAGAACAACAATGAGAATGTTTCCACATGTAATAATTGCATCATTCCGAGTAACTCCACCTAATTGCATGGTTGTCCAATTTTCTCACGCAACAAGAGTAATTATTCCATTAGGAAGGTTATTGTCTTATCATCGTTGTAAAGTGATGGCAATAATGATCAAGTTGATTTGTTGCGAATGTGGATTCCTCTCACATCACGTCATACATCGTCGTAAGTACTACACATTCGATCGAGCAGAGGTGTGAGCACTGCAAGTTCAAGACGCTTGGCTGCGTATTTTGCAGCTTGACCTCCATATCTTTCATGTAGAGCAAAAATCTGAGTAATAACCGGGCTGCATAATAATGTCTGATCAAGATTAAAAGCCAAAAGTATTTCACCCGCACATCGAGCTTAGTCTTCTTTCAGATGAATTTGTTGTGCACACACGAAAGTCGTTACAGTATGCAGAACAAAACGGCGGAAACCTGTACGTAAAGCAAAGCAAAGCAAGCATGAAACGAGATGATCATCTCGTTTACGATGTGTGTTTCTCTCTCCGTTTGTGTGGTAATTGTAGCGGTATCGAATGACTCACTTTTAATTAGTGAGGGTAACACGACTCCACATTTTCCTATGTGTGCATAACGTACGTAAGTCTGGTTGAAGCCAAGACGTCCGAGTATAAAGTTGCCAAATATCATAACATTTGATATTTTGTTCATGAATATTTCTACCATTTGCCAGAACAAGAGTGCGCTTTGGAATGCATTTTACGCAAAAAATACAAGATTCATGAGCATTTTTGCCTCTAACGATTTTATTTTTACGACTTGAATCCATTAACGAATTTATTGCTATATAATGGATAACGTGCACCAATAATAGTGCGGAATAGGAAATCGTGCCGTGCTGCATAAAACACGTATGTTGTGTGTGCTTTGTCTGAATTTAGACACAATAATCTTCACCCAAAATGAATCTGTGTGGGCTTTCGCATATTTTCCTCTCTTTCTTGTCGAGTGTGCCAATTTTTATCAATTATGATTACTTTTTTTTGCTTTACTTGTTGATTCAGTTTGTGTGTGGAGGTGCAACTCGACTTGTTATTATTATTGCAGATTCCGATTGGTGGTAGATATATGCAAATGGTAATAAGTCAAGTAACCGGGTGTTGTTAAGATCTTGCAACACTGATGGACACGCAGATGGCAGAGAGGACAATTTATTAAAGTGAATAAATAAATATGCAGCTAATTTGGCAAATATCGTCGATAATTTTAAGAAATGAAGCAGCAAAAGTGTTTCCACATAGAAATGCACTGCACAGGGATACATATGTACATAGCTGGGTTGTTTGTATCACATTGCAAAACCTGCACTTGGCTTGTAACAGACACACAATGCCAGTGAGTTTAACATGAAGATGATGATGATGCTGATGGTTGGTTTTGGTTGCACAATAAATATGCTGCATATCCCATCAAGATTTTCTTAGAGATGCGGTCAGTCAGTCGGTCAGTTGGGATGGAGATGGAGGAATAACGGTCCGGTTGGTTAGTTAGTTGGTGGATTGGATTGTTAACTGGCTAGCAACACCACCATCGCCATATCCACTATTATGCCCATGAGATGTACGTATGTGCATAATACCCTCTCACTCACCTCGTTTAAACTTAATAGGAAAAGAGGATACGTCGTTAGCATATATTTTTGTTCGGTGTGATGAAATGTCAAAAGTTCCGATAGCTTTTGCAACAAGAAAACTCATAATTATTATAATTTCGGTTAAAATGGGAGAGGATGATGATGTGATGTGGCGAAGAATGTGCGCGTCTGTCATGGGTTTTATTTTTACAAAGGGATTGATTGGCATCAAAAAGTGGTGAGCTTAATGTATTCCGTGTAAAAATGTTGAACTCTTGATTGTTTTAAAAAGAAAGAAAACTGCATCTCGTCGAAAAAATTGCTTACCTTGTTGTTTCAAGGATTTAAAATTAAAAAATTAAAAATCATGCTCTTTTTTAACTCTACGCTAATTTTTCATTTAAATATTTATGAAATCCTGATTACATTATTATTACGTACGTATTATTAGTTGGTTGGATGGATGGATGATGAGATGAATGGGATGGATCAAATTAGTTCATTTGTTGCGAGTGGTTCTCTTGCCCCATTTTTAGCTCGTGGAAAAAAATAAAATCTTGTCAAATTAAAATGCAAATAGTAATGGATGCTAATTTGCTAATTGGTTTTGTTGATGGATGAGTTGAGACTAATTTGGATTTCTTTATTTATTTCATTACACACATCTCTGCATCCATTACATTATGGATTATTAGGTGGCCAGACAACATTCCAAAATTGAGATATCGCATCCTCTTCTACCCCATTTCGTATCCGTCTCGTCATCGCCTTCGAATGCGAAAACTTTATTGATTTTCCTGTTTTCTTCGCCTTCTTCTTCTTCTTCTTCTTTAAACTGGTTGAGTACACAGAGAAATTCTTGTGGCAACATCGTCAGTATTGCACATTATGTATTGCCTCAAGCTGACTGAATTGGCCGAGCAGGGGTGATAAATACCAGAGATAAGTGAATGAGCTCAACATGGTTTTTCTAATTTCAGCCATTTCATTGCTCACTTTTGTAAAAAAAAAATCTTGCTTCGTTTCGTTCGTGGTTACATAACCTTGTGCAAGTGTATACACGTTTTTATTTTGAGGGATGATGTGATGTTTGTGTGACATTATTCTAATGGACCAGCCCCACTCCTTGTAATTACTCGTCTTAATATCAATAATATAATCAATGTTCAACCAGAAGTGCACTTAAGTCTTGAAATGTGGAAAATCCATGTACTCCATCTCCTAATTTTTTGCCCCTTCAATCCAACTACCCACGCAAGCTGGCAAGCAACAGTTAGTTAGTTATTCATTCGTTATTGGTTGAGTGACGTACTGCGATTACTTTTCTGCCGTTAGTTGGAGTTGGTTTAGGTTAAAGGAATCATATGAGTGATCATTGTCATCATTGATTATTTATTGATAAGTTCAGTAATAAGTGATTGATTTGTTTATGCATGCATACTGATGAGCTGTATGTGTGTGTGGTGCATGGGTCTGGCAGGTAATGCCATTGCGTAAAATGGCGTGTATTATAATTTCGTTTGTGAGGATGACTTACAACAATGTATCCGCATGGTTGTATAATAATCCTGATTGTGATGCATAATGCATAAAATGCTAGCTGTACCCACCAGCCACATATTAAATATATTATATTATACCATATGTCAAATTAGGTAGGCAATGAGGTTTGCATTCATGTTAGAACCACTCATGAGTAAAATAATAATAATAATAATAACAATAACGTAACTGGCTCGTCGTCGTCGTCGTCCGTTTAACTTGACTGCCTTTGATTTCGATATCGAATGTATTTTGATCGATGCATGCAAGAGGGATTGCTACGCGCCAAATGTCATTTGGATAAGTGAGGCATGCAACAGGATGACTGCGAACCAACTGTTTCTCTCGAAAGTCGAATACTGTGACGGATTTTCTTCTTGAATATATTACATATTCGCAACGAGGCGATCAACCCCGCAAACTTGACAACTTATGCACCTACTTCATAATGGTCGTGTACTACTGGACCCAGAATTACTCTGCTGGCTGAGAGTGCAACGGACTGCTCATAATTGCCAAGTATTCCAATCCAAACCCTTCGTCATCACTGTTGATTTGTTTGCCCAACAAGAGCAACATTTCCACTCGTCACTTTCCGATCCGCGATATTTCTTCCCATGGTTAACATTTTGCAAACGAGCATTTGCAGTTTTCATTTCAGTATAAAAAGTGAAGCAGTTAACGAACAATTTGCAAATTGATGAAGGGGTTGATTTCATTTGAGATGCAAATTACTCGAGGTAATACCAGCTGCTGGGAGAGAGTTATTGCGCTCAGGTTGTGTAGTACAGACAGAGTGACCATGTAGTCATGCAGTGGTGTCGTAAGTCAGACCTCTGGATCCGGTTTCCACCAACTCCTTCTCCCATTTGCTTATTCGATATGAAATGAAATGGGTTGGTTTCGTAGGTATGCTTAAAATTTGAAAAGTTTGTTTACATCAAAAATATCTGCCCTCTTCATATTCAAAAATGCAGCTTTTTCTTGGTTGTAAAGGGTCTCGTTGTCTGTTGGATAGCAGTTTTCGATACTGTAAAAAACTTGAAAGCTTTTCTCAAACCGAAACGCAGGACATTTATATGGGTTCAATTTTTTATGTATTTTGTGATCATGCGGATAATTTATGAAGGATTTATACATTCATTGCATCGTTTATCCGTTGTGGAATCATTTTTTTAATCTTACTGGACCTGGACCGGTCATTGCATATCTGGATTTATTTTATGCACCATGCCTTCAACTTTTTTTTGCTGGTAACGTCAAACTGAGATTTTCACCAGCACGAACCATTGCCAAGCCTGATGCTGGCGAGACATCCTAATCCGCGCCGTTACTAACTAAATCGCAAACCCGTTTCTTTTTTCCATCAAGAAACGACGAGGATGGAATAAAATAAAATTGGTAACGAACGACCCCATTCCTGCACCGCTGGATAGTGAGATAATGGCCAAAAGCTGTACAACTGACAAACAAATCAATCTCGTCATATCTCAGGCTCATAAAATTAATCAGAAACAATCAATCCGCCACAAAAAATTACACGAATTTTATGGATTTTTGTACTTTATTGTAAGAAACTGGGGTGGGCAGATTTTATATTTCTTGCAAGTAGTTACGAGTGAGTGGACGCTTATGATACGTGGTGCACAACTACACACGTCTTATTACAACAGGGTCTACGCGGCAGTAAACATCTTGGCGAATTTATGCAGTAAGTTATCCAAAGTACAGTTTTACGCCATTGGCAACAGACTCACCGGTCGTCGCATTATGAGTTTCCTTTGTTTTAGTGTGGTATACAGTGAATGGGACATGGTGGAGGTTGTTGTTGTTACTCCGCCATTCATGATTTATTGTACAAAGGGCAACAAATGTGGTGTGGTGATGAATGATTATCTTGTGTGATGGTGTGTCTTTGGGCTGGTGGAATGCGTTATTGTGGTCTTATTTAAAAATCAAATCTTACTTTTTCTCATTGGTTTCTTCGTGGTCAAGCAAAGCCGAAAATTTGCGAAAACTTTGTACCACAACCCATCAACGACGACACTAAACACTGTTGCGCTTTGTTGTTTCGCATGCATATGCAAAAGTTAAGTCTTATTGAAGTTTGCTCAAACAATCGAACTGATTGAATGCAGATGACAAGATTTCTCTTCTTCCAAGTTTTTAATTAGTCCTGACATAACTGCTTCTCGGATGAAAATGTGATAATCAAAACATTAACAACGTTACGTACCTTACGTTATGCATCGTACTGGCTGTTAGTTAAGGGAAGTATGAAATTTGTGCTTGGCTCAAACTTTTACTTCACATTTTACACAACTAAAACTCTGAAGTTGACTGGAATAACGAAAATGCTTCTCAACTAGTACAAACAAAAACGTCACTAATAAATAAATATGGTCTAAATATTTGTATTAAAAAATATCTGCATATTTACACATTATAAATCCCGTAGACGAAAAAAAACAAGAAATTACGAACTCAACCGTTATCTTGTACGGTAATATTATTTATTCAAAAGAGACAAGTCCAAATATTACAAAGTTTCCAATACACACACCTCCACCATCCGTATACCAGTTGTCGTATTCAATCAATTAGTTAATTAGTTCTTAATTAGCTAATTTTTCATTGCGTAACAACATTCCTTATCATTGGACAGCATCATCACAGCGTTTATTCATAGGTAAAAAACGTCTATTCAAACTCACTTTTGAATTCGCACCCTCCCACAAACCACCATCGACCACGCTCATTCAAACACGGAGACACTTTCTTGCTCGACGCTGTTTTATCAATAATTATTCCATCCTTGTTATTATTAATAATTCCTTCTTGAGCCATGTTTAATTACAGCTCGAGTTGTTTCAAACAACATTGCATGCAACTTGGTGGATGGGGTGTGTTGGCCCAACGTCGCATCTTCTTATCCATCCATCTTTACCTGTGTATGCATGCACTATCAACCACTGCTGCTTGTCATGACATTTCTTCTTCTTCTACTCTGCACACAAAAAATGGAAGAAGTGCAAATATTTTTTTATAATTGCTCCAACCAAGCAATCAACAAGCAAGCAAGAAGCAACTCACTTTTTTCAATTATAAAACTCTCCAAGTAGCAGTAGAAACTTCTTCTCGAGAAGAGCACTCTTTTTGACGTCTGTTTGCCAATAAGTTGACAATTGACAATCATTTCGAATTCCATTCCAACAAATTGTCAAACCAAATAAATAAATCGAAATTGTAAAATGTTGCCCAACATTGCGCAAGAGTTCAATAGACAAATACTTGCAAATGTAGTAACTCTTAAGGTGTGTATACATAACATTTAATTGTGGTTCATTCCTTTGTCAGTTGTAGGCACACAAGTATTCAGATGAGGAGTCATCATTACTTTATGGCAGCAGTGGCAATGCAATAAGCAATCTTCAGGAGCATGTATTTTTACATTCTGCTTGGCATCAAATCCAACGCGGTTTAATTCACCTGGCTCATTCCTCAGTCAGTCAGAGGAGGCAAACTGCTTAATTGAGTGTCTTCGCAGATGACGACATTTAAATTCGCGATGAATTATTGTTGGGAGCTACTGCAGCTCTATCAGCTAGAACACAACAACGGCAACAGAGCAAGTAGGGAGTATTTTTATTATTATTATTACTGCCATTATTACAGAGTTGGCTGGTTGTATTATAGTGGCCATGCTTGCACATGGGGCTTGTTGTTTGTATGTGTATCAACTCTCATGACTATTCAACATGGCTTGTATTACATCTTGTGACACAATAATTTCCAATTTGTACTGCACAATGCACAGGAGGACAGATGATGATAATAATACCCTCGCCATATACGTACGTACGAATGTAGCGAATGCCTGAGCTATAGGCAAGGCACACAAATTATGCCATGTTTTGTTTGCTTTGCTCTTGGTCAGTAATGTGATTTGGTTTTATTATTATTATTTTTATTGCGGGCCAAAAGATGAGAGTCTTAAATGGTCTCTGATTTATGAAGGGAGGGTTCAAGTCTTGCAACAACAGTGGCAATGACATAATTACGAGTTTGGTTGGATGTTAATTAGTCGATAAAAGAATGGTTGGTTTTTAGCTGCGAGAGGAGTGAGAGAAGTTATTTGTCTGAATAAAGTAGAAATTTGTCAAGAATTTACCCATTTTCGTGAAAGGAACAAGTTATAGGTGTTTGGTTGTGTTAATAATTGTCCCATTACCCCCTGTGATTATTCTCATTCATGATTATTATTATTCCCCTTGGTGTGATCAGACGAGACGATTAGCACCACTGCTTTTCTCACTATGATTATTTGATTATTAACTGTATTGTGAGTGAGGAGACCTCTTGGTTCACGTCCCCACTTTGGCACAGGCCTCGTTTGTTCCTCGCTCGTTACTTTTTGTCCTTTTCTTCCACGAATATGAAAACTCGTTACGTGAAAATTGAAATGAGCAAAGAGCCCAAAATCTCGAGATACGTGTGTTGTAAGCGAGTATTTAATTGCGGGTGGTGGTAATGTTGGCAATAATTACGTCCGTCACGACAAGGCACGACACAAACAGCACCTAATTTTCAAAAGTTTTTCTACTCAACACACACATCTCTCAAAATTTATTAAGTTCTCACACTCTTACCCGGGGGCACGACCACGAACGTTGCTGTGAATAAAAGAAATCTCAAATTTTCATAAAAACCCTAAGTTTCTCTCGTAAATGGAGAGTGACGTTCCCCCTTAAATTCATCATCCTGGCATCTATTCAAATCATCTCGCTTAGTCTATAAAATCATTAGAAAATAAGAACCAGGGAAGCTGCCGTATGAAAACACAAAAAATGTGAAAAAGAGATCAGCAAAAGATCAAAATACATTTTGGGTGAATTAATATGAACTATTGTCTAACGAGCTGGACTTGCAAATTTGTTTCGATTAGTGGATACATATATTTTTATAGTCGGCGCAAAGCCAAACATTAACATAATTACTCTACTGGGTAAGCATGAACTGAATTTGTCCTTTAGTGTACAAGGAATGCATTCGATGCATTTTTCGCCCAAATGCAGTATTGGCGGAAATAGTTGATGAGAAAATAGTGAGTGAGAGCGAGCAAATGTCAGCAAATGTGACCTTAGAATTTATGCAAGAAGGTGAAAATCGACCAAATTCATAGAAATCCATTTTTGTTCTAGAAAAGTAAAGTAGCAAAACTTTTTAAATTTTTACTCCATTTAAGTCACTCAGTCATCAACTTGTTGAACATGATGATGCTTGTTGTTCATTTTCTTTCTCAATTTCAAGTTTCAATTAGTTTCTTCTTATCGAACAAAAAAGCCGGAGTGTTTCGTCACTTTGTTTTGTGTCGCAATCTGAATGCAATTTCAGTCCTTATTGTGTTGCCAGCTAGGACATGAGTGCATAGCTCCTGTAGCTCGTAGCAGTGAGTCAGTGTGCCAAAAGTATTGTTTACACCATGCGAAAGAACAAGCAAAAAGAAGTGGCGAACAAGAAAAAACCTTGGAAAGGGAAATTTGTTAAGTTGCTTAACTCACCACCAACAAGCGACGTCTTATTATTGAGTGAGCTATATGTAGATGGCTGCATTCTTACCTGGCTGACGGACGGACACGACATGCAGGGCCTGACTCACTGAGACGATGATGAGAGGAGTGTCCGAATGCAGGAAGGAGACACAATGACAATAAATAATTTTGCATGCTACATGACTGAGCCATGCATGCCCCATTATTGAGTTAGCTTTAATTTACTTTGATACTCGAGTGTGTAGCTTTATTATTATTTTTAGTGCTGCTGCTGCTGGTGGTGGTGGCTGTAATAATGTGGGAGGCCAATCTGTCACCCCGATAAGTCGCGATTTTTTTAATCAGGCAAAAGGGGAAAGTCATCGATGAGAAAAAATAGACTCGATATTTTATCATGTGCTCCTAGATCGTGTTCAATAAAGGAGATTGATTCAACATGGAAAGGAATGTATACATATGTACGTACACTGTTTAATAAATAAAAATGTATGCACGTATGTAGAGGACTTAAAGAATCCGTATGAACTTTAGCAAGAAATTGGCGAATTGGGCACATTTTTTCAGCAGTTTTGCTCCGTCGGATTGTTTTGTCTTGATTCTAGGAATTGTACTAGCAATTGATTCTCTTGAGGCACATGCCATGGTACACATGTGCATGGTTTGGTTACATGTACACCTGCATCCACCTGCCCAATTTCAACGGATAAGGAAGGAGTATCATATGGAACAAGTAACGTTATCCTCCTTCTTCGTCCACTCAACCCTTTCGGAGTGTGGCTGTCTCTGTATCAAAGATAAAAACTGTCACGAATTTGCCCGAGTTATTTGCCATGTACGTTACGTAGCAGTGGATAGTAGATAATATTGGGCAAGGAAGATATTGTGATGGACATGCAGTTAGTCAGTCAGTGGGCTGCATTGAATTACTACTTTTTCCTTGCAAAGAAGCAATATTTTATTGTGGGCAAAAATTCCCTCGTTATCACTGCACTTAGTTCCCAGTCAGACTTGTTGTTTGCTACTTTTGATTGCACACTTTTTGCGGCTTTTGAGTTTGATGGATTGGATTGAATTTAGGAAGAGGTGAGTTGTGACGGACGACTGTGTAACGGAATCAAATAATTAAAGAATCAACGGAAAATTGTAGAAAAACATTTAGTTTTGGACGGATCAGAATGCACTTTTATGCATGTTTCAATAAATGGGTAATAATTTCAGAAATTTACAAATTTGCGAATTATTTGTAGGACTAGTTTTGGACATTGTTTCTGGTGGACATTTTTTTCGGGTTTCGGGAAATGTAATCGATTCTCGATTGAAAGAGAAGGACCAGTGTCACTACCACAATTTAGCTGTTTCCTTATTTTTTATTGCCTGATGGAAAACCGCATCATTACTGCATCTCAACCATTTACCCCTCATTATCTTCCCAAGAACTGTCTGCGCAGTCAGTCACTGACACATCATTACATGCACCACATCAATCCTGTAGTCCAAAGCTATAAGGAACAGACGACATGGATTCTGCATGTTAGCGGAAATTTTACATTTTTAAATTTGAACCAATCAATCACGAAACGAAAATGATGCTACAATCAATCAGGCGGATTTTAGATAATGGAGACATTTTGTGTATTTTGTGATTTTATTGCAATCATCATTATAGCTTTGATTTTGGTGGGGTCACAATCTGGTGGTCACTCTTTATTCGCATCATTCTCCTCAGATTTCGCCACATTACAATTCCCCAGCCCCACATTCGTCGTAAAGTAGATTTTCTGTAATTTGCATGTAAAGAGGGCTTGTAATTTCGACCCCGGCTACCTGATGCTGACCCTCGCTCCACCAGAACTAGACATCCACTCGCGAGAAAGCCTGCCAACAAGATGGCAAAAGCTGTGAAAACGTCGTTAATCTCTAAAATGTGCTTGTCCACGCGTTGAGTCCCCTGCACCAAGCATCCCGGACTCCATTGGTTCGTATAGTGGCGAGAAAGTCGGGCATCCAGACCCCGTTCTTGTATCATAATTGTGCTGAAATTTAGCATTTTTTTTACATCAAGACAAGGCAAAGATTGGCAATCACTTAGGATATGCGTGTCTTACATGAAGTTAAAGTATTTGTTGAACGGGGAGTCCTGCCTCACGATCATGCCTCCCTTGACCACATGCCCGTCCACAGTGACCTTTGCGACGGAACGACACAGAAAATCATGCGAGTAATTGGCTCTGCCCGCAATTTGGTAGAACTGATCATAAACCGAGATAAGGGCGATGGGTTCATTCCGTTGGAACCGAAGTAGGGCGTCCGTCACATTCATGAGCCCTTTGTTGGTCGACTTTTTACTATCTGAGCCACTTTTGTTAGCAAACTGTTCGCTGTACTGGAGGAGCACGTCGCCATACAACGTGTACCCACTCCAGCCGCTCAGATCAGCCCAGTTTTTAATGGGCACGAGAAAGACGGAGAGCGAGGTGACGATGGCGGCGGAGTAGGCGGTGTAGGAAAAGATGTATGTCGTTAGGCCCGAGAGCATGATTAATTTCATGGAACCCGAGTGTGGGAGAATGTGCCAACCTGGGAAAAAAGATTTCTTTTTCTCTTGAGACGAATTAGTACTCGTAATATTACTGCTTTCTGCCATACCATGCCCGCAAGCTGTCGAGATTGCCCAGAGGAAGGCGTCTCTCGCCAACAGATTGTCCATTTGAAGTCTCGTGGCGTTAAAGTCCCCATTTTCGTTGTTATCATGGACGGAAGAGGCGACCAAGTCGAGGTCTGAGCTCTTTCTCCCATTTTTACCCCCTGGTCTCCCCAGAAGTTTGCTCTTGAGGGTAGAAGTGACCCTTAAGCAGGCCACGAGCAGGAGCCAGAGCAGAAATAGACATCCCCAAACGGATGGTTGGAGAGGGTTGAAGAAAATGTTGCGGATTTTACTCAATCCGGGCTGCTTAAAGAACGCTCTGACGCTTCCGCGGTAGTAGGGGTGCAAAAACTTGAGGCCTCGGAGACGGTAAGGAAGCAGTTCGGAGTGGGCGATGAGTATGTCTGCCTCGCCGCTGATGAGTTGCTGCGCCATGCCAAGTAAAGAACCGTCCTCGGCGCGGCGAATCCAGCCTGTTCCTCGAACAGCCCCGACTCTGCACAAATCATCTTGTGAGCCAGAAATACTAGAAATTATTTGAAGAATATTACGAAAAGTTGAGACCCCAAGCCATCAGTTCAAAGTATGAGACTGACAAACCACTCTCGAACTTGGGGATGCTGACGTTCTCAAAGGTGGCGATGAGGAAGAGCTCCTTGTCATCCTGCATGAAATTAATATCAAGATGGTTTGTAAATCTCACAAGCTACATGGATGGAACTTCGTATGGAGAGAGACCCACCTGTGTCACCCCGTTGATTAATACCCCCTCAAAGTTCTTCCTCCTGAAAAGCTCGCTTTCACCAAAGGCCAACCCATAGGGCGAGAGGGAGAAGGTGTCAGTCACCATTTTAAAGAAAAGTGCACCCTTTATAAAATAAAGCTCGTACATCTCAGTCTCCCCAAATTGTAGAAAAATTCGGGAAGCGAGATCAATCCATGTTAACCTTTGAGAGGACGAGGCCAGCTTTTGTGGAATGGTGTCAGGTGGGAACTCTTCGGGTGACATTTGTAGAATGTAGGTCGGCTTCCATTTAGACACGTGGTGGGAATAAATGTCTATCTGATATAAAAACATATACAATACTTCTTAATACGTACTTAAGTGTCGATAGCTGAAGTAATATTACAGAAATCATCGCATCGTGGAATTGCTGGTCGTTCGCCACGCTGATAAAAATGAAGCGATCTTGCGGAATGATAAGACCTCTTCCCGTGTCTGGAGCTGTTCTTAAGACGCTCGTAATGTTGGGAATGATTGCGAAATTATTGCACGATAATGGGAGACCTGAATGGAACGTGGTGGTAGAGAATCACATTACAGCGAGTTATTCTCAGAATATTAAAAATTGCGACTGGGTACTAACCGGTGTGAAAATCTTGGGAATATTGGGTAGAAATCACGTCCCTGTTGAGAACTCTCGAGTCAATTATGTTGTCCGTGCCACTGTTGCATTGTTGACAGTAAAACAAAATCCAAGTGGGTATCATCATGATCTCAGCTTTCATGAGGACGATGAGGTGACCTCTCATTTCTACCCAACCGGTCAGAAGCGGTCCTAAAATTACACTAAAGACCTGCAGCTTACTTTCCAATCGAGTTACACAATTCCATATGTATGGACTTTAATTGGCAGCTTTCCCCAAGTCCTGAGACGTTTTTGTTTACCTTAGCACACCACCCTAATCATTACGGTACATATGCATATGCATACGTATGGTACATAGGCTGGTAGTTTTCCCTCCCGTTTAGCATTTATGTCGTAATGAGGACATACATCCATGCCCGGTTTCGTAATATATGACACCTGGCATTTATTTAGAAAAGTGAAAATATTTGGTTAAAGTGGGCTCACTTCTCCGAGATGTTGACTCTACCGGAATAATTGCACTTCCAAACACAGCCTGGACATAATATGCACGTAGATAAGTACGTACGTAGATACCTGGCTGGCTGGATATGAACGTCCTATTTTCCAAGTTATGGATTCTCCTTCCTCGTGCATACTTACTCCTGACAAGTTCCTTCAACTTCACTTTCTGGACACAAAAGTCTTGGTTTTTTGAGCCTGGTAAAAAATATTCATCATCATTCATTCTCTTTAATACATTCAAGAGTGAAGAAAATCAATTAAAATTTAAGACTAACCAAACTTGTCCATAAAATGTTGCAATTTGAGCAGAAGGCATTTCTTTTTACTGCAACTTGGACCATTTAAATTCCTTTCGCCCATATTTGGCAAACTTCTCTCCTTGTTCTTGGGCATTAGCACGAAGCGCATGGAGTCGTTTAAAATATTTTATTTGGTTGTATAAATCAGTGCTCTCAACTAGGAATGGGTAATCCGATCCGATCCTAATCCGTCGGATTATGTCGGATCGGATTAAGGTTTTTTCCGATCCGAAGCCGATCCGGTCGGATCGGATTGGTTCAAAAATCCGATCGGATCAATCCGAGGCTTTCCATCGGATTTCGGATCGGATTTCGGATTGCATTATTTGGGGGAATCCAGCTTGCATCCTCTATTCATCCCACAGTTTTTCACTCACATATTTGACAAATTACGACAGATTTCAAAAAACAATCTCTCTTTCTCTCTCTCTCCTACCTCTAACATAATTTGTCCACGCATACGTCTAAAATTGATTGGGCAAAGTCAAAAATTCTTATTCAGTTAATGTAAATAGTCGCAATTCGTTGATAAATTTTCTAAAAGGTTATTTGGTTGCTCGAAAACACTACGAAATAATCTGTCACGAAGCTTTTAGATTTCTTCAAGCTAATAATATTCGGTGAACTGTAATTAATTATTAATTACAGTGTAGAAAAGTAAAGTGTAGGATGGATAAGCTGTTCTATCTCAAACAATGGCCACGATCATAGCTTGAAAATTTGCTATCCCAGAAATATTGTGATTGGATCACGTCCCTATTTTTGCAAATTTCAAAAAGCTTAAGGGTCACTATTTTTGACTAAGAAGCGCACTTCTCAACTCTCGCGGTGACTTGCTTTCATATGGGGCTTTATTTCTTGACAAATATATAGCTCAACTGGATGTGAACATATTGATATCTTGTACATATGTACACATTTGAAGTAGTGAATTTTTTAGTAAGGCGAATTTTAACAATTTGTCAAAACTCGCTTTATTAAAAAATTCGCTACTTTGTTCAAAAAATCGCACGGAAGTGTACAACATATCAAAAGTGTTCACATTTCGCTGCGCTATCGGTAAAAATAAAGCCTCCAAAGAAACACATCGTCATGAAACTTGAAAAGTTACCTTTTGGGTCAAAAATATTGTGACTTTTGACCTAGATGATATTTTTAAAATTCAGGAACGGCATCCAACCCCAATATTTCTGGGCTACCTCCCTGAAAATTTTCAAGCTGTTATCTTAGCCATTGTGTGAGATATAAAAGTTTATCCATCATGCAATTTAATTTGCCCCACTATTAACTATTGCCTATTCAATTGGTAGGGTGAAATTTAGATTGCTTTGTCGGTTTTTATTAACCATATACTACTAATTAATTATTGAACCTTGTGTATATGTAATGCATATTGGGTAGTATTATTATCATCTCTTGAGTAGGCATACATAATATGTATTATAGATGTATGTAATTATTGCCAGTATTGGATTTTTAATCGATATAACCGGTTTAGTAATCCGATCCGATCCGAAATCCGTCGGATTGATCCGAATCGGACCGGATTGGTCGGTCAATCCGCCTCGGATCAATCCGATAATGGGCATAATCCGAGTCGGATTGAACCGAAGACCCCAAAATCCGATCCGATCCGAACCCATTCCTACTCTCAACGATTCTGCTTGGGCAGACGGAGTGGATTAGCATTATCTGCCTGCCTGCAATGGGTTGCAATTTTGATTCATTCTCATTTCCCAAGCACAATGCAGGAGAGAGAGGGAGAGCAGATTCAATTTTTACATTTTTATATTTATGACTTGTTTTGTAACGAAATTGAAATTGAAATGGTGAGTTGAATTGACCACCTCCCGTCAATATTTAAATTTAAAGGGTTCCTTAGAAAAAAAGTGGACTCATGCCGAGTTGAAATCAGCTTCAATTTCAATCTCAATTTCAATTCTTGCATTCTTTCAGACCTTCTCTGTTTGTTGCATAAATGAAAAGAAAAACCGGATCAAATTTTTGTTTGGCATTTGTTACAAGGGATGCATTCGTACATTTGCATGTACTTCCGTACAAATTCACGTTTTCAAAACTTTACAAAATTATGAGCACGACACCCACGTATAATTAAGTATCTTCTGTATTATTCCTTAATTTGTGGAAAATTGATGCAATTCTTATGTTTACTTTTCTTTTATCTTACAGGTAAGGATGACAACTTAAATTGATGTCGAGAGTCTTCCCCCAAGGGAAATTTACACACGATCGCTTCCGATTCACGGTTTTTTACAGTAGCCACCACACTTTTCAAACAATATAAATAATCGCGTAATATTTAGTTGTCACATCTTATCTTGGTTGATTTATACATCAGCAGCATATCACTCCCCAGTCCCCACCAGATAGATGAATGCCTACGTATCTACATCTGCATAGACGCGCATGTATGGCAAACAAAAGTAAAAGTTTGCGACTCTCTGACTGTTATTTATTTATTCGTATTGTTGTCCCCTTCAACTCTATTTGCGCTGATTTTGATTTGTTTGTTGGTGGTCCTCAATTCCATTCATTAGAAATACAAGGCTGTTCCATTGGCGTCCACATAATACGAGCTTTAAAAAAATTAAGATTGCCACCACCAACGCAAATTTCACTCTGCACTGCCATCCATCCATCCATTCACTCCTCCTCTGTGTTACACAATTGATTAATTTTCCACAGTAATGGGAAGAAAGTCACCTTGGTGCGATTCGATATTTTATTACATTTAATTATTACGGCCAACCAATTAACTAATCTCAGGCGTGTAGTGAATGAGTGATGCCCTTTTGGTAACGCAAGCAGGTAGTTGTCGTAAAATTGTGATGCTTTCGGAGATAATTCTCCTTCTGCCTGCTCCTTCCTCAAGTTTGTTTTATGGGAATTTGCCCAAATCCGTCCACCGTCATCATCAAATCCATTTTGGCTCCGTGAAATTCCATTTGAATTTATTGAGCAATTTATCCAACGTACTTAATTCCTGCATCCATACGGAGAGGGAAGGGAGAGAAAGAAAAGGATAGAATTAAGTGGATGACTTAATTTTCCACCACTCAAAATTTTAGCCAGCTTGCATTCCTTGGTTGCGTCTTCCTTATTGGTGAGAGAGTGCTGGTATAAAGTGCAAAGTGCAATAAATCCAAGAAATTCCTCCATCAAAAGATGTAATCTTGATCCGGTTGCTTGGCCCAGGGCGACAATTGCTTTGGCCAAATTCAGGCAATTCTTCCATTCATTCCCTCCTCACACATTTCACCTACATGGCGATGGAACGTAGTTTTATTCCCGTGTAAAAAATTATCCATCGCCCATTATGATTCCATATCATCTGCATTTACGCGTTGTGCAACCCTCCACCGCCGCCGCCGCAGTGGGTTGCGAAGTCCCTGCTATTGTAAAATTTATTTATTTATTAATGTGTATAAAATCTCGTAACTTTTCTTTCAGCTTTATTGTGCAAGTTACAAATTAATTACTTTTTATCCAGCAGAGACACAATCCTTGATGGTGGTCTCATAATCTCTCCTGCCTGCCTTCTTCCCTATCTTGAGAGAGCATAATTAATTGGTTTTGCGTTTATGCACTGATACTCCTTGCGCTGTAATGTCGTCATATCGTGAGATAAATTGGACAAATATTTTATCTCTGACAAAGCGATGGCGATGCGATGACGACGACGACATCATTCATTTTTAAGTGTTGCCTGCATGCAAACAGCGCATGGGAAATAGCTAATACCACCCGGAAACAATATCGCTTCCAACCAGTTGAACTTCACGGTTTGATAGGAAATTTCTCAAATTCTTAACCAGATTGGTTTATGCAAGGAGTTATTATTCAAGAAATTGAATGGATATTATTAATTCATGTTGGAAATCAAGGTCTCAAATTATGATTCGTATTATTATTTCATTTTGTGCTGTAGACAGAGGGCGAGCGAGAGCACATAAAAAGCAATAAAGGGCAGCAGCATTAATAGCGATAGATAAATAGCACAAAATAATTTGTTTCATAAATAGGTTCCAACCAGAAATGCGAAACAAGAGGGCTTCGTTTCTATTTACTCACAAGGCATCACTTTCGAAACTGTGCCTGAATTCATCTGTGTGGCATGCATTTTCTTCTCTGCGCCTCAATGTCAACCTTCTTTTTTTGGACTTGAATTAAAGACTTGTAACAAAACAAGGTGACAGCGTCCATTGCCCAAAGTATAATATGTTTGTTAATCAAGAGATCTCTTCATGACGAACGAACGTGTCTGCACAGTCGACTGGTTCGGATTGGTATACATGAGGTTTCCTTGCCTCCTTATTCTTGGCGTGTCTGTGTGTACAGCTCTCTTGAGAAGAATCCATCTCTATTTCTGCTCTTGTTCCAAAAACTGCATCAATAACGATTGGATATTGTCAGTCACATGATTTAATTATCTTTTTATTTGAGAAAGGACATGGCGAAAGGGATCACATTCCATCCATCGGCAGCATAATAAATAATGGCACACTCGTTCTTCGCCACGTTGCTTGCTTGGTGCTACTACTGATCTATATTTTCGGTTGAGGGTGATCTGATTAAAACTCTTTTTGCTGCTCCGGTTGTTAAACCATGACCATGCCAGATAGACATGCTCCTTTTTTACTACATGCTCCTACTCCTGCTGCCTACTAGATTCTCGACGTACGTATCTATTATTATTCTTGTTACTGCCATTATTATTATTATCTTGCCAATAATGAAGTGGTGGTGGTGGTGGACGTGGTATGTAATAGGCTGCCTGCTCAGATTTGGTTCAGCTCTTGGTTGGTGGCATCATTACGTGCATTATAGGAAACGCAATTTCCTCAGAGTTATATTGCGATTGCCACATTTGCTGCAATATTTACAGCTTGTAAATATTTAATGATTTTAAAAAACATAATTTCTCATTGGGCCCAAAACTATTAGAGGTTTAGTCAAGTTCTGCATAACTAAAAATGCGTGTGGACAGATCAGAGGAATTTGTATCTTTCATTCAGTGCACAAGTTATGCCCACCATGTCACACGAGATTATGAGAAAACTCATTAACTCCTCGTGTCTAAGGCTTACGTCTTGCATCGCGTTGCATTGTTGGAGTGAACGACGATGTTAAATTATGATATTGCTATTGCAAGTATGCTTTCCTCCACGATTGGCTGGGACGATGGCCTAGAGCAGAAAAATAATTTTGTAAAGTAAGACAAATGCACATTATGACATTGCCTGCTTTATCGCATCACTCAACCCTTTGCAAAGAATTCCAATCAACACATTCATTCAGTAAGAACATGCAAGAGGATAAAACAACCTAGTTTTTTTTTGTGGGGAAAAAATATTAAAAGTTTGTTGCTCGTCGGAATCACCTTCTTCTCTAAAAGAATGGTTATCAATCTAATTGTCAGATAAGAGATTGTTATTATAGGAAAGTCTGATAAGAAAATGTACAGTTTGCCAGTACAACCCTCTAATTTAGTACTTTTTTAGGAGGATCTATCTATCCGATTCGTATTTATGCATGAATTTACTCTTCTCCTTCCATTCATAATTCCATCAGATTTGCAAAATTGACTGCAAAGCAACCTAACGGATATGCATTCCATAGCGGAGATGAGCGAGAGGCAGAAATGTTGGTGGTGTGAAGTCCAAGGGAAAAATTAAGGCTTGGCTGCTAAAACTCTGAGACGACGATGTCCGTGTTGTTGTTGAGGTAGACATTTGAGTGGAAATTATAATATGTACCATCGCCTTCTAACGACCACTTCTCTCATAAGTCTCGCATATCAAAGTGTCCTCGAGCCAAATAACTTGTCAGAAGTCAAAGTCAACTCAAAGTAAAACTAAAGTAACGGTGCTTTTAATTTCCGAAAAGGATTATTATTTATTGGGAGTTATTCAACTTGCAATTAATTCAAATCCCAAAATCCCAATTATTTAAATTTTTTGAGCAAATAAATAAAAAGGTCGTGATGAGCGTTGAGCAAACGTCCAAAGCGAGGTTGTCCTTCTTGTCTCATCCTCCGCATAAAAGGAGCTCGCGAGACTTTGGCTCCACGGAGTTTGGCTTAATTGCTAATCCAAATCCATGCAAAAATGCAAAACTGTTTAGACCCAGGCGTGACTTTCTTTATAAGGTGAAATGACTTGAAAGAAAGAGCAGATGAGGAGAAGATGCACCCAGACAGGGCTTATCACCCAAGGAATCCATATATAATTCTCCCCTATTCTCTCCATAATGCTAATCAACCAACCAACCAACGGATTTGTTTACACGCGGAAGAAGAAGACGAGATAAATGTGATTGTGTGCTGCTTGCTTGGCTTCAAAATCGCAACGTACATAACAAACAATGCAGACAAGAATTAAGTGACAAGCTTATAAAGCTTAAGTCATACACAATTGGCAACTTAATCAACAATGGAATGAAATCTATACATGCATACAATTATGAATGTGCATGTACAAGTGTCAATGTTCGCTTTGTTGGTTCTTATTAAGCAGGATATTTTTCTAGGACGGGGATGGTTAGCAAGTTTACAAAATTGTCTACGTAGGTCGGGCGAGGGAATTTCGGAAAGAGATGATTTTTAGTTTTATTTAATAGTAAATTATGTAATCTCTCGCCTCGAGGAGGATGAGGAGGAACAGAGCAACTGGTTTTGAAATATTTCCCTTTGACACAACACACACGGAACGACGAGGCTGATGAGTTGGAGCGTGTAATCTCCTCGGCGTCGTCCTCATCATCATCTGATCATTCTCTGCGTATGCACAGGAGACGTATGGACTCTTCGATGGGTGAGAAGGTTCACCAACAAATCCTTGAGTTTGCAGATTCAAGATTAGTAGACAGGCTTTTCACTTGTCGTTTGTTGGGTGAACTTGATAATTTTGCGAGATCTTAACCATTACAAACATGCATCGAACGTGGGGACGTCCTCCTGACGGGGATCACGTTAAAATATGATATTCATGCAAAAATTATCATTAACAATTTACTGCTTCACAATCATCACAAGTTCTTCGTGTCAAAGCTGGTGAGACAAAATTTGTCGCAGCCACATGAAATGAGACGACATTACATACGTGGTTTCCGATAACCGATTTGTCATTGGTTTTTATTGTCAAGCCAAAAAGGGGAGTGCAACATCAGGGACTGAATGACGATGAGAAGAATACAGACAAAAATAGTTAACGGGAGTTTGAATTGTTATTAAACGTCTAACCAACCAAGCAACCAATGAAGCAGCTTATTACAAGATCTCATGTTGCTATTTATTGCAATTTTTTGTCCACATCGAGTCGCACACACAAATGTAAGTATTCATAGATATGCTCACACTCTGTTTTTCATTGGGGCTGTGAAAATGAGCAGGGATTAGTTAATTGGAGGCTATAACGTTTCTAATTTACAAGTGGTTCCAATAGTTGAGGAAGAATGGTTGATCCTATGGTTGATATGGCTGCATGCAAAGTATTTAAAGAGTAGCTGCAGGATCCACTTCATCACGGCCATGACTAAATCCAACACGGAATTGTACACTTTATAATTATCTAATTAGTCACTTTTGTTGATATTGGTGGTGTCACAGAGTGGTGGAAAAAAGTGTGAGTAGGAATATCTCTCTCCTGCTTCTCTAATTAATAAACGTGGTCTGCCTGAGCTTAACCACCTATTGATTTGATTTGATTGACAATTCATCATCACACATCTTCCTCCTCCTCCTCCTCCTGCATTTAGTTTGTTGTGTGTGGAATTTAGATGTTCTCCTAGTCTAACTGTTGGGGTTGTGCTTCTTCTCCACAAGAAATACAAGTATGTGAGTAACTGCAGGCTGCTGGATATGATTAAAGGACACGACCTGTGCTGCATGCATGACGATAATGATGAAGACACTGTTGCTGTTCATCATCATCTCCTCTTCTTCTGTTTTTCTCATTGATTCCTTTAATGAACTGACATCCGTCTCAAATCTGAAAGATTGGCTGTGAGACCAAAACAAATCTCATGTGCAGAGCCAAATCCAATCCATTTACAATGTCATGGCATGTCACGTCATGGGATGATTATCCACTCCGATGTATGCGATGTATATGCGATGCGATGTCCATGGAAGGCAGATGCACGCTCCTAAAATCCTGTGAATTATCAGCATCCATGATTTCTGCACATTTACGAGATTCTCACTTTTGAAAAGTAGTCAGCATAATATTTTAAATTAAATAAATCCTCCCTGCGTATGTACACATTTTCGATGCGATATGATTTTTCTAATTTATATTTTATATCCAGTCACTTTGACCAATCTTCGGTCGGTCGGTCGGTCGTCTCCTTCTCTTAAATCCTTGTTATTGTAGACATAAAACATAACGAGATGAGATGTTATGTGTCTGACTGATTGTGTGAGTCAGTCATCATCGTCGTGGTCCGAGATATTATTCTACACGTTTGCATATACGCACACACATGCATCCACCCATCAGATCTCTCTCTCTCTCTCTTCGTGGTTGTCCGACGGTTGGAATGTCCATTCAATAATAATTCAATTCCTTTTTCTCCTTGTGCCTGCAATTCAAATATTGAAATGTGGTGTGATTAGCAGCTTATTCTCTCTCCAGCAAACAGTTCCATTCCACATTCCATCCAGAGTTCAAAGCAATTATTGTTTCGACAACAAGACGAGGCGGATCGCTTATTCATTCTTCTTCTTCGTCGTCGTCTCCCCCTTCCTTCATGTTTGTTTGACTTGGAGATGAAGTTGAAGAGCGAGATTTTTATTAATTTTCCTCCCCTGGATGCAAAATTGTGAGATAAACTCATTGACAAGGAAATAAGGAATGCTCACTTATCGATGGATTCTTATCCGGAAAGAGAGCCGTCAAAAGTCACTGCTAAAATTTTGATCAAGAGAGTTTGGTCTCCTCAATTGTCTTAAATATTTAATATTGCGTATTAAAAATGGCGCAAAATTATACGTACGCACATCTCCACGGATAATTGTGTGGTTTGTGTTCTGAGTGAAAGGTTGAACGAGATGAATTATACGTCGGTCAAAAAATAAGAATGGAATGCATTGCGTAATGCACTCCGTTTTCCAAGCCGTATAATTCGACTAAGGTGAATAATGGGTTTTTAATGGTGAATCTCTACCCGTACGTGGAAATATTTGGGCGAGTTGCATAAAAAAACGATGTGATTTGCGAGGAAGGCAGCGGCGCTACTGCGAGTTTCAAATGAATTTTTATTTCCTAAGCGTCTTGTTTATTGCGAGTGTATGCATGTGTATTGAACTCTGAATATGGATGACTTTGACTAAAAGCAGGTGATAATGAAAAACCAGACACCCGTTAATTTGCTGATTGGTCACTTTTGCATTTTCTCATAAATCACAAAGGAATAATTGCCGATAAGCTAAAGTGGTTTGGTGGATAAGGCTAGGACTCTTCCGGCAGGAGTGCAGCAGGAGTATTTAGTAGCGGATTTTGATGAGTCCTCCTCCTCCTAATTCGAGACCAGATGCATGTGCTTGTGCCCGTTGTGATTACGTATTGTGGGTAAAAAAAGAGTACAAGAATGCAGTGTTGACCTGAGCGAGCGAGCTGCCTGGCAGGTCTGCCATCTGCCAAAATGTCATCGTATTTTTCTATTTCTTCCCATTTCTTGAGACTTTGCGAGCGAGTGTGTGCGAGGAGGCAGGTGTTTTCTTTCAAAGGGTTAAATTATCTCGTTCCTTCTCATCCTCGGTAATAACCCGTGCTCAGAAAAGTTGAGACACAAAATATGACCAGCAAGACTTTAATATCTGTGATAGCCACTTATGCTGCTACTGCTGCTCCTTCCCTTGATACAGCCCAGACGCTTCAGAGATAAGGACTTGTTGATGATATCATCCATCCACCCACCCTGGCTCTTTCTTTATCTCTATATGCACACACATACGTCCAAGTAAGTACGTGGCACCAGAGGAGCAGCGTTTGAAAGGGGTTCTTAAGAATTTTGATAATTGGAATTAAAAAATGCCAAAATACCGAAAAACCTGCTGCAAACGAGGAAATACATAGGACGTGAAGGAGCACCAGGTAGAGTAAACTGACAGCTTCCTGTTATACATGTCATAATGAACTTTCGCACTGGTGTGGCATGTTGTGGATATTATTGCACATAATTATGGAGTGGTTCGCCATTTCTTGTTTCGCAATTCTATAACTAGATGGTCGGGGGGAAGTCACGGCAAAGGCTGGTGTGTACTTTTGTCTTTTTTTGCTGCTATCCTCTGGACCCATCGTACTACTTATGCCTCACTATCGGTGATACTTCTCCTGGGGTTTCCTGTCGTCCATTCGTTGGTTGGTATTCATTTGGATGAAATGTGGATTCCGTCCGCATCGTGGCTGTTTCTTTGCATACATTTCAAGTGAGACAAGCCAAATGGTGCAGCAGCCTGGAGCTGTTGGGTTTATTCATACACACAAAAGTAAATATTCTTATTAAAGTGTATGTAAGGATATCAGACGAGTTTTGAGATAATGCAAAAGAGGTTGAGATAATTTTAAAGAGCTCGATATAACAGGACGAGAAGGTGATGCCGATTCCACTATGCGGCAGGCGTTGGTCCGACTCGGGTGCGACTTCAAGTTGCCAAGTTTTGTGTCGATTCCATGATTTTCATTCAATTGAATTAACTTGGAGTCATATTTACTTACTTTTAGTTTGTATTTGGAAGGTGTACGTACATTTAAAAAAATTTATTTTACGGTTGTGTGTGAACAATATTTGTGTGACCTTATTGATTCTTGACATTATCATCGTCTCCTCGGATATGGACTTAATTGCTTAAGGTAATATTTCCATTTTCACTTTCGACTCTGAACAAATTGCATGAAACGTGAAAGAAAAGAAGGAACCCTTTCGCTTTGTGTACACTTTTTGTTCACAATTTTTCTCTCCACATTCCCCAACTGTCTTTTGTATAATGATTTTCTAAAAAGACAGGATGCAACACCACCACCACGCACGTAACACAATGACCAATGGCCATATGTACCTGACTCCCTCTCTCAATCGCTGGACTTCCTCTAATTGTTCACCTCCTTATTTTATCTTGCATTTAAAGCGTTTAAATGTCCGTTCAAATTTAAATTCTCTCTCCTCCAGCAGCCCAACCAAGTGTTAATTTCCCCTTTTCCCATCTCCACTCTGGTAGTTTGCTCAGCTATAATTTTCAAAAAGTCGTAATGTGTATTTCCTATCAAAACCTTCTTTGTTGGCTTGATGATTTCCGAGGCTAAAACGAGCGACTAATTGATTTCACAAGGATTTCAATCCGAGAATGTTTCATTAGTTGCATTACAAAAAAATATTAGTGAATTCTTGCAAGTCCACTTTTGGTGAACGTTTCCTGGAAGCAGGATTCTGAAATGCGTTTCATTACTGGCATGTTATTATCATTCATGATCCATCCTGCTGTTTTGCCTTCTGGTTATCGGTCGAAACAATTTTTCCCCTTTTTAAATGCACCCCAGGCAAGGTTGGTCTTTCCGAGTGATGATAATACTTACCACTCGAGTACATTAACGACATGTTGTAAGCAAGGTACAAGTATCCCAATTCCTCGAGGAGACTTAAAATACCTTCCAATAAAACGAGAGGCATGGTCCTACAGACGTACGTGTAGTCCGTCAGTAGCACCTCACGAGACGACTGCTACTTATTTAAGATCAGCTTAAATACTTTTGACTCCATCCGATGATATTACAATGCCCTGCGATACACCTGGACGTAGGAGCAACTAATAATATGTACTCCTTCCTTGGTCCATGTGATAATAAAATATGTAGTGTTTCTCATCTCCTCATCGTCTTGTCTCTTGTGTTCATGCTACTTTGTTACGAATAATATCAACTCAGTTTTTCTTTTCCATCCCGCGCTGGTATCCTTCCCATACTATTAGTATGGTAGGGATACGAAGCGGGAATCAAATTTTTGGTGAAGTAATTCTGAGTAAGTAGTACCACCAACCTATTGACTTTTTTGTCTTACGCTCTTAAAACCTTTTCATATTCATTCCTACGTACGTACGTAAATATGGCTTTTGGAACCATCAACTCTTCACCTGAAACGTTAGACTTGGAATTTTAAAAAGATCACAAATTTTTTGATAAACTTTTCCCCACATTCCTCCCCAGCCTTATTTTAGTGACTCTGTTCTGTACCCATGTCTGGTTCGAGTTTACCTACTTGACAAAAATGGTAGAAATGTTTGTTACATAAAAATGCCTGTCATATTACAGACCACTACGCACAATCGAGTTGTAGAATTCCAAGTCAAACATTTCTTTGTTGTGGCAATCATCCTCTCAAATAGACTCGATCTTCTCATGGGGACGCATTAATTACTTGGAATTTGCACACCTCACACCAGCCACCAAGGAGGAAGGAGAGGTGGGGTGGGATTCGTGTCTCGGCATAATTGCCACAATTCTCAGAATATTTGCACCTCTGGAATCAGTGTGGCAACTCCGTCGCACGTATCACACAATCGGACACAAAGTCGCAATGTTACATTTCATGTCATTTAAATTTTTAGCCAGCCCTGAGCACAACAGTTTGTATCATCTTTCATTCTCGTGAAGCTGTGGGTTTCATGCACCTCAAGAAAAACAAAGGGTGGATTCATTTTCAAAATAAAGTATCAATTTCTCAATAATAATGAGAAGAAACCAGACCTACATAAACTGGTCACGAGTTGCGTTGTGAAGGAAGAACAAGTCCCAAGGGAGGAATTTTTAAATTGGATCAATAATTCATTATAAAGAACGAAATCATTCCGCAGTCATGACCACTAATAAAAGTACACGACGAGATGAAAAGAAGAACAACTGTTGTTCCCCACACTCTCGCGAGTGCATGCAACAATACAATCTTCAAAATTCTGTGTCTCTATTTATACAAGTTTTATAATTTGACTCGTCAAGAATTTGCCACATGGGACTTGTTCAACCATTAAATTTAGTTCGCAAAACAATTAAGTGTTTGAAAAGTTAAACGTAACTCAAATACCAGAGCTATTTATTAATTGCTCCATTTTAGAGCTTGCTGCTGCCAGAGATTGTTGTGGTATGTGTAACAGAAGAAGGATTAACTGTACCACAACAGTCAGTTGGTTGATAACATGTTGCAGAGAGAGAACAATGGAGCTGGTTAATAATGAATAAGTCAAAGTCAGTCAGGTCTTTGTTTCTATTTTAAAATAATAATTTGCCAACGGATTTCTAGGGCAGCGAGAAAAAGAGGGATGCTCAATTGCAGGGTAAAAACCGTAACAAGTTTATTTTCGATTGTTGTAATACTATGTTTATTAGTTTTAATTAATTCCAACAAGGAATATTTCGAGAATGAGGAGGAGATGCGATCCGATTTATGTATGTGCCTAAAAGACTTTGCGGTCTTTGCTATCACTATAAATTTACATCCCCCCAAAAAAATTCTGACGTGGCGAGTGCGTGACTTGAAGATTTTTAAGAAACGTGGTGGGTGGGTTAAGACCACTAATTATGGCACAATGAGAAGTTTTGGGTGGAAATAGAAATTCCTTTTACTCACCGACGCATCGTACTTGTGGGACCAGTTTTGTTATGATGTGTACCTTTTAATAAGGCATTATTCTCCCTAATAACTCCAACTCAGACGGCTTTTTATAGGTTTCTCTGCCACTCTTTCGAATGAATATGGTTTGCTGGTGGTGGTGGTGTGATGATGTAGATAAATGTCCAAAAGCTGCAATAAATCTTGTAAAGCAAAACACAACACATTAATGTATTAGCACACATCACATCTTTTTCGTCGTCTTTAGCAAGATCCGTCAGTCAGTCAGTCAGTCAGTCAGTGGTGCATGTTATGTAATACTCGCCAAGCAGAGGCACAATATGCAGTTAAACCCTAAAATCAAATAAAGCTGAAAAACAGAGGCATCATAAAATTCAGGTCTGCCGTACGACTGCATACTAACAATAGTGAGGCGCGTTAGATCTCGCAAAATTTAATTTGGTACAAGGTTAGTTTAGCAAAAAGTTTTTTTCCTCGCTCTCTCTGGTTGCAATCAGGTTGACGTTCAACACATGGAATGACACATGCAATTGCAATTCTGAAAAAAGTACATGAATTAACAAAGATCATTTCAGTGATTGTGTTCCCCTTTGAATATTACTGACTATTCCGCACAGTGCTATTTACTCGATCCTGCTACAACACACCCACCGCCGACAAGAGGTCCTCAACTTTTAAGTGAACTCTGCTCGCTCATTCATAAAATTTTGGTGAACTTCAAGGTGGAATTTGTCACCTTGTTTATTTATTTCCTTTCAATCATTCTTATGAAAAGACGAAGGGACGGGCATTGAAAAGCACCAAAACGTCTATGGACTCAGGTTCGTGCATGTCTTTTTGAAGGGTCATTGTCTCCGTTGGACTGGCTTAAATAAGTCAGCATTAAGTGACATGCTAAGGAACAAGAATACGTGTATGCATTTTAGAGGAGAACGTTTTAAAAACCGGGTGAAATCATGAATCCTCAAAAATAACCTTGTATATCCACTTACTTAATAAGCCATCAATTCAAATTTGTTCGAAATTTATTGAGAACACGGACGGACAAGGGATTTCCATAAAAAGGTTTCATCCTTTAATGAACGGTTTGAAAATCTTAACTTTATCCATTTATTACTTTTCCTCTCCACAAAACCCTTATTCTTCCCTTCATAATTCTATCCCAAGAAAAAAACTTTGCCTAGAATGTAAAATAGATTTTAGTTGTGAAGGGCCTTAAAGCTATTTTAGAACCCTATGTCACTACTATTTACTGCATACGTATCTCTTATATTACCAGCGTTCACTCTCCTTGGTGCAAAACAACAGTTACACCAAAGTCCTAAAAAATGCCAGCGAGTCAATTAAAGACAAGTCTGGCCCGTGCGATAAAAAATTCTATCCAAGCCTTCTGACATAGTGGATATTTCTGTACGTCCGTCCATATTCAAATCGGGCATGCATGCGTAAGCCGTAAAAATTCATTCCGGACTAATTTGTTGCAAGCCTTTCTTTAAAAATTAATCAAAATGACTTGGACCCATGGTTGCAGCAGCAGCAGCAGGAGCGTTGTAAAATAGTCAACTCTTATTGTGAGGAGAATAACATTAGTAAAGCATCGTCTCATGTCAGTAATATTTATTTAGAGGCCGTCCGTAAAGCATGGGGTCGATTTTCGGAGAATGTTGACCCCTGCCCCCCGTGTGACTCCTATGCCCCATGTGGTAACTAACACGGAAGGTAGGAGGGTGCCTTGACCCATACCCCTCCTCAAATCGATGGCATGCTTGTTGCACAGCCCCAGGGTTGGGATAGGGAATGTAAATGTGTGTCTTGTGCAGGCAGGTGATGCAATGCACTCTTGGTAATAATAATGAGATGAGATGCAAAGGCTACTGATATCTGGTCGTAGTATCCCGATAAATAAAATAGCGAATGGAATCAAATTATAGATATACAAGAAGAACACAATGGGCCAAGAAGAGGATGACTAAGCGAAGGCAGATGCATCTGCATGGCCTCTCAAACCACATCTCACTTCTTCTCCTGGCCACTGTAAAAACGATTCTTATTCCCATTGTTCAACTCCATCTCTTCATAACCAAAGCCGGCCTCTCCTGCTCCTCAGATAGGCTGCCCAGGTATTATCATCATCAGCCTTATTACGTGACTCTGAACCTGGTCGAGCGAGAGGAGCGTACAGTGGGCTTTAAAGTGATTAACCCAACCTGTGTTAAATTAATGTTTGGATTTTTATGAAAATCCGTACTAATTTTTTTCTCCTGGAGGAGAGAGATAAAAAAAGTCCATAGAAGTTTGTAATTGTGAGGACAAGATAAGCTGAAAATGATAAGATACATGGGAGCAGTAGTAGTAGTAGAATTATGCCCAACTTTGACTCTGCCTGACCGAGGTTGGTGTAATTTAGTCAAGAGGATGCAGATGCAGTTGGGCCACGGAGAGGAATAGTTTTAAAAGCTTACCTTGCCTCGAGCTCTTGAAAATAAAGAATCCACCGAACCGTCGTCGTCGTCGTTGAAAAGAAGGTAACATTGCCCTTGGTTGGATTTAGTGGAGTACCTTCGCTACGTACGTACGTACCACTTGTGTTATTATTGCCCTTACCCACCAACGATCCATGCACCCAGTTCGTATTAATCGTGGGTACGCAAGTTTTAAGCATATACGACGACTACCCAACACTTACCGTCGACGTTTAGATTCATGGATGGGATCTTTTCCTTTACAACTTTGACAGTCAGTTGCATAGCGTTTTTCACTCCAAGTGAACACGAGTTGAGTTTTCTGGTCAAATAAGTAAAGACAAAAATGTGTGTGCTTTCTTCTCCGACTCGCATTTTTGAGGCATTATCACACCAAAATCATCCCACTTTGTGTTTCACTGGTGCGTGGGGAAAGCAATATTAATTTTGTGCCATAGTTGTAAAAATGGTGTGATTGTTGTAAGAATTCGTGTTCATGGAGAGTGGTTGGTTTTTGGTGTTATTTGATTAACGGAAAACACATTTCACGGAAATGGATCCATTTTTTATGGTGAAAGAATTTTGGGTTGTGAACCGGAATCTGTGATCGGATCGGATAGTGAGTTGTGAAAATGGGAAGAGTGAGTGGACGGAAGTGTGTATTTGCAAGTCTGACAATGAGATGAGTTTTGTCTGCCGTGGTTTTCATCAGGAAAACTTTGCGACACGAGTGAATGAACACAACGGTATGCGAATTATTGAAAAATGTAAAACCAAAGGTTAACAAGCTAAAAATGGGTTTAAGAATATTTTGCGTACTCAGGAAGTGGAACCAATGACTTCTCAATACCGCTTCCATAAACTAACTTGGCTTTATTTTTATTGCAGGTTATCAATCTGGAAGTTGGATAAGCCTCACCACAACCACCCACCCCCTTGCAACAGCAGTAACATTAACAATTCTCCGCTGAAGGGGAAGTGTGGGTCGACACAGGCCTTGTACTCAACCCCACATCGGCCCCTCCAGTACCCCGTGTACTCCACGCTTCCGAGAAACCACTCTCAACAAGGAACAGTCTGCTCGTCCCCCAAACCACCCACGAACGTCCCACCGCTCAGCGTCCATCAACGGTATCATTCTTCCTCGTCGTCGTCGTCCGGAAATGGACTGCCACCCATCCCAACAAGTACCAACAGCACTACCAGCAACACATCAGTTCTACTCTCGCCTGCACGCTCAACGCCGAATTTGGGTAGCTCTGCCAAACTGCAACTCACACCACAAGTCCAGACACCACCGAGTCACCCAATTTACCGGGAACCCCCAACCTACACTCCAGGCCCAGTAGTGAACTCGTACTCCCTGGGACGAAGTAAGCGACAGTTCCCCATCGGGCTGAGATCATCGCGATCCTCAGAAAATGTAAAATTGCTCCAAGACTACTCCATCACGACGACGGAACCAATCCCCACGAGTACGACTGCTACTAGCAAAAGTAGTGGTGCCAGTGACCACTCTCCCCCCCTCGCAATGTCCTCGACGTTAAGTGGAAATTCTCCATCTTGGCTCAAGGACAAATCCTCCGCAAACTGCACTCCCGTCCGAGACTCTTCCTCTCTCAAGGGCATCCGGTACGGGCCAGGTCATGAAAAATACCCCAGTTGGCCTATACCTGCCTCCTCAGTGGCAGAAGTCGACCCCGCCGGATCGGCCAGTCCCTCCTCCTCTGCTAAAATCGACCTAGCCCATGGTGGCTCCGTCCGCTCGAAAAGCTGGACCGAGAGCACGGACTATCCCAAAGAAAAAGTGCCATCCTATGCACGGCCCTACATGAAGAAAATGATGATGGCTGCAGCAAACAGCAATTCTTCCAACGCAAATTCAAGCTCTGGTTATAGCCACCAGTTGAAAACGGTGTTGGAAAAGTGTGAGAAAGCGAAGCAGCAGGAACGAGTAGGAGGTGGCCGAGGTTATCATGTCCTCCAACCACCCCAAGGTTATCGAGACCACCAACACCAGAATAATAGTCAGCAACAGCAGCAACATCCCCCAGCAGAGAAAGAGTACAACATCCCTTCGCCCCCCGAGCGAGACTCTGGTGCTGTCAAACCCCTCACACAAGAGGACGTTGAAAACTACTCGAAAAAGTACGAAGAGCTGCTCTCCCAATACGCCGGCTCTGAAGGGTACCACTCCTACATCAGTTCCGAGTGTTCGTCCTCCTCGTATGTGTCCTCCTCCTCCACGACACCCTTCCTCGACCTCCTCCGCCGAGAGAGCGGTGACCTTTTAAACCATCAGCATCACTACCAACCCTTCTACGATCATCTCGACCCCTCCGACCCGCTCTTTGCGCTCGCACACCTCGCCGCAAATCGATCCGGACGAGAGTCTGTGACCACGGTTGTGACGAATTCGTCGGGGTCCTCGTCCGGGACGGAAACGCTGAAATGCTTCGGATCTGCGAGCGATGTGAGTATAGCTTCATCCTCCAACAACAGGTGGGACTCCCACAAACATCCGGGCAAACATTCCCCTTCAAACAAGTCTCCCCACTCACCCACAAAATCGTGGTCCCCACCTACGAGTGATTTATCGTCGAGGGAGATTAACCTGAAAAAGTTTCCCCTGTCGACATACACACGTCCCTCCACTCTCTCCCTAGAGAAGCAGCAACAACAGCAGCAACAAATCCAGCCGGAGAAGGACACCCCTTCTCCAACATCAGCAACCACTCCTCCAGCCCCCTCCAAATGTCAAGAGCCACAAAACCAACCCTCGTCCAACTCTCCCATCATCGACACCAGCAAACCACCTTCGGTCGCGGAACGAATTTGGGAACTGGAGCAGAAACAGTCACGGGAGAAGATCGCCTCCTCCCTTCCTCCGCAACCACCTCCGCCAATAATCTCAATGTCGTCCTCCTCATCTCTCAACAGCAGTTCAAATTCCAACAGTTTGTCATTTAAACGTGTCACCCAACTCGGACCGGGTGGACTCAGTCATTCCAGTGAAACGCTTCCCCTCACATCTTCCCTTATCCAGAGCATCAAGGAAGAAGCTGCTGCCAAGGCTGCCGCTGCCGCAGCCCAACAACAACAACAGTCCTTGCCCCCAATTTCTACAACTGCCACGACTACTAATGTGTCATCATCATCAGCGTACAAAAATTTGTGGAACGGGGGAGAAAAGGAGACCCCAACTACTCCACCCACTGAGAATGCAACCTCAACTGCCACCAGCTCACCCACCACGGAGATTAAAAATAGCAGTGCTGGCGGCGTCCCTAGTGTTCAAGGGACAAGTTCTTCGTCATCAATTTGTGGGGAGGGTGAGAACATTTCGTACTCTTATCTCGATCCCGAGAAGAAGCACAAGGTCGCGGACATGACGTTGAAGGCCATCCAGAAGAAAGCCCTCTTATCTTACTACGAACGCCATGCGGGGAAAGGGGAGGGAGCACCTGCTTCTGCTGCTGCTTCTACTAGTCACAACAAGGGTGCGGTCGATGCTAATCAGGTAACATTTACATACGGCTTTTTGATGTGCACAAGACAGCGAAAATGCCATTTTTTCCTTTGCTAACCATGATTGGTGAATTTTTCAGGGGGATAACAAGTCCGAACATGGCAAAGACGATGGTACTGGCGCGAATGAAAGGTGAGCATTGTCCTTGCAGTTTTAGTCGTCGTCCAGATGTCATAATGTCATAACAGTTGCATCATGAAGTGTCACTCACTTTTTGCCACGTTGTTTAGTCAGAAACGTTTTAATTGTTTTTGTCTCTCCGTTGCACAAAGTGTACGACGTGCACAAATGAATATTTAGCAGGTTTAAGTGATGGGCTGTTAGCACCGTGCACATTACGTTCTGTTGTGTGCACATACGAATATATAGAAGGGGTGAAGTTACCTTACATGCAGCCAGAGTCGTGGTAATGGCTTCATGTTGTCTTAGAAGAGGGCGAGGCTGCTAACGTTGGAAGGTCACCGTCACCGACCCACCACGATTCGCTCAGTGTCGTCGGTTTAGCAAACTTTGGTTATTATGTGCGAATTCTTAATGACTTGGCGACTTGCAAAATTGTTTGCATCTGGACAGGATTTTACCCAAGTTAATTATTTACTTTGCGTAAAATCTTGTCCAGGATTCAAAGTCCAAAAATGGAAATTTCCAATTTTTTAGACCATTATCATCGGTTTGATTTTTTTACTCAAATTTTTTAATGCCCAGAGTAACAGAGAAATATTGAAAAAATCTTGATAAATTACACCCGGAAATAGCGTCGGGCTTTGTTTTTCATGTCGTCCTCCTCCTGCTCCTCCTCCTCCCCGTTACATTATTGTTCCTACACGGTGTCGTCGCGTGGCATGTTCTTCTTCCTTCTTCACGACTTTGCAGCCATCCATATTTCGTATGCATGGATGTAACCCTAAAATTTCGCACATTGTCACAGGTAGTAAAATATCGTACGAATCCTTCAACCCTTCGTAATTTTCTCATGTTGGTGTGAAAATGCGTTGTATAAGATTTACAAACACAATAGCCATGCATGGTTCGTTGGTTGGTTGACTCTTCAATCGTATGCACATACGTACAGAGTCCGTGCACTTGACGAAAATTATGCCCATTTTCCTATCAAGTAAATCTTCTCCAAATTCGATAAAATTTGAATATAAGAAAGAAATCAACCCTATGTCGTCCTGAGACCAAAGCCAAGAGGAATTTTGGCTTCTCATACGTGAGAAAGTGAAATTCGACCCTTAAAATTATCTTGGGCTGCCAAATTAACCACTCCTGCGACTCAGAGATCAACAACCAATAAATAAAACCAGATCACTTTTACCCTCTTCATTTCTTAATAACTCAATCCCAACGCACACATCTTTTTTTACACGACGATCAGCTCAAGGAGTGACAACAAGTATGATGCAGAAGTCACGGTGTCAAAAAATACGACGGGATAACATGTTTGCATACTGCAGAAGAAACTTGAACCTTCATTTAATCTGACGTTGGCTCGACTTAACCGAAGGCTTTTCGAGATTTGTACATACGGCGGAGCGACTGTTATTGGCCGTCAATGTTTAATGAAGGTGCTGTTGGACTGATGTAGTCAGTGGATTCGAATTTCTTTAATCTCTCTCCTCGCACTCTCATGTCGCCATCCTTATTGTGCACCTATCTCCGCGTAGATATTGTTTTCCTCGTCGTCAACGTCGTCGTCACCATGGCTCGTCGTCTTTGTTCCACCAAAACTTGACACTGACTCCTGACCCAAGAACTGCGCAACAATGCAATCGCTCCTGCCATCAGATCTGCCCAAGTTTCAATTTGGCATTGGTTGATTTTATGTTGCTAATTTAATTTAATTACTCAAAACTACCACTCGCTGATCAGTACTCGCAATGTCATACGTGTCATACATACGTGGAAGAAATACGACTAAAAACTAGAGTAACTTGGGTAGTCTCAACTTTTAATGGCGACGCAGAAGACGTTAATATGGTGACAAATTACTTAATGGTGTATATCCCACTGCTAATAACCGACACGGCCACTTACTTATCAACCATCCAACCAACCAACAATAGATAAGGAATAATATTTCCATTTTCTTTATCTTGTTGACAACTGGGGCCGTGAAGGAAATCATAATCGTAAAACAAGTTCAGTCTCAGTCTCATTTTCAAAGCGTGAGCACACATAGCGAAAAAGTCACCGAGTTGTGATTTCTTGATCATTTCTTAAAATGGTCTAATCAGTTTTTCTTCAAAATATTATCACAAAAATCATCGTCGCAAAGTCGCTGTTATTATTGCTTCCGCATACTTTTGTTTTAAGAATAACAAGTGAGATGTTTGTGGTTTTAGTAGGTTTCGTCGTCGTGATTGCGATTAAATATTTGGCAGGTCTGATCCGACGCGATGATTATGAAGGATAAACGAATGCGCTCGCAAACCTAAGCAAATCAGATTAAAGACTGCGTGTATTATCATTATTAAAATATTATTATTTTTGCCAAGTTCCGTTACAATAACTTTTCGTGCCGTTTATTTCTTCTCGTTGGATAATCTTGGCAACAAAGTGAATTATTCAATCACATCATCTGGAAGCTCTTAACGTGCTCCTTAGTTTTGTCTGATGACTTGCAAATATCTGGAATTCTTGGGCCGATAAATCTTTTCTCACAGGTAAAAGCAGTGAGCTAGTGAATTTCTGAATGAATAATCCAAACTGAAGTCACGACGTGAAATTGGTTGGTTGGTTAAGTAATAAGAGGAACAATTAGAATTGGAATTAGTCGTCGTCTGAAGAAAGAAAGAAGAGGCCGGCCGGCTCCTTATCAAATCACCGAATAACGGGATGGATTTTGTTTCATTGTCGGCACTTTGTTTTTTGTCTCTCTCTCCCAACTCCTCTGCTGTCAGGGGAGAAGCATTGTTGGAGATTTCGTCCGAGATTTTGACCTCTCAACAAAGTCGTCGTTGTAGCACATAAGATTGGTGCATAGAAATCGTTAATTGTTTCATGCGTGGTAAAAATTCAGCAAGTGTAATTGGACACTTAGGTAACTTAGCAGGAGAGGAATCAATATAAATTCCATTAAAATTGAGAGATTTATGGTAATTAAGGGGAGGTGCATTTCTTTAAGGGACAAAAATTGACAATTTTGGTTCAGAAAAATAGTCGTGATAAATTTCTGAAGTAAAATGTGAGATGATATTGATCGTAAAAAATAGACTAATGTCTAATGTCTGTTAATCTAATGTCTTTGTTGCTTTCATGAATTTGCAGACTTGGCTTCATGACGAAGTACAACAGCGGCCAACTAGCGGGACGCGACGGAGTTGTGAACGGATGGCAGTCGAACGGTGCAAGTCTAGGTGGTGCTCACGTCGTTGGCAATTTCAACAATCCAAAGCTCAACAATGGTGCAACCAACAACAATGCAATAACTTCGTCCTCCTCAGAACCACCACCCCCAGAAAGACCCCCAAAGAAACCACATCTCCGACAGTTTAATCCGCACCAGGTGAGTTCTTCTTCAAGTTTTTTAAATTTTGACTCTTTTTCAGTCTCATTTTCATAGAGAAAATGCTGCTGCTTCTCATATGAATAAGTTTCATGGAATGAAATAGGAATAAGTAACTAGCTCATCCGTGTCATGATTTATTTGTTCGACCAACTCACGACTTTTGCGAAATGCTTGGTTATTACTCTATACGAACGACGACGACTTCTTGACCACCACAAACAAATCTTGATCCAGGGCAGACAAAACAAAAGCATAGATAGAAAGCAAAGCAAAGTCGTGACTGGATGAGAGACCACGACGAATAAAGAAAACTTTGGAGTTTCAGCTCAAAATTAAATGTTTAGGGTTTTAACTGTTTTTCCGTGTCTGACCTGCTCTCAACTTCATTTCTGCCTCAAAAGGAGTTCAGAATTAGGAAATAAATATTTGCTTAAAAGTGAGGAGCGAGCGAGTTATTAGCGAATTTCATCCCATGTTGTTGCTGCCGTTTGTGGGTGGTGGTGTAGAAATAAAGGAAGCATTATTAACGGCAATAGTTTGCCAAGTGGTTGGCTTGGCTGAAACATTTCATCAATTCAACAAACAAACGAAACTTTAATGAACCTTGTGCACCATATTCTCTTACGATACGATTAGACACTGCATGCACTATTATTATTATTCTCTGCTGCTGCTGCTGCTGCTGGGATGGGCAGCATGCATCTCAATCACGAACCTGCTGTAAAACATGCACCAATTTGCTCCAAATTTCGCACAAAATGTGAATTTTATTAAATGCAACGATACATTTGCAGACACAAAGTAAAACAAAAATCATCCATGATTTGTTGAAATTTGCAAGGCTCACAAAATAGTAAATAGTTGAATGCATATTATTCAAGATCTTATATCTCACAAGATAATTGTCGAGTATGACTTGTTACTCTTTATTACTCGATAACTTAGACATTATTTGTTTGCATTATTGCTACAAATACATCACAAGATAACGACCTTCAATAAGCCTTTTATTTTTTTTTGCCGATACACTTTTGTGCCAAAAAGTAGCAAGGAATAATAATCCAATACTATAGAAAGTACATAATATTTGGCAATACTTTTCACAAAACTGGCCGGAAATAAAGACACACTTTTCTGTTCAGTGGATTATTGTGCTGCGAGTCGTGGTCAGCCAGTTAGACATTAAAATCAAAGTTTTTCATTAATTTTTTATTTGATTGGTAATTCGAATAGTTGTTTCGACTTCTGCCAGCGAGTTGTTGTTGCCGTAGCGGAACATTAATGAATCCTTGTTAATTACTTGTTAATGTAATTGCACCATCCAGATACGAAGCAGCCAGCAGATACGAAGGAAGGCAGGCAGGCAGCAGGCTTGCCAATTTAATCCATTCGTGTACGCTCGCTAATAGCCTTTCAACTTTCCTTGATTACTTCATAAAAAATATTGAAATTATATTTTGAAAAATGTTTTGCCACTTGCCAAACGTACTAAAAGTTGTTTTAATGTGTTTTAATTGTCAGACAATTTAAATCAGCCAGGTTGCAATCCCAAGCATGCAGCAGAGTCGTTGCGAAACCATGATGATGCGAGTTTAATTTCATCAACTGCATTCGACATTTGTCATTGCACATCACCCACCAGTACCAGCACCACCACCACCTGTTCTCCTAACAGGCGTGGCCCAAGTCTTCGAAACTAAAGCCCCACTAATGGTGAAATGATGAGTAGTTGATCCGGTGATTGCGTATGCATAAACGCCACTCTTAATTACGAAAAGGGACATTAAAACGACCATAAGCATATCCGGCTTGTTGTCTTTGTCTCGGTTTTTATGCAATATCTCTGCAGCACTTGGTCACTATTGCATGTCGTGGATTGGAGTACGTCTTTGTGTGGGTGGGTGGATCAGCTCGGGTTAAGTGCATCACCACCCAGATATCGAGATATTGCTCAATCAATATTCAAAACGAGTGACGCTGATAAGTTTGAAATAACTGCGACGTAATAGTCAGGATTATCGAAAAAAACAACCCCCGTACAAAACTATTTCTCGAGATAGATAAATATTATTGACTTTGATTTTGCGACAGATTTATGGTTTTCTAAGCATTTGTATCTACGTATGTTGGGTGCATGGCGTTGGTTGGTTGGTTGATTGGTTACATGTGATCATCCAAATGTAGGAAAAGTATTCCAATTTTTTTCTGCAATTGGCATGAATATTATTGCTTTTGCATATGTTTGTATTTCTTATCTAGCTAAGTATACAACCAGAAATGGCACGGCTGAGCCTATTTACGTCACCATGCACAAGTTCATGTGTGCACTAGGGTTTGAGAAAAAAGTGATAAAACATTGAATTTGATATTATGACAGACAACCTAAAGCTAGAGATTTGCTAAAAATATAAATAGCTTCTAGAGTTACAAGTTCAGCAAACATTTGCTGAAAAGTCAATGTCAAAAGTTTGCGAATTGCATCCGGATCCGGACCAAGAGACAGACATGATTTTTTGACGTACCTAAAAATCTACAACCAAGCCTCCTCGCGCGACTTGTTGTGTGCAAACATATTTGTAGCTTCATTATTGTGTCCTTTCATCATCAATCATTTTATTTTGTGCCAATAATGCTGACGACCACGAGGAGGAGGTGATCGTTTCCTCAAGAGGTTTCCACAATGCTTGTGCATTTTTTGAAGGAAATACAATTAATTGTGTTGGAATGGAGTGGAAAGAAGTTGAGATTTCCACGATAAGATTATCCTCTCTCCTCGCTCATTTTACACCATTTTTCATCATGATGCATTTTTGCATGATGCAAAATAAAGAAAGGAGATCAATCACTCATCCAAACCTTAATGACCCATACACACAGAAACAACATGCAGGTTGACTGGTGCTAAAGGAGCATTGATTTTGCCATGGAAAGGACAAGGTCAACTTTTTTCATCTTCTTTTTATCACGTCAATCACGAGCTAATTAGAAAAATGCTGTCAATCCCACCCAGTGCAATGCTAAATAATACGTTTCTTACTCCTTATGCATTTACGATTAGGGACATGGAAAGATACACAACATGCATGCAGATACTTTGCGGATGCTGATTGATTGATCTCAGGCCAGCCAGCCAGATATGTGTAGTCCCAGCTATAGTCATATGCAGATACAACTATCGCACAGAAATGTGTGTGTGTGCAAAGTTGTCTTCTGTGCAGAAATAAGTTTTTGGCATTGATTTCTCCAATCTGTAGGAACGAATGCTTCCTTGTAATACTGTACAGTGAGTTTAGCATTTTTGCGTTAATTAGACCAAACTCGCAGAGCAGGTGATTGATGGGTTATTGATATTGATATTGACCAAAGGATAAAAGGATTGATGGTGTGAGCGAGTGCATCTTCATACGTGAGCTTCTTGTTGCAAAACTTGATGTACGACTAGAAATCAAGATATGAGTACGTATACGACGACGACAATGTATGCATGATCGATAATCTATCAATCACCCGAGCTAAACTGAACCAGTTATCTCACGATTGATTGATTGATTCCTTGTTAAGAATTAAGCGTGACAGAAACGAGCATGAGGGAGGAGTACAGTTGTTCGCATTCGTTTTACCGTCATGGTATTATGTTACCTCAGAAGAAGATTTATGTAACTTGTTATTGCTGACGATATGAACTTATCTTAACCCATTTTTCCTTCTCTCTTATCTTCTTAAGGTGGATAACAACGACCCCATGAACCACGATTCCAGTCCTCCTCCACCCCTTCCACGCGCTCCAATTCGACCCCCAGCCCCCAACCCGTCATCATCCCCGGTCAAGGCCAACCTCGTGAGCGGAGTGCCACCCGTCCCCTCCAAACCCGTCGTGGGGGTTCCCATCAACGCGGGAATCGTGACGATGGCGCGGTCACCGTCGCCTGACCTTCCTCTGCCCCCACCACCACCCATCGCGGAGGAGGAAGAGGTGGAAGTGGTGGACAACGACGAACCGCTGCCTCCACCCCCAAGTCTCACGGAGGTCTCGAACTGCCTCGGATCGAGGTCACGGTCTGTGTCCGGATTGTAAGTTCATCTTTCTTTCTTTCCCTTGTTGTCGTAATTTTCGCAAAAATTGCATCCCATAAATAATCCTCACCACATCAGCTTGTATCACAATCATTCACCAAGTCAGTGAGTCGAAACGAGGCTAGAACTTGTTTTATCTACTGCAGAATCTCCTAGTTTGGGTCAACCCACTGCTACACGGATCGAATTACGTGTCACATTCCGTTTTCACGTTATTACGGTTGAATCAGAAAACGAGCGAATTTCAGACATGGTGAATTTTGCGGGGGTTTCTACCCCATAAAAGAGTTTGCCTATTAACCTTTCTGACTAAATTATCACGGTAGCCTGTTCTCTGACTCTCTCGCAGCCATCTGCATGCATATTTCACGACGCATCGGTCACTCATTTGTCCCTGGTTTGTCATCGGCCCATTTTATTGGGCTAACTCACAGATGAATGCTCATCAATGAATCAATGCTCACTGGGTTTGATTTCTTATCAGGAAAAGAAAAGAATTACGAACGATCCGGAATGTCGCAACATTCCTGCAAAACATATCTCTTTTTTATATTCTTCTTTCCAACTTATTCTTCAACCAGATGAGAATACTTGAGATTTTGAACTTGAACTCATAAAACGGCATTAGATATGCAACCCCAGCACAATACCACAACCGGTCAACAACAACAATGCCAAATGAGAGATGGATGGGTAGAGAAAAAGGTGTTGGTTAAAATTGGATAGCCTTTTAAAAAAGTAATCTGCATGTGAATTAAATGGTTGGATTTTTTATTGAGGAAACTCTTGCCAATATGGAAGAAATGGAGACGGCGAGAGCTTCACTCATTGGCAGCAGCAGCAGCAGCCAGCACTATTTCATAAAATTTATTCAAAACCGATAAAAATAAAAATCAAACGATGTCAAGAGGCAGGTTCATAAAAATTTTATGGAGGACATTATTGGTCTCCTATGGCATTCCCCTATCTCGCCTCATCGCATCACTGCATTCACCATTTAGCTCATTTAACTCATTCCACTATTTAACCAACATTCTCCCGAGTAAAGTAATTGGATCTTGATCTTCAGCCTGATAACTGAAACTCATCTCTCTCTCGCTCTCTGGTAAGTTGGGTATGTAAATACTGCATGCAGATTCCCTGTAAAAAATCTGTTAATTATTTCAAGACAGTTTATATTTATTTATTTTGTATCACAACATGCACACCAACCACCAGTTTTGGTGGAGTTATCTTGTTCATAATCAGATACACGATGCCAGGCAGGTAGATTGATAACTGATCTTTTTAATTCGGTTGACGGAATGTCAATAATAATATTGGCATATTTAAAAAGTCAAGAGATTCGGCCAAGTCGGGTTCACCTTGTTTATTGCCTTAATAATATTTTTAAGTTGGTCAGGTTTGCATAAACAGTTGAATGATTTACTCTTGGCCGAGATGTGTTAATAATATTTACGTATTGGGAAGAAATAAATGTCACCCACGGGTTCCCAATAATTACATAATTTATTAGTTAATGAGGGTGTCGTAATCTTGGGAAGGATCACGTTGTGACCACCTAATGGCAAAAGTGTCTACCACAAATATATGTACTCTTACGTCGTATTGTGGTTTTGTGTGGTGTCTCCTCATCTGATCTGTCAATCAGTGAACTTGAGCTAGACCAGGATGACGACGACGACGACTCCTCTTCAGCCACATTGTACATGCATCTGCCTTATCTAGATCTCTAAGTCAACTTGTGATCCGTATCAATTTTTTGACGTTCAGATAACCTGCTCAAAGGGGCTCATCCTTTTGTTTGTTTTGTTGACATTGTTCCCAACAACAATAAAATCTCACACATATTCATTATCTTTTTTGTCATCGTCACCACCGTCGTTTAAAATTTGTTTTGATTTTTTTCCCGATTTTTTTCATCTCTCTTCCACTTGACTAACGGGCTGCGTTTAGCTGCTGGCTGAGCATTTACGTGGATTAAGAAGCACATTTCCTGTTTTCAGCCGAAACAAAGACAAAAATCATCGTGGCATATGAATAAACTTGTTAAGGGGTTGGAATGTCAATGGGTTTTGTTTTATGCTAAAAAAAGTTTGAGTATGTAGCAGGACAGAAGGAGACGCAGGCCTTGTTATGCCATTCGTCTCTCTGTTATTATGAAATAAGAAGCTAAACGCTGTTAAAAAACAGGCATTTTTATTGCATATTATTATTATTATTATAGTGTTTGTCATCTCTGTTGTTATTCTGCGTACTTGCTGAAATGTGGAAAATGCCTACCACACTGTCATTAAGCCCTGGCAAATTAGTTATGCAGTAAGACGAGAGACAGACAAACAAGGGATGAAAAGCTATAAAATTTCATTTTATGAATTTACAAGGAGCTGGTAATAAAGGAAAGTTTCAATTTTTGTGCATGATACGCAGCTTTCAATGCATTTTGTTTTGTAATATTGCAGCTTTTTAGTATTCTTACGGCTGCCGAGTAGTCAGACTGATTCAATTTATTTTCTAATTCTATAATTTCGCAACAACTGGAAAAGCTATTTCCGAAACATGGTCATGCACTTTTTTTCAGTGCGTGCATACTCACAACTACATAGATTTCAATAATTTTTGAGAAAATGAATAATTTTAGCAAGGAAAGATATTTTTCAGTTATTTGTCATTATATTACGAGCCATAAAACGTGATGTGAGTTTAAGTCTTATTTTTTATTACTGTTGTCTCAGTTTGATGCTAAAATGTAAACGTGGTCCGGAATTCCTTTGCTATGTCGCACGCATATAAAATTTGTCTCTTCTTCTTCCTCCTCCTCTTCTTCTTGTCAGGCTGAGATGAGTGTCTTCACCCATAATTCTCTACCTTTGTTGTCGTTACCTTATCCGCCGTCGTGCACATCTCGTCGTCGTCGTCGTCGTCCTTTCTTTTAAAAGGCGTTCATCAAACACAAAGAAATCTTGCTAGACAATTTGCAAGTCAAGGTCCGCACCGTATGGGAAACAAGTTTTGCTTTGTTCCTGTGGCTAAAATTTCAAAGTGGTGGCCACCACGATGTGTTTTGTAATTCCTCCGTCCGCGTACATCACATGTTGTCTCTCTCGTGAACAGTTTTTTTTTCCTAAATTTTGCAGAATTGGTGGATTGTTAAAGCCAAATAAATGTGCCACATTCTTGTCTTAATAATATGAAGGGTTCCATCTCTCCGTGCGTACGTATTATGCAACGGGTTCCCCATCTTCTTCCTTCCCTTTGTTCACGTGCAGCAGCATTTGGCAAGTGCACGTTTTTTCAAGATGTGACCTTGTTTTTTGGCGCCCGGCGTATGGGAGCCTTTTTCCGAGTGGTTCTCCCTTCTCGGAAATAGTTAAGACAGAAATCGTGTAACAGGATAAATTCCGACTTTATTTATTTTCAAAGCAATACTCATATCTGTTTCACGCAACAATTTGTTGGAGACAGGAGGCATGCATTACTAGAGACAAAGCATGACATGGGGGGTTTAGCGTTGTTGGTTGGCAGGCATAAGCGGATGTATGTAAATAGTGTGGAAAGGGTTGCAGAAATTTGCGAGTTGGTAAATAGAGCAGACCGATGGGGCTCGTATAATTTGTTCTTGTAGGTAAGCTCTCTTTGTAATTAATAAGTAAGCACGACAACAATGCGAACGAGAGGAAGGGAGCACTTGACTCTGTCCCTAAAATAAAATTATCAAATTATAATTTTCTTCTTTAGAGGAAATGAGTTTGAGCTTCTTATTGTTTGCATTCGTTGAATGTCATGAGTGAGCTTTGCTTGTTCTTTTCCTCTGCCTGCTGCATTTGCACTTTATTCCTTATGATTAAATATTATTACCTACCGCCCTTGATTTAGGCATTTTAACTTGGATGCAAAAGTTAGTTAGTTACCTTGTGAAAAATCGTGGTTAATTTTTACGATGTGGTTTCGTTTCGTCCCAAGCTCACTTACAACAACTTATGTACGAATACATGACTCAAGTGCAATTCAAGGTGGATGAATAATAATAAAATGATGCCTCGTTAAAGTTTAAATGTTAAGAGAACGTGGTCAACTTTAATTTTAATTGTGGACACGATACTTTTTGTTTTATGAAAATGGCTTTGCTTTCATAGTTAATGACTTTTTTTAGAAAATCTTTCAAAATTGCGGCAGCATTTGTTGTCGAAATATTGATGAACCAAGACATGCACGGATTGCACACATCCTTTTTTTGACTCAGTGGTAGGACAAGTTTAGATTTTGTTTGAATTATAAACCGGAAATTGCTACTGCTCATAATCATTGGGATGGATGGGCTCCTGCTACCTGTCTTAGCCTTCCATGAGTTTTGACTATATTTTTATTTGGTGAAATGGTAACTCCATTTCCATCGTCACGACCCAACTAGTAATCCTACGTAGATAAAACCAGCAGGAAGACCAAGAAACTCAGGCAGATGTTCAACTCGTAAAAAAGTAACTGCATAAAATATGAGGAGGGGCGAGTAAAAGCCCGCACCAGTTGTTGTTAGTGAGCATATTTAATAAGGTGAAGCACCCTCATTATAAAAGCAATCCGAATAATAATCACATATCGATGCTGCATATGCAGTCATGAACATAGCTCCAGATGCAGAAAACCATAGCCAACAGTGGTGAAAAAAATACTTGCAATTTGGCTATTTAGTCCATTCTATGAATTTCAGCCAGTTTTGTTGTGCATTGGATTGAATGCATGGCTGTTATTGTCTGCCATTCAATCTGTTGTGGAAATAGCGCAGGTTGTAAATATTATTTATTATTCCGCTCGATTGGGTTTTCCTTGTTGTTAAGTAATGTACAAATTTGTATTATACCCCATTTGCATACATACGCTTTGCACACATCATTCACATCATTCACACACTCCAGCAGGTTAATGCACTTGGGTGAGAAGGCAAATAATAAATGTGTCCCATTTTTCAAATGAGTCCCGTAATCTATTCTTTTTCGAAAATAATCATAAATTTGTGAATCCACGGTCTTCTCCTCGTTGGTTACTTACTCACTTCCTCGCTGGCAAAGTTCAATTCAATTTTCTTCGTTCTGTTTATCTTGCATAATGCCATTTGTGGTGGTGTGGGTAGTAAATAGTCGTCGTCGTAGAGCTGGTGGTGATGAGAGGGAGGCATTGTCAACCCTTCCTGCTCATTCATACGTGTCCACTAAAATGAAATCTCGGAGGAGAAACCACAATTAAAATTAACTGGGCTAATACTTTGCGTAATGATAACAAATGACCCAAAACCAGACCCCATTGTCACCTTTTGGCTCAATCGTATTCCCACATCTGGTGCAGGTAACGACACAATAACATGCACAACACAAGGGTTGTGAATCCTATTAAAATCCCGTAATTCAATACTATGTATCTGCATTTTGAGTTGATTAGTTTTGAAAAATTGAATGAGCCATTTAAATATTTTTCTAGTGCATGTAAATTCATTTGTGGGCCAATGTGTGTGCAAGTATCCAAGTAGATAAGGCTTCTCATGCATGATAAAGAATTTGGCTCAATAATATTAAGCAAAATTATGGAGATCGGTTTACCTTGATTATTTTGTGGGCAAAGATTTATGACGACGAGAAAAGTGTCAAACGTTTACAAAAGTCAACTCGAGTGGTGCCTGTGCATTGTTATGATTCCCATCGCGATAATCTGGCCCCCTCCGCACACTCGGCTCGACGACACACCACACGCCGACCTCTCAGGTTAGCCTGGGAGGTAACAAAAGATAGACTTGGAAACTGCTCAGAACGGTAGTTGCAAGTACGGAGAGAGAGAGAGATACAAACAGAACTTGTGGTTTACTGCATGTTTTTTTCTCTTGAAAGTCAACCCCGTTTTTTTTGGAAAGGAAGGTGTTTTTGTGTAAGGAGCTTATTTCAGTTAGTCAGTCAGTATTTTGTAACTTGTTAATTTTAAGTTGGATTTTGAGTAAGTTTCTTTTCCTTGGTTCATTGGGCATCGTCTTCTTCTTCTTATAGTAATCACGACAGGTTGGTTTTTGACTAAGTAACTGCAACCTGTATCGCTTCATTTCATCATGTTTTTCTTCGTCTTCATCCCATCCTTCACTATTGTGTCAAAGAGTGTATAAATCAGTCAAGTGGAATATTCGGATTTTTCTCATTTCTTTGTGTGTACGTACAGGTTGAACTTTTAGTTGAATCCTTTTCTTCTTCTTCATTACCACCACCTCCTCTGAGGAATTTGGTTATTACGAAATGAATATAAATTATCTTGGAAGAACTCATGTCGTCCACCAAAATACTGGGAATGAGCTCAGCATTAATTGTTGACAAAATCATGCAGAGCCAATTAATTGTGCTCCTACATACATATATGCATTTCCTGCATGAATGAGGGAAGAAGACGTGAGGAAAATGTCACGCTGACAGGGAAACTTCCCACGAAGATGTGCAACGAGAAGAAGAATTCCTTCCAAATCTGGAGCATGTAGAGCTCGAGTGACAATGGAAAATTATGCATGGTCGTGGGTGTGGCTCGTCTCTGCCCGACCCAGCCCAAGGAAATCACAATAACGCAACACCACCACCACCTTCTATCCATCCATCTATACACACACCACGGTGCTTCTGAGATGTAGGGTAATGGGCAATCCAAAGTAAACTAATTTTGCCTATTTGCTCAATTAGTCCACTTCTTGACTCGTCGTAAATATATATTCGAGTTTTTACTCTGGTATAAAATTGTCGAGAAATCTCCAAGTATATTTCCAGGTTTATTTCCGTCTGGGAATACGAAGAAAAAGCATTAATAAAAGAGGAGAGCTTAGAGGACTGCTTGGAGCTGAAGAATAAACCCTGGCCAAGACTGGGAGTCACGGACCCATGGGTACAGACACTGCGTTATTACAGTGTTACGGTCACTTGTTTCGTATGTACAACATCCGTTAAGGATTTTGGAGGAGAAGAGAGGAAATGGTTCCTCGCACATGTGTGTGTCTGGTGCTCATTGCGTTCTGAATTTTTTAAATGGCTTCCCCTAATAATGGACAAAGTTTCCTATGGTAATGCTCGCTCTGGTGGATTGCGTGGACTGGGCAGAGTTTTTAAGGGTCGAGGTTACCCTTGTTCATCCCTTATCATCTCTCCTTGGAATGATGGCGTGGTATTTATTAATAGAATTTGTCACCAAAATGCTGGTTACTTTGTGGTGGAAGTGACGATTATACATGCACCACCCAAATTCTGGGTATTATTGAGTCAACATAAAGTAAAGTTAGAGTTTATCATCACTAATTGAATTTCTGCGTATGTTGACATCCTTTGTGGGTAGAAAACGTGCAGAATTTTCAGGTCGAGGAAGAATCATTAGCATTCTGCTTTTTCCTTAGAGAATGCATCTGTTTTTCCAGTCCAGTCAGTCAGTACGTAAAGAATGGGAAAGAAAATACGTGCAGAACAGATACACACACAAGTCTTGGCAAATGCTCACCTGTTGTATGTATTTTAGTTGCCTTGCTATTGTACACATGCATATGTACCTGCTTACGTATGTACATATGTACATTTACCTGTTGCCATCCGTTCTACAAGTTACAATTTGGCTAGCTGGGGGATGGATGCGTAATGTGAGCAACACCTTCCACCATACAAAAAGTTAGTTAGCTCACTTTTAGAGAACACCATTACCTTACTTTTTTGGTTTAGTGGATGATGATGATGTGAATACTGCAATGTGTTGTTAACTGCTCGTCGACGCTGGCAAGATTGCTAGTATTGCGGTTTCACTATGCTTCGTTTCGTTAGTCGCTTGCTTGCTTTAGGCCAAACAGGATGTGTGTCGTCCACGTTCAGTTAACTGCAATCAATTTCCACAGTCACACTACATTTCGTCCCTCTTCTTGTGATCTGCTACAAAAAATACGGCTGGACTTGGAGGTGGTTCCAGGTGGTTATCCTCAAAATTGGTGATTCTCTTTGGGAACTCCATTATTTATAACGTGAAAACACATTTTTTGTGACCCGTAAAAAAGGTGAACGCCACTGGACAAGGATTTTCCGAGGAACATGTTAGTACATCGATTTGACTGTAATGTCTCAAAATAAACTGATCCCTAAAAAGTAGTCGTGTTGCGATTAATAAGAATGTGTTTCGGCTTAAGTTGGCTATTAAGCACCAATCCAATAACTGTTTGCACAGTGAACTCGTCACCCTCTCCCACTAACACTTGAGATGAAATCTCCTTAATAAAACAAAATCTACGTGTCATCTTAACATTACGTCTTCACGTGACACGATGCTTCAGCTCCCAACGTTTTTTTCCACCTTTGTATTTCGCAAAACGAAAATACTTGCCCTTGTTTAAGTATTCTGTTACCAGGGATTACAAAGATCAGATTCCACAGGAAATTAATGCGCGAGCACATCGCCCAGCGTCCCTTTGACGTCGCACGATGATGTTGTTGGTATAATTTTATTTATTATTTTCCACACGGGGCAAATGTTTGTGTTGTGAGGAAAACTAGTCAAAATTGAGTACATTTAATTTGAAATTTTTCACACTTTTTGTTCATTTGTGTTGCCAATATCTCTCGCAAAGTAAATAACGAGTTGTTTGGCGTCGTTCCTTCATGAGAGAATAGACGCGAAGATGACATTATTAGTCGCCCTGATCCACTCGCTTCGCACCTTTTTCCCCATTTTGAGTTTCTGATTCTGATTTATCGTGGAAGGAGAATGGTCATCGCAGCAACTTAATTTAATTTATAATTTAATTTTCTCATGTGTCTGCTCTTCGTGTGACTGTGTCAGATCGGAGGAGTTGTCATTTTAGAGATGGATTTTGACATGCAGACTTTTGTGTGTGTCTGACCACACGCGATTCCTCGTGATAATGTGACATTTTAAGGAAGAAGATTCTCCCAATTCTCTCAATCATGAGATTTTATCTGAAAAAAATGGGATATGACATAATTGTGCAGATACCTTTTTTATTTATCACTTTATCCACTCTCTGCCTCCTTAATTACATGTGTTTTGGGTTGCTGATGTGTTTGTAGATAACTTTTCCCAACTTTTGGCAACAAAACCAAGTTGTGATGGTTGTGAATTATAATAATATATCCAACTTATAGCCTCGTGGATTACAATAATTGTTATTACAAGCGAGAAGGGCTGTATTCCTACGACGACTTCGACGTCCTATGACTAACCAAGTGTTCTAACGTGTTGTTTTTGTATCTGATCAAAAACCAGTGAACTTTCGGCCGCGTGTTAATATTAATAAATAAAAATTAATACGTACAAAATCAACGACCTCCATTGAGTCACCACCAGCATGGTTTTGGGGATTGGATACACTCTGCGTATCCGGAAGAGGTATTTTGTTTTGGGGCTATTTTTACATTTTATCTAGTTTAAAATTAAGACAGATGAAAGTTGTGTATTTTATTTTCTCCTTCTTTTCATGCCTACAGATAGATCCATAAATATGCATGTGTGTAGGCCCAATCAGTAATTTTGCTCTTTCTGCCATCAACATTACTCTTCATCTTCTTCAATTCGTCTCTTGTGGGTGATTTATTTTGCTTATTCTCCGTCATGCAAAACTATACTTGATGCGCAATCCGCACAATAATGATGATTGTAACAATGACAATCCTGCATTCAACAAATTGGGCGAATTCCAATGCGATTTCGAAATTGAGTATTTTATTCATCCCCACAATGCAGTGTCCCACACGACGATACTCGTTGCGATATGATAGGATATCATGTTTTGCATGTTGTCATCATGTCCTGTCATAATTTGAAGCACAATAGTGCAGAAAGTTTTCTTATTGAATTCAAATTGTCAAGAAAATCTCTGATTCAATTTCCGTTGTTCAATAATCTCATCTAATTTCATTCCTCTTGTTAATACAATCATGGAAAGAGATGAGGAAATCCCACCAGAAATAGCACTCGCTCTCCTCTAGCATCAAAATGCATGATTTGGCTCTTAGCTTCTTTCAAGTCCGGCAAAGTGATCTCGTTGAATCTCTAAATTTTACTAATCCCACTATTTATTTCTTAACTTATTATGTAAATAGGACAAACCCTGCATGAAAAAAAGTACTAAATAGACTTTGTAAATTTGTATCTGTTTCAATTCATAAATTTGGTCATTTTTTACAGTTTGAACAATTTTAAAATCAAAAAAGGAATTTGATTGGTATCCAATCTTATTTTGGGAGAAGGTTGGCCAAAATCTGTCAAACTTGGTGACGTTGGATGGGCATTGAACAGTTTATGATTTTCATATCACCACCACCACCACCACCATAACATTTAATAAATTTGGGGTAGTTTTTTACAGACTCGCACGTCCATGGACGAAATGATTTTATGTGTCTCCTTTTTTAATGCTTGGTTTGGTTGCATTGTTGGCACCACGCAAACAAAGGGAGGAGAGGAGTAAGTAGGGTAACAACGCGTCAGTTTAGTCACAAAGTAGCAAGGTAGCAATTTAATAATTTGTTGGCTAGGTGTTAAGTAACTGACTTGCAGCCACTTGACGATATGGGTATTTATTCGCAATTCTTGCAATATGTAGCATCTCGCTCGCTCGTGAGTACATGCATAAAAAAATCAGCATGCACTCCTTAAAATAGCTCCTTTTTAGGATTTTTTTAAACAAGAACATCCGGAACCGTTGTACATCCATCTTAGTTATTATCTTGTAACAACAACATGTCAAAATGAGCACCAACAGTTTGTTTACGCTTTTTTACTTAAATTTCTAAAAAATAGTAAATCTTGGAAGTAAGGTCTTTAACAATTTTTAAGCTCCTTTGGAAACAAGTTGCCAACTCTTAAGTCATATTATCGTCGTACATACATAGGTTTTGCACTCATGCATCTTGATCATATTATGCATACCAGCTGTTCTCGTTTAAATGTTTTTCGCCTTTACTTTTTTTGTCCTCGAAAAGATTTGTTTGCAAATTGTGCTCATGTGATGACTGGGTTTGTGCATCTGGTCCTGAAACCTTTTTACGGCAGAAAACACAAAACTTCTTCTTTCATAGTGCTCAGTCTTCAATGCCAAACGCGGACCCATTACATTATCGCAGTAATGTGGATATCGCTGTAATGCTTGAAATTAAAAGTGTCATTAAATGCTCAATTAACACTGGCACCTTTGAGAATGCTTTATATACATTGCACAAAAAGAGGTTCGTTGTGTTTTCATGCCATTATTGAGTACCAAGTCGTTTGCATAAAGCAGTGCGATTCAAGTCGTAAGATGGGAAGGCCGAGGTAATTCCTCATTTCGTATGTTCCTTCCTTCGTCTACGTTGCGATTAAAACGCTTCCTCACCTCTCAATTAATTCATTCAACCGACAGCTCACACACACAAATAAGCATATACCTAGTAGGACAATTATGGCGTGGCCTTTTGAAAATGTATAGTTTTTTGAAATCTTTGAAAATGGTGAACATCCCCAATTTCATTTGCGTGGGTATGACGTATAGGAGTTTGTTCCCAAATTCTAAAAATCCAATTTTGGCTTCCACATGGCCACAAACCATTCCTTGGAGGAGGATGCGAGTTTATTGCTCGAGCAAATAGGCTCCTCTTCTTCTTTATTGGACGATGATGGAATTTCGAATCAAGCGTTGCACTCTTGCAGTGGTTGTGGTTCTTCTGTGTGTGTGACATTTGTTGTGGAATTTTGTTTGTTATTGTGATGAGTGCCAAATGGGCCATTTTCTCGCTCGTTACAACGTCGTCTCATGTCTGCGTTGGTTCATCTATCTCAAAATTGTAGAATGTTGCATAAAGCTTTTCATCTCTTCCTACGCAAAATCCAAATTCCAATTCGTTACAGCACCATTTCTCACGTGGTGATCGAGCAGGGTGTGATGCACCGATTTTAATTCGGGCGTTTCTAACCAGGAACGACGCACAGCTTTTTAGTTGCTTGTAAATCGTTGTGCAATTTCACGTCGTGTCGAATTTTGTTCTCAAACATTGAGATTGAGAGACAGCAATAATTTGTAGATTTACTTTTTTGTGCGTATTTTCTCATGTCTCGTTGTTTGTTGGTCAGTAGAGACAAAATTGTTAGCCAACCAGCTCCCTATTACATGGCTTGTTACATTGCTAATTCATGTTATCAGCAACGATCAATATACGCATTACCGTTAACCACACAGAAATGACACAATGAACACAAGAATCAAACCTTGGCCCAAGATCAAGATGGACGCCGCAACCAGAAAAGAAATTGTTCTAATCATCAACAAATTTGTTGTTAGTTGTCCAAAATCATTTTAATCGAATTAATTATTTCGCAATAAACAAATGTCAGCCGCATAATGCTTCTGCACACACACACGTGTCTCACATGTGACGTTTATGTTTTGTTACGTATTTTGAATTACCAAATTAATGGACATTAATGGATGAGGATTAGTGGGTGTTGCTCAATAGCATCAGCCGTCATATAAGCACACGGGGTATGCACTGCACAGAAGTCAATCTCTGCAAACTTTTTATTTAAGTGATACCAATTTAGGCAAATTCTCATTTCATTATTTATCGAGAGATGCAGTAACCAAAAACTTTACAAAGTTCTATCTTTTCTAAGCAAAAAATGGATTTGTTATTTGGATTATGTACGTGGTTAGTGAGGCAAAGGGAAAATCTTTCTGTTGCATTTTGTCATGTTTTCTTCCCAAATGTTGCCGAAGTGGTGTGTATGGGATTTATCTCGTCGTCGTCGTCGTCGTCGTCGTGGGATGAAATGTTTGTTCCCCCATTTTCCATTGTGTGATGTTTCTTCTTATAACTAACCGTAAACTGCACATCAGTTGGCTCAATCCTCTCTCTCTTGACTCGAGTCCTGAGCTCTTTTTCTGACAAAAAGCCGTGGAATTCTTTGCTGCCTGTCAAACACGCTGCAAATGACACTCGAGTACTTGGGAGTTGAGCTACTTAGGTTGGAACCGTTTTTCAAACAGAATTTTGCAAACATTTGCATTTTTCTGCTGCACACAGCTCTAATTCTTTCTTTGTGCATGTACATGTGGCTGCATAATACCTGCCTTGCTTATTACCTGCGTCTCTTACGTCGTATCTGCGTCCTCTCGTATTATGCACACTGGTAAGAAAGACATGAATGGAAATTAACGAGATTGTTTGGTGGCTGACAAGTGCAGCACAATTGATGAATTGTGTTTTAAGTTTCATCAGCCGCGTCGAGTTGATGCCTTCAACTCATCATTCTCTCAAAATTTAGTCCCACAATGAAGTGGACTTTTGCCCGAATTAATAAAGTTGCAGTTTGGAATTGTTGTGCAATAATGATTCGAAAAGAAGCGAGTGAAGTGGCGTGAATGAGAGGACCATCGTTTTTCCCCATTGGACGCTACGCTCGTCTCGCCTTATTTTTTAACGTTTGTGGGCATTTAAGTTGTCACTGTTTTGTAAAGGCAGTATTATTACATTACACAGTGCAGTGTGGTGTACGATGCATGTGAATGTGATGAATGATGTGATGGCAAAATTAGTTGGTTAATAGCGAGCGAGTTGAGATTGTCCTGCATGTCTTGGGCTGCAATAATTTGTCAAATTCAAATGCGATGATATTTTTTCTATCCTTTTTTTAGGAGCAGTTACCTCCACAAAGACTCGTACCTGGCGCAACGGAAGGAACGGACCCTGGGCTATGAGGGTCGTTACAGGCGAACTCTGTCCCCCTCGGGGATGGGGTCGAACAACAACAACAGCCATAAATCGGAAAATGGTGGCGGAGTCGTAGTCGGGATCCCTCCACAACATCCAATCGCCCCCAGAAGCATGCAGCACATGGCGACGTCGACGTCGACGACCACGACGAGCAGTGGGAAGTTGGACACGTCCCTCACCCCATCAGGTAAGGGTCGTCTGCTTATCTTCTACTCTGCCAAAAGGCTACCACACCCACTTCCACGCAAAGCAGGGTGATCGAGACCTTCAATTCCATTATGCAAAGTATATTAAATAAGACTTATGGTCATGCGCGATCAGTGACCATTATGCAACGACAAAAGTCCTTACACCCAATTTCACACCAATGAACAACCGGCATATCAGTGCAATCGAAGCAAATCAATAATAATATTTAAAGGAACACACCTCTTAGCAAAATTTATGTTGTGATTCGACAATGACACTTATCTTTGGGATAAGTCGACTTTATAGAAATGTTTAAATGCTCACCCAGGCTAAGCGATAATTAGATTAAGTGGCTACGAGAGAGATAAACTTGAAAACAATGCTGCCTTGGGAAAAAATGCCTCGCCGTTTCCTTCCTTCATGCGAGAGATGTGGATTGATTAGATTGGACCAAAGTTAGCACACACACACACAAAAGTCTTGGATGGATTGGACAGCCAGCAGCCCTTTAATTGGATTTGGTTTCATTATTCCTTCCCTTCTCTAATAGTTTTATTGTGCTGCTGGCTGTGTCTGGTAGTGAAATTGTGGATGAGTAGAGGCATGCATGCGGACTCTGTACGCAAATACGTACTCGATTTTGGTGATGATTGATAACTCTGGCGTCCTTATGTCATCCGTGAACAATGGAAAAGGCTCTGCAGATTATGGTTGCATGGTGTCAGGAGAGTGGTGTTTGCAAAGCCACACTGTATTTACACACTGTATAAGCACAGACTTGATACTAATGAGAATATGAAACTGCAAGTCTTGTCGTAATGTAGATAAGTGTGCTAGTGAGCAATATATAAGGTAGTTAATTGTGCATTGATTACTGTGTGGAGTTGGATTTCTATTCCATTCAATGCTAACAGCTAAGGTCAATTATTTTCTTGGTTCATAGAAAATAAAATTTTTCACTTATCAAGGCAACAAAGATAAGGTTTTTCTAACAGCGAAAGGAAGTCGGAATCTCCTACATCTCAACCTACCTACTTTTGCGAGGAGTACGTACGGAATTATTATGATTCTCTGTCGATATTGTTCCGTTCCGTCGTTTAGAGTGCAAAAGTGCGAATGGAATTTACTTTTTTTTTCTTCTCAAGTGTGAATTATTTTGCTGTCGTGAGTTTGGGGCGAAATTGTGCACATTTTTCTTTCAAAATAATTTCCTATGGCTAATGTCATGGTCAGGACGAGGAAGAGGAGGGGGAGGGTCCGTAGAGGTTCATTCGTGGTTGATTTTTGTACGAATTTTGTAATTTGTACCCACACGAATCTGCACTTTGCACCCTTCTCGATGCATGATTGCATTCATGTAAAATCCATAATTTGGCCAAAAACACAAAGTTTGTCAAAGATTCTCAATTGGTTTTTCGCCTTAAACCGAGTACCACGACTCTCCACTCTGGCCGAGAATCCAGTTATTCACAAGATTGAATTAGAGAGGACTAGCCAACACCTACCCACATAAATATTTATTTACCTCTCCGCTTCTTACGCGCAGTTGGCAAATCTCACCCAAAGGAAGAGGACGGAAATGCACTTGTTTGTTATGATTATTATGTTGTGTCTTGGTGGACGCGTCGTGTAGCGGTGGTGGTGAGATGGATGAGGATTCCTTCATATTTCATGCATGATCTTAGCTTAGGTTGGTTAGCTCAAGGTTTACTCTTCACCTGAACACGCAATAATTCCTCCAATGCAATCCCCGAGTCAGGAAACATTCCTCGACTTCTTATGATTTTAAGGTATTTTGTTTTATTATTACGAGCAGTCATGATGTTGAGATCAAGTCTGCGCATTTCCTCAATTTTGCACAGATTAACACCACCACCACCACTCTTCCACGCTAAAGACTCGATTCAAGTTTGTTCCTAGGATTATAATTGCATTATTCGCTTCAAATCTGAAGCAGTAAATGAATGGTGGCTGGCTGGCTGGATGGCTCGTCACCTCTCAATAAAACTCCCCTTTTGATCTGTTTGTTCTTAAGAGGAGAGAGATTAAACCTGAATTTAACACAGACTTTAAACAGTTTTAGCTTGGCCTGGACTTTGGCTTGGTACATTTTATGCATGAATTAAGTCGTAAAACATGTCGAAACTTTTTATGCAACGGTTTTGATGGATTTTTGTTTTATTACCCCGTTTCCCATTTCGGATTTGTCAGCAAGGCAGTGGAAGTACACAAATATTGGTATTATTACGTCATATAAAAGGTATGAAATATTCAATCAATGGATAATTTTTTCATGGTCGGATAAGGATTTACCGTAAAGTGAATTATCCCGTCAAATGGGATTCTCATTCGCGAAAAGAGGAGAGCCATTCGCCATTAGGTAGCCCCACTACCTACCGAACGACATGTTTCTCAATAAATAATGTATACGCGTAACTCTGTCACTTTGGGCGTTTCTCATCTCACCAACCCAGCAGTCTTTCTGTGTCTTCTTTGGAATTGGATGCGTCTCACAAGAATTTTAAACTGCTTTTGCATCACTTTTGGTGATTTTTCCTGTCACTCAAACTCATAAACCGGTGGATACAGCAGAGCATATGCAGGGCAGAGAGGATTCGACTGGTGTGGTGGTAATTATCCTGCTGGGTAAATTTCGTGTAGCCAACGGAAAAGTGAAGCATTTTCGCTACCTTGTACACACACAGGACTTGATTCCTCGACTCCTCGATACACTTGCTCACTTTTTCAGCGATGGTCGATATGTTTTATGTTATCCGTGTGAGGGGAGTAACGTTTTGTTGGTAATGGCACGTTATTTTTCTATTCAAGAGAGAATCTAGAGGTAAATCCAGTCCAGTTTTTAAATTATGTTCACCTTGGCGATCCCGACCTGGTAAAAGCACTCATCTCGTCATCCATGCATCCGAGTTCAGTTCCTCAAACGGTTCATTCTTATTGCAGGTAACGTAACACAACATACAGATCGCAACCTTATTATTTCAGCTTTGCAGTCTGATAACCCATCTTGGTCAATAGCATCGGAATCAACTGTTAACATTTAGGAAAATAAACACACCTTGGAAATAATTGGTGACTTGACAAATGATATCAATGCCACCACCACCACCTGCGTATTATTTATTGCGTGGGACTGTCTCCTCGTTAAACAAATATTCAATAATTGAACCAGATTATGAAATTTTACTATTTCAATGGAGCTTATTCCTTTCCCTATAATTTCAGCAACGTAATTGTAGCCGAATTACTTGAAATAGTTGTTTGTAAGTGGTATCTGCTGTGCATACTTTCCTACTTAAACTACACAGCTACTTCTTGGTATTTTGTCATAATTTCCTTGTTTCTCCCGTAATCATCCCATTATTGAAGCAGGCAGATAGGATGGGAATTGCTTATCATTATTTCGCCATGAATGAGGGTCGACAGCAGTAAATTCATAATAATCATCAATCCCACCGATCGATGGACCAGTCTTATTACATTTGTGGTCCCAGAAACTCTGGCTGATCTCGTCTCGTCCTTTGAGACGTAGGAACACACACACACACACGCTTTTCATACTTTCCGATAAATAAGGAGAGTATTGACGATGACGATCTCGGTCCGCTCTTCTTCTTCTGGTCTGCTTTATTATTTGCAAGAAGGAGACGAGGAAACCATGTTTTGCAGAAATTGTTGTTCCTGAAATATTTGATTTATGACGGGGTTGATTCCCACTCACGAGTTCAACCCTGGTTTCTTCATCATATTCAACAAACCACACCACCACCTGCCAAACCGGAATCGGCTCCTTCATATGAAGCAATTATCCCCTAAGCTGCCGAGGATTGTACACAACTTTTAATTAATTAATTATAAAGGGGTGCAACTCGAAAGAATGTTGTCGGCACTAACGCAAAAAAAACTAAATTGGTTTATAGAGATCGAATCCACTTCACTTTCATCATTTTCCCCCCAAAAATTATTGATAATTTGAAAACATGGTATTTTAAGGGAAGAGTTGTAAAGCGCGTTGTTGTTGGTGTGAATTATGTAGCATTTAACACCCCTGCGTTATGTATGTACATATCTGCATTTTGATTTTATTGTTAATAGGTCATGTGGTTGTATTTTGTCATGAATTGTATTCATTGTTGGAAGTAACATGCATGCATGCAGTAGTGCAGGTCAAGTTTTAATTGTGTTAAAATCATGCACTTTTTATACATTTATTATTGGACGGAAGTTGCAGTGATGAATGGAGATAGTAGTTGTCGTAGTTAGTTGTTCTTAACTGCACATCTCGTAATAAATATCTACAGAGGCACGGCGGAATTGATATGGCTTCACATTATTCAACCACTTTGCTCACATCCCTGCACTGACACCACACACACCGTGCCACACATTCGACCCATATCATTGATAACATTCGTTCGTAGAGAGTGAACCTCAACCTCAGAAGTCGTAAAGGCTTAGTTGGAGCAAACAAAAGTGATTGCCATCCATCCTACAACGCAAATAATCGAGAATGCATTTCATTTCATTCCATGTCAGTCATGAATTTTGTTTATAAATGGATTGTGCGACTTTGCATAGTCCACTTTATATTTTATGACTGATGTGCTACTACACGTGTACCTACGCACATGCACCTATGCGAAGTAATAAGAATAATAATACGAGATCGAGTCGAGACGATCTATTTGTTTTAGTTTTACCTCTGAGAATGGTCCACTTTTCCGCTGCAGTGGTCAACCCTTGCTCTTGCGCCCTGTGTGTCTGCCACCTCCCTTCATTTCGTTTTCATTTACGGCAATTATTCCAACAAAAAGTACTGATTGACAAGGAAGGAAGCAAGTTGTGTAGAAGGAACAATTGATTGAGTGACTTGAGGGTCCCCTCTCGCTCGTTCTCCCTCATTTACTCGTGTACCAACCAACTTATTCTCGTAATATTGGGTTCTTATCAGTATTATCATCATCTGCCATCTACGGTATCTCCGCATTATGGCCCTTATCAAAAATAGATTGATCCTAAACAACAATGGGACGATTAATTCATGGTCTTCTGTTCTTGTTCTTGGTGACATTTGAATTTCGTAATAGTCGTCGTGTAATTATTGCTCCATGATCACAGTTTGATTCTTCTGCAAATTAAGAGGAACATGATGGGAAAAACATAAATTTGTTGATTGATCAAGGTCGTGAAATGATTTGAGGAGGAGAACTGCACAACCAGCGATTTTGCTCCAATCTGAGCTTATTAAACTGACTGAGCATAATAATAGCACGCACCTAATTCGCCCTGATTTAGGATTGCTTATGGTCAAGTATCAGAGAAAAAACAAAGATTTGATTTTGTCATTGCCTTAATTCTTTTGTATTTGGTATATATTTTTTTGTCATTTTGTTCATTGTTTGTGTGTCGATCAATCAAGCGAATCAAGAGGCGAGTTGGTTCGTATTCGCTGTGCTCGAGTTGCTCCAATCTTGGCCAGCCATCCATTGTTCTTGTGTCAGTAATTGGGCGAATTTAAACTAAATATAGACATCGGCATAGCGAGAAAACAATGGAGAATGGATGGAATAAATGGGAAGACGTTATCAAACTGGGGAATAAATGGGTTTGATTTGAGATGTTAATCTGCACCATTATTGTGAGTGTGAGTTATTTAGCAGTGCTGTTTTACTTACTTGGAGAATGGATGCATGAGTGCGTATGTAAATGTAAATGGAGCTGCTTTTTACTGGATTACATTCACCATGAAGCATCGCCCATCGTGGAATTTGTGACTCCAAGAAGAAGGAAATTAGTTTCTCACATCATTCGGAAAGAAGAAGGAAACACGCATAAGTATTTTGTAATGGAACAAGAAGTGATTTAATAATGACATGTTGTTGTTCTTTGCACTTGCATCCATTTCATGTGGTCAAAAGTCTACCCTCATTTGCTCCATGTTCTGCTCCTTCTTCCATAATGATGATCATGTGAATTATTTTTTCCCATTCTTTCACTGTCATCGCCCCTGGGTGGGTTTTTGGGAGGGACGGTTGGAGAGTTCAACTGAAAATGGCATCGCACACGGGTTTCAACAAGATAAGTCAAGGCCGTCGTTCACACAACGCAGCGTCCTCGCCGTACGTAAGGCGAAGAAGGGGAAAAAAGTTTGGCCAACCAAAAGATTTGAGCTGGATTGCAATTCCTTTTATAAGAATGTTCCGTGAATAATGGGATGTGAGTGAGTGAGCTATGGAATTGAATTAATGACTCCACCACCACCACGAACCACACAACAGCCACAAAAGACAATTGGGTTTGGCTGGAATTTCTTTGGTGAAATTCAAATCTGTTGTGGTGTGCAGTTTATTATGGGAAGTCATGATCCACCTCTCTCATTATGCGGCCTGCGAGCTCCAATTCTCTCTTGGGCGACGACTCCACATAATCTGCCTTCCTTGGCTGGAGTGAAGAGTAACATTGACCAAGGAAGGATCGACGGCGAGAAGGAGTCAAGAAAATCATCAAGATCGTCGTCCTTCTTCTATCTAAAATTGTAAAAAATGCAAATTCTTTCGAATGCGAATTGAATAATGATTATTGCTGGGATGCCATCGCCCATTGTGTTCTTTGCCAGTGCGTTCGCCGCCGCCGAAGCTCCGTGTTGGAGTTGGTCGCTTTCATTTCATCGCGCATCCCATCTCCCAGGATAATTTATGCATATGGAGTGGCAGAGGAAAAATAACTGCGAGTCTCCTCATTCCGCTAGCCCATCAAGAACAATACCGAGCTGGTGGAGTTTCTTGTAAACGACGACGAGGACGACCAGGACGATGTTGATGCTGTTGAAGAAGACCTTCCAAGGTTGAGAATGGCTGGAGCCATACATAGTGAATACCTATTGAAATGCGTTAGGAGGGAACGGTGTAAATAGCTCTTCAAATTTGAGCATTATTCGTCGAGTTAATAATATTCACGTGATGATGGGTCCATTACTTGCTTGTTCTCGGGCGTAGTAAAGGAAGGACGTGATGTTTGGTTGGAGAGATTAGAGAGATTTATATATACGCGAGATCCCAAAGGCACGTTCTACTTCCAATTCATCTCCGCATAATCTACGACGACGACGACGAAGACGACTTGTTGCAAATTCGGATTTTTTGTCCACTTTGTGGCAGGAGCAATGGCCGTACTCGTACTTGATGATCATCATCGTGCTGATGATGATGCTGACTGACATGGGCAATCCTTCCTTCCTTGGCCACATTCTCTCACCATCATCTTTCTTCTTGGTCGTCTTCTGGTTCCGTTCTTTGTGGATCATTTGGATGGTAGCAGGAGCAGGTTGGATTACGGAGATTCTGTTGTACGACGACTCGCATTATTGCATTGAAGCTGTCGTCAAAAGACTCATTATGTTGGTTCGGTTGGTTTGGGACACGCTACAAGATTGACAGGATGACGGACGGAACATGTGTGTTGGATAGCGTAATGGCATTGACACTTTTTGCAGAATGGAATTCACACAGGGATAAAATTCCTCACGAGGAGTTTGGAAGAGATGGCAAATTTTTATTCTTCTCGTAAATGCGAGGAATTATCAGCACTTTTCTTTTTACTCGTGTAATAAATTGATGATAGCATCTTCATAACGATTATGATAAGGTGTGGTTGAATTATTGAGAAAAAAACGCACATTCTCCCTCTTTTGTTGTGTACCCTTGATTTGAAAGTTGCAACTGCAACACCATCCATGATGATATCATCGTCGTCGCCCACTATGCATTAGTGCTATGGAGTACTCACACTTGGCGTATGTGTGTGTGTGCCTTAATGTTTTAGTAAAGATTTAATTAGCTGTCAATTAGTGGAGGTGAAACCTGTGGGTTATTATTAGTACCCGTAATCCCATCCGTTTCTATCTGCACCTTTCCACTCGTCAGGTAACTTACTCTCAGTTATCGTGGATATAAAACTATTGAAATTAAAGGTACTGCTTACATGCACACGAGAACAAGAAGTCGTAAGAAAAAGACTGCTCTCGTTACACGACATTACAAACGATGACGTTACGTTTTAGTATTTTTCTCATGATTTGCTAAATTGGGAAAACAGAAAGGAAATGCTTTTAAATGGGGGGAATTTCAACACTTTATCCTAACCAAGTTACGCCAAGGTGTCATGAATCCCAGAACACCTTCTTTTCCACTGCGCATTCTTGCATTCTTCTCCTATTTGGTGGCAGGTAAATAGTGACAGTAAATAGGACTGTGTGGTTAATTAGCTAATTGTGGGATGTTATGTTGCCGTTGTAGGCAGCTTGAGCTGCAATTAAGCCTGTGTGGGTAGAGAATAGACGCAGAGTTCATCTCAGTTTAGGAGTTTTTTTTGTATTGTGGAGCAAAGTTTGCTAAGCAAACATGCGCCTGGTTAATTTCGTGGAATGCTTTTTTATTTTTCCATTTCATAGGTGGAATATCAGCGTTGAAGATGCAAATTTGTAAGTCATTACATTTCCTATGCCTTCAACAGACATGCAACGGACCAAAACTCCGGTTGGTCCTTTTGCATCTTCAACGACGATATTATGACCACGTCGTAAGTTTGGTTATGTAAGAGCACCCACTTTTGTGCTGCTCTGTGTCTCACTTGCTGATCTTATTAGTTGAGAAGTGTAACTGAGAATGGCTGTTGAATTGCACATTTTCATACCTAAAAAAAGTAAGTTAGTACCCGTTGGGGCAAAATTACGCTGCACGATGCAGTAAATGTGGTAATTTCGAGGGCATACGAAAATCCAACGACTTTTTTTATACGAATGTCAATTACTTGAAAGTTGACAAGGGATTCGCTCCAATCGACCATTATTTCTCAATGATTGATTTGTCTAAATTGAACATCGCCACGACGAGGAGATAGTGAGAGTCAGTCATTAAGAATTATTAGTGCACATGCACATTTATCTCCCTTCGTCTCGACTTGACCACCTCAACACAAATCTGTTGGTAGTAATTGAGATCAGTCAACAATTTATGAAGCTTAATCAATGGCAAATGCTAATAACTAACTGATGTGTAACTAATATAGTGGAGGCGTACCATATCACCAATCAATAAAAAATGTTGCCCAATATAATACCTCAAGTGGTCACAGTTTACTTTTCAAAGTGGTCCAATCAACGAATCATTTGAGTCGATTTTATTATTCTTTTCTTTCTGATGATCTTTTTGCAACTTGTCAATCATTTCGTTCTCCATTTCTCAATAGTCGAGAGGAGAGGAGTAGCTTTTATTAAATGAAAGTAAATATGTCTCTATAAAACAAATGTGGACTGGTAATAATGGTGCGTAAAAGGCGTCACAAATAAGCACATTTTCGCTGGAGGGCTGGCAAATTGATGAATTAATTCTTCTTCTTCTCAGTACGAAATCCGTAATAATTAAGGCTTGGCTGTACACATGCGAGTGAAGATGCCTCCCATTATTGCTCGCTCGCTGTCGATTAATTGAGTGGTAGTAGTGTGTGCGAAATAAAAGAGATGTATCAAATCAACAACAAACATTCGTCTTCCTTCAACACCCATTAGTTTAATTTTATTACGGCTGGTTTTTGCCACGTTGGATTTTCTAAGAATAAAAAATAGCAGAGGAATTTAAGAAAGTTGAGACTTTTTATGCACATGCGTACATATGCGGCTCGCTAGCAAATTTATTCGTATTTTTGCCCTATAATTTGTCGTTCCTAGAGTAATGCTTATTTTGGGTAGGGCTTCACTTTGACATACACGATTCTGGCCAGGATTCCGAGGAAAAAATAAAGCTCTTACATTTTAATGACATGTTTGGAAGCCAATGCCAAGCGAGCAAGAACGCGTTAACTTCAACTTCAACTGGGGAAAGATTATTGGCGAACATTAGCAAATTCAAGATTGCTGACACCAACATTTTAGAGTATCGTGTAATAACGGAGCCGAATGCTAATGAGATTTTGATTCGAAAAATTGAAAGTGAATTCACCCCGTCATCGTAGTAATTCCTTCCTTCCTTCCTTCCTCCCTTCGTGATGGTGTCGTTGCTTTATCTTATCAATGATAAGGAGAAGAATATAAACGTAGTCGTCAAACGGCTCTTGTTATACGAGTGCAGATAGATAGCAGGTATTGGCTGAAGAATGGGGATGTGTATGGATGACCGCATAAATATGCTTATCTGTACCCACGTAATTTCCCTTTCTTTTCTCACATGGTTCTTTTACCACTAAACTTGAACCGTTCTTGGTCGTGGTTATTTAGTTGCTAGTGCAGTGCGCATACATAACATGAGTCGTAATTTAGTGATGGTTTTACTTTGCTCTGCAGTCAAGCAACCGCTTTTGTCGTTAAACCGCTGAAATGTCAACGCCTTCGAGATTTCAAGTCAGTCAGCCAGCTACGTAGCTAATTGCACCTGGAAATGATTTGTCTTGGTGGTTGGTTGGATTTGTCATTGGGATTTGAATATGTAAAACCATTTCGAAACTATTCCTGCCACCAAAATCAGTGTTCTTTTATGGTCACACTCTGCGTAGATGTAGAGTGAATGTCTTGGGGCAGCTTTGGTTGAAACTGGGTTAATATTAATTGTTGTTATTATGTTTTATGCAACTGTTTGTCATTACCCTTTAATTGTTGAGATGCTGACAAGTGCAAATTATAATACTCCGGCTGCTGCTGCTGCTCTGTAAGAACAAGGACGAAAGAAAGGTTGATAATGGACCATTGCCCAATGGATACCAACCAAAAGGCAGCAACTCTCTATATCTTCCATTGTCCTACCACTTGGCTTGGCTGGTAGTCATAAATAAGAGTGACAATTACGGCCTGTTTTGTTGTTAGTTTGGTCCACGAACGAGCTACCAGTAGAATATATTCGACGAACGTCTTTGGTGTGCATAGGTGCTGATAATGTGGATAATCGTGATGATTATTGCCGTTGTCACTGCGTGTTGCATTATGGAATACGTCATGATTTTTCAAACAAAACAATTAGCCGTGAAACAATGATGGCAGTGAAGAAAGAGAAGGATGCGAATCCACCAAACTCATGTTTTATATGTTTTTTGAGAGTGCAAGTGAGATTTCGTAAAAATTTGGTGTTTTAACCATGCAATTTCAAATCTTTTGTTATGAATAAGTTGAACATTTTGTGATTTGAGTAATTTGCATGTACATTTATTCCGGATGAGGATTGCAACTCGCATTCACTTATTATTCCACAACCTCAAATAGTAATAACGCACTCACTCTTTAAACCATTACATCGAGACCAAGCAAACTCAACTGTAAAATAATACAAGATTTGATTTCGAAACGGGAAACTTGCTGAATTTATTCAAACAATTTCTGCATGCACCTTTTCCCACTCCCGTAACTAATCTTGAATTTGGTGAATTTGCATTGTTCCGACTTGTTGCGTTGCATTATGACTGCGGTTGCTTAATTCACTTTGCAATTTAGCTTGAATAATAAAGGATGAAATTGATCCTTTTATATAAAAAAGGTTCATGGAACTGATGCGATGCCGCGGCGTTGTCGTTGTCGCCGTCGTCGTCGTCATCGTCGTCGGCTGATGGGATGATGATGATGAGAATGAGATGAATTTCAGAGAAATGTGTCCTTGTCCCCCATCAATCAAATTCAAATAATCATCGTCGTTGGTTTGTGTGCATCCAACTGTGCAATTAAATGCAGATTAGTACCGTTGAAACAAAAGTGAAAGCAAAATAATGCAGTAAAACCAACCAACAGACTATTATTACTCTTGTTGGGTTTACATTTTGTGCAGCTATCGTTCGACTTTTCGTTTCGTACGTACTACGTGTAATTAATTAGTGTTTAACTTGCATTCATCGAAGCCCTAGAATTGAATAGAATTTGATTGTTATTATTATTTTCGATTTATTTCCAAGCATCGCACACACATTGCGCAATCTCTTCTCTGCAAATAAGTTGAAGTTCAATAGATTGGAATAGAATTGAATTGCTTTCAACAGATTAGTTCAATTTAGTTAGTTCAAGAGCAGCTCATAGAAGATATTGAGCATATTATACGCTTGGTTTGGTTCTATATTAGATTTCTTGGGGCCATTTTATGTCATCGTTTCTCTCTCCCACTTGTTGTAGTACGCAGACGACGACGATAATATTGTCTGAGAGAGAGAAGATAAAATCAACAATGAAGCAAAGAATGGGTGCACAAACAGCAGAAAGGAATGAGCAACTCGGTCACGATCATTCATAGGCGGAGAAGGTCACTCGATCGTCGCACAAAAACGTGGTTTATGTGTTGATTGCTGATTGAATAAAATAATATGGAATTGAAGGTTTTTTTAGCCCAATTGATCCCGATCGATCCATTAAATCAATTATTTACATTTTTCTACTACAATTTATTATTTCGCATAAATTTTCGTACAGTAAATTTAATGCATTGACTGACATAGTAACCAAGATAAAAAAAGCAAAAAAAATATTGACTTTGCAAGAGAGGTCAGTCAGTCAGCTGAGAATTGAGAATATAATTTGATTCCTTGATTTTTCCAGGTTGGGAAAAGTACCACAACATTCGTCCGCCCAGCACGACGGTGATTTTCAGTTCGCACGAACTCCCAAAACCAGTCTCGCCAACAGTCTCTGGATTCACTCGCTCCGTGTCCTGCGACTCTAATTTGTTCAACAACAAGACGGGCTTCACCCAGTCCACGATCCCACCACCAGTTGCACAAGTTGCCCCCCTTCGCGACCCTTACTACCACCACTACCACTACGCCCAGTCACAATCCTCCCTCCTCGAGTTTGAAAAGGTGGTGGCAGTTGAACCCTTCCACCACGAATCGTCCTCGTCATCATCATCCTCCGCCAGTTCATCCTCCTCTCTCACATTCTTGCCGAATGGTAGTGACCTTCACCTCCTGCACAACGGGACTTACGAACAACACAATCCTCCCCCCTTGCCACCTTCGATAAACAAGGCCAACACGGTGATGGTCTCACCCCTCCAGTATAATAGTGACCATAGAAGTAGAAATTATCAAAATCCGAACCACGAGAAAATGGGGCAAACGAAATCGACCAGCTTGAAGGACAAGTCTCTCCTGAAAAATTCAGAGTTGTCCCTTCGAGTCAACTGCACGTCAGATGTAGGATCACAGACTGAGTTGAAGGAGAAGGAAAATTTGAACAATGGGAGTAGTCCTAGTCCAACCCAAAATATCGAAAAGAAGACGACGGCGACTTCACCCATAAGGTCGGGCTCGTCTTCGTCTACTACGAGCAGCAGCAGCAGCAGTGGGGGGAGCTGTTCTTCGTCGTTTGACGATTCATCCGGTGGTGGGGGTTCATCTTCGTCATCTGCCAAGGGGAGCAGTGGGCTCAGCGGTGGGGGTTCATTCTCAGTCATTCCGTCATACACCGGGAGACAAAAGTCAAAGGAGGAGCTGGAGTGTGAAGAATTGTCGAGAAGTTTGATTAAGAAATTGCCACAGGGTGATAAACTTCAAAAAATTTTAGGTGAGTTGGACGATGATGACCAAGATGAGCTTGATTAATGAGGGTTTCATTGGTTCTAATGTAACAATTTATTTGTAGTGCCATTACCGGAGCATAAAACGACGGCGGATTACATGGAGGGATTGTTTCAATTGGAGTTGAAGTTGTCCAAGCCAGAAAAGGAGGAGAAAGAGACTAATACATCACCCAGGTCGAGTCCGGACTTGCTTCAAAGTCTGCCCAAGGGGGATGGTGGAAAAAATCCATCAAAGACACCATCACCAACTCTCATCTCCCAGCAGGATGACAAGAATGTGTTCGGAAATAAGGGTGGCAGTGCAGAAGATGGGAGTCAGGATTCTAATAAAAGGTAACCAGGACTCGATTTTATTCCATGTTTAGTTTTTCGTTTGCACGAAAGATATACATTGCGGTTTTTTATGTACATCATCATGAGTGATGTGTGGTTATTGGTACTCTCGTCAGATATGAAAAATCAGGTGCATCAAACGTATCATCCGTCTGCATATCTCCTATTTATGAGACAGTCGGATTGCAAATAAATAATTTACAAATTAAACAACTCCTTCCTCATCGATTTCTAAATATTTTAGTTCTCTTTTCCGACAAAACCACGACGACCCCTCAAATTGTATTTTGTATGTGTTCAATGAACTGATTAGATTTCTTTCCCTTGCTGCTGCGGCATTTCCCTTGCTGCTGCGGCATTTCTTTGTGTCTCATAAATGCAAGTATTTGCTGGAGAATTTCATGCCATTTTCGCATGCACGTCTGTGTCTGCTCTGATATTTGTTATGAGCTTGGCCTGATTGACTCGAGGTTGTTTGTAAATAGACGGGGAATATTATGGCATAATATGTGCCGCTTGGTCGTAAAAGGGTGGACGATAAATAAGTACATCTGGATAAGGCGAATGAGTGATGGATAGTTTCCCCAAGAACAGTCAAACTTTCTCTATCGTGTCAAATCATCCTCCATAGTTTGCCTGATAATAGGCAATTTTCATATACATAGATTCATAAACCAGGAAATTGCTTACATTCAATCAGCACATAGTACTTTGTGTATCCGAAAAGTTCACCCATTTGCCAGTGTACACAGCATTTTCATGAAATTGTGTCTCTCTTTGTTATTTGGTATCTGTTGTGCCGTGGGAAAATTGTGTAGCAACCATCGATTAATGAAATCCGGGTATTTAGATTAACCTCAAGACATCAGAGAAAAGCGGGGTGCCGGGCAGGAAACGGCTCCAGTCATCGTCCACTGTCGACGCAATGACTAAAAAGTCAGCTCTGTAAGCCGAAAGTATGAGTCAGTCATATTTTTGTGTCATTTCGGACTCTTGTAATAATGAGTTGCTTATTTCTGCTCTTTTGCATCAGCATTAAATTTAACTGTCTAAAGTGGTGCAGTTTAAGTGATCTCCTCCCAGATGAGAGCTTCTTAAGGTTCAAGTGCTCATTATTCATTCGTGTAGCATTGTATGCAAAGTAGGAACAATAACTGCTGCTCTTAGTAGTGAACAAATTGTTACAAGATTAAGATTACGGTAAACTCTGTAATAACCCTGCATTTGCATTCATTCTACGGTGTCTCTGGTTGTGTGTGTGTGCGTGTGTGTGTTATCATTCCTGTTGATTATTGGAGGTTAGGATTAAAAAGACGGCACAGACCAGACACCGCGGCCGGAGGGATATTGTTCCACTCTCCTCTGACTGACTGCATTGCATTACTCTTTGAATTTGTGTTCAATATTGCGCAATCACACACAAAGAAATTATTGAATGTAGACAGGTCACGTTAGTGCCATAAGATGGAAAATCAGCGTGGTTCCTCTCCCCCATAATAAATTAGGTTTAGTCATGTTCACTGGTGGACGACACCTAGGCAGCAGCAGCAACAGAAGAAGTCACTCTGTCTCAGATTTTGTGTCAAGTTCATCATTTATCTCGCTCTGTGTGGAACTGATCTGATCCTCTGCTCACTCCTGTGGACGGATTAAAAAGCAGAAGAAGGAAAAAGTATGAAAATGAAGGGGAGGAGGCGGATTAGTTAGCGAATTAGATTATTTATATTAAGAGATGAATCATCAGCAGGCAGGTCAGGAAGAGATGAAACTTTCCGTCGGACCAACCCGTGTCTTTTCTGATTCAAAGAGATGATTATTACAGCGACCAACGACGCAAACAAGTTTCTCACATGTAACACAATGTCATTCATCAATCACAGTTATTACCGTAGATATTGCACTTTATGTAATAAGACCAAATTTTTGTACATGGGAGGAAGACGAGAGAGAGAAGAATGAGACATGCAATTTTTCTCCCACTTGTTTTTCCGTTGTTTGCCTTTGGGATTAAAAAGCAGACGCGGCTTGCTTGTTAGCCTAGGTCTGCCGAGTCGGTGGCGTGATTGATTTGTATGAATTTTAATAATCCTGGATTGCCTTTGACTAATTCACTCTTCTCGCTTGTTTATGATGATGACTTTCAAGTCGAGACAAAAGGCCACATCACGCATTTGCCAAAATTGTAGGAAATTAAGGAATGCAAACCTGACAAAGAATGTGTGTTCTGCTCAGCCAGGTCATTAGCTAGAGTAAGTAAAAGCTGTTAGTCGTTCATAAGTAATTTTCAGACTTTTGCAATTACAAATTTGCACAGTTCTATGACACGGTGATGGTTTGTCAGTCAGTGACGGGTCAGTTTCGTTTCAAAACTGCTTTTCTATTTTTTAAATTATTATTATTTACCCGATTCTCATTTAAAAGTCATGTTTCATCTAAAAGTTAAATGCCAGCAGCAGCTGGGATATTTATACAAATTAAAATTGTTGCATTTCAAATTCCCGTTGCAAATAAAGAATTGATTCGTTTACTGAACCATTTAGTGCTACGTGCTGTTAACACGTTTGTATTGGTTACAAGGTATTCGTGCAATTAAGATGATATTACTCACCACCCTGCTCTGAACAGCGTATAAATATGTCCATGGATTAATTCCAATGCCATTACGACGCCAGGCACAAACATCTCATTGACGGTTACTTGTTTGTTGTGAGGCAGTATTTGGCTCTGTGTTAAATAGGGGAGATCAAACTTACTTAATGCAGAGCAGCAATAAGCAACATATTATTATTACAAATAAAGCTCAAAATAATGATGCAGATTAAACACAGTGGTATGAATAAGGTGTGTAGTAGTATAAATAAATGGTGTGATGACTGTCTCCTCATCCTCGCTGATATCACCAAACCACATGCTTATCTACCCATTGATAAGTGTCATTTAATCGGTGTTATACTCAAAAGAAATGGAATCTCCTCCAGTGTTGATCGTCGTGCGACGCATATAAACTTATTTTTACCAAGTTTTCTCGTGATCATTTTTTGAAAGAAAATATTGCAAAGAGAGAAAAACAGAGCTCGTGCGTGGTGTTTTTAATTAGTATACATATTGCACACATACTTTGGAAAATGGAGACGCAACAAGTTCATAGGAAACGACTGTCCGAGAGTAAAAGAACTGTTTAAAAGGACTTGGACCTATTCATGAGCAAAGGGCGATGTAATTTTGGGAAGGGATTTCACCAAAGAGAATTTGTGCATTTTCCTCGCAAATTAGATTTTCTACTGGGTGGATGCAATGCGACGGAGCAAATCACTGGTTTATGTTGATACAAAGTAAGTCGTTGTCGAATCATGTGATTAATTGTGACGCATAATATGCAGTGATTCAGTAGAAGGTTTATGATTGAGATGACATATGTGTGGTATGAACTCTAGCAAGTGGCCACTGTAACCTCCCAGTCGTAGATATCACCATGTCAAATTCGGTGTATCGCCGACGATCGAAGGGTATTTGATCGTGTCTGATCCAATGGTGTTCTCAGAGTAGGCGCCACATCAGTGATCTTCGTGACACGACAAATCATTTGCATTTTTTAATTAAATAAGACTTCTCGTACATTTTTAATATGTGCACAGTTTGCACTCGACTGTTTACCTTTAAAGTCTGGCTTTGTTCTGTCCATGATTTTTTAATTGAATTTGAGGACAATCACCTTTTCGTAGAAAGAGTAGTGGAAAACAGGAGTTGTTGTTGATCGAGTTATCTATGAGCTGGGCCACTACTGAATTTCGGTATTGTTTAAAAAAATTAATACTTTTGCTACCCCATCTTCGCGTAGGGTAAATTTCAATTTAGTAATATTTCTGTAAGAAAAAGATGATCCAACATGGTATTCGAGGTCGTAAATAATTTCAACTGTCTCGAGTTGGTAACGCAGTAGTAAATGTGTCATAAATCGCTCAACGCCAAAAATTATTGTTGCTTTTTCCAATTTGTACATATCCTCTGCTCACCCGTCGTCAATGAGCACAATTTAGTAGAAAATCTCTCATCAGATTAGACTCGTTTCAGCCCATGGTTTCATGAATATGCAATGCACACATCTGCAAATGAGTTGAAATAATGTTGCAAATTTTTTACCTTCCCGCATAAGCGGTTCCATAAAGCTTGTTACCTTATTTCCACTATTATTCCGCTTCTGACATTCTACATGTTTAGATGATTCCGACGGAATAAATATTACCCTTTGTAATAGAACCACTTCCAATTTGAAGAAGATACCACATGCAGTTCAGAAATATGTTATCATTCGTATAACTAACTGCATTTGCATTATTTAATCGCTAACCATTTCGGTCGCTCATTTAAATGCATTTGAGTTGAGTGAGTATTATTCAATCCCAAAACTGGTCTGTAGAAGTAATTAATTAGTGCATGAATTTCTGCACCAGTACCATCTCATAATTCCCATTGGTGAATCGCTTCATGTTTTTCATCCTCTTCGCTAACCCTTTGTCACGAACTCTGCAGTATTTATCAAGTACATTATTATTATTATTACACAACGTAAACTGTGTGATTCTCAGCGAACCAACCAACTAATTTGTTCTTTTATAAATTTCTTTACAGATGTAACGGCCATGCCCCACTCCCTGCGGATTCTGCTTACTTTACCACGTCCGAATGTAAAGCAAAATTTTTGACGCAGTACGTCAACGACATGAATAGCAAAAGTTCGCCCTGCAAGGGTCAGGATAGTCAAGAGCTAAACCAACAAAAGGTGATTATATTTATTATACTTGCTCTATTTTGTTTTTTAGGGACTACAATAATTTCATAATTTTCATGACTATGACAAAACATTTAGTTTTGTATCTTAAATATTTCCAGGAGATGCTGGTGTCAAGGATTAGCAGGAAATTGGAAATTTTAAGAACAGAGCAGTTGGAAATTCGAGAGGAAATCGAATCAAACGAAGACTTGGGTCATCAAGTTGTTGAACGCGTTAAAGGATCTGCAAAACGGAATGAATTTGATAAATTCAAGCTTCACGTTGAGGAAATTGAAAAGATTACGAGCCTTCTCCTAGGATTATCAGGAAGATTGGCGAGAGCGGAAAATGCTCTGATGAGTCTGACTGAAAATAATTCTAATCCTCAAGAAAAGGTGAGTAAATCGATTGCATTATTTATTGCAAAAAAACGCGACTCCTTATTATTATAAACGTACATATGTGCCTACAAACACGGCGATCTCCATTATTTGCTACTATTTTTTGTAGCTGAAATAGTTCAAATTCAGTAGTCACAACAAGAAGTTTGAGTGGTCAGATCGTGATTTAGCTGCTCAACTTCTTATTTGCCGAATACTTATGATGATGATGATGTTCAATGCCGTCTATAATATAAAGTTATTGTTGTAAATTTCAATTTTACTCTTGCAATTACATAACGTAACGTGATTCCTTTATCTTTCTGAATGGTCGTGTTATTACAATTGTTGTACATCGCACTCACTTGGAAAAGATCGTGACTTGTAAAAATATTCCTGACCTAATTATCTTCACCTCTAAGTGATTTTTTTTTTACTAAATCTTCTCTCATTTTATATATCTAGAAAATCCTGGAAAGTAAACGGGACAAGTTGCGAGAACAATTAGAAGAAGCTAAAGGGCTAAAGGAGAACATCGACCGGCGCTCCGCCCAAGTGTCAATTATCCTACAAAAGTACCTTACTGCCGAAGACTATGCGGATTATCACCACTTTGTCAAAATGAAGGCAAAGCTTATAATCGACGCCAGAGAAATCGACGACAAAATTAAACTCGGAGAAGAACAAATGGTCGCCCTGAAAGATACGCTGTCCTCTTACCCAGCATCATCCTGAAAATAACAGAAGGAAGACTTCTATAATAATAATCAATATTTCCCTGCTCATAAACCCAGCATATTTTATTTAAGAAACAGTGAGCCTAGTTATGTCAAAGTGCAGTAACAGCACATCAAAATTATTGTGTTAATTTATGGGAAAGTCCTGGTGAAAATTGAGTTGAGAGAGTTTCGCAACTTTCGATAGGAGAAATTTTAGTAGAAGAATTGGTGTTTTTTAAATGATTTTTAAAACTATGGAGGGGTCTTTCTTTAATTGATTAATTACTCGATTAATTAATTAAATGCCATACGTGCACGTAGTAGAAATATTTTATAGCTGTACTGCAAAAACCCTACTACAAATGTACTATAGCCACCAATGCTATCAACGGTTTGGTACTCATCAATATTTGTAGGATTTTATTGAGGTGCTATATACAAACTAAATTAATTTCGGTGAAACCTATTTAAATATTTTGTAACAACAGCATATTAAGTATTATCTTCAAATTATGTAAATTAATGGTAAGATTTCAAAGTATATTCATAGTAATTAAATGATTGGTATGCATCCATCCACCACGCTTCTATCCATATCTACCTACGCCCCCATATTTCAATATTGTGATACAGCTTTAAATTATTTTACAACACACACAAACACGAGGAAATAAATTAGCAGACAATGTTATAGAATTTTTTGAAATCTCACCAAAAAGATATAATATCTCATCACCTGTCGTAGTAAGACGAAAATTTTAAAGTTTCTAATCAACGAACTGATTGTTTTGTAGAAGAAGAAGAAAAGAAGGGAGAAGTTGAATAATAATTGATGACTGACTGGACTGATGTACATTTAACTCTGTAATAAATTTCATGTAAATATGTCATTACTTTCCAGAGCAGGATGATTTAATGATTCTACTACTACGACACAAGTTTTTGAGTCCGTTTATGTTTATGAATGATGATAGGTTCCATTATAGTGGAGTTACTCTAGAATTTATTATTATTGACAACTTATTATAAAATTAGTATAATTATGCTTATTATTATCACCATTTATATATCTTAGTGATTTAATTATTGTACTATTAAATGAACTGCGTAAAATAGATAATCGTCGCTGCTGATGTTGCTATTAATTATAGGTATGTACTACTATATGAGTTTAAATCCTGTGTTGCAAATTGTGTGCCTAGTACTAAGCAACGGAGATAGCCTTATTATTAAACGACAGGAAAAGAATGGACGTCGGCCGAGTATAAAGACATGAATGAATTTCGACATCGATGATTTAATGAAATAATAAAGAAATGCGATATATAAAAACTAGTTTATTTCTTATTAATTGTGTCATTTGACTGCATTACTTAATTGCGGAATCATGCTACTAGTTATTTTGGGAAAAGCTAATAATTTAACGACATGAAATTTAGGACCAAATTCTACACGATGCACTTCAGACACCTCCAAGTTTACCTAGCAAGCCCAAAACGGCACTGATCGGGGATCCAACATCTTGGTGGGCCGAACTGGTAGTGGCGTCACGACAATCGGCGTTTCGGAGGCAGCCAGGAACGCATTTTGCAAGACGCATAGGAAATGGGGCCGGAAGAAGGACCACGGTTACGTCCAACTTAGCAAGAAGATTATTCAAAGAAAGGAGAAGTTCCGTGATGAGGGAAGCCGTTGGACTGTGCAATTAAAACGTATGTACTGATTTGACCCTTTACTTCGTTGTAAGCCAGGAGTTTTAGCTATATCTTTAGAAAATATTGAAGTCACTCACAGGGGTAACAGCCCGTTCAGTAGGTTTCGTTCCGAGCGAACCAATTCCGTCCCTACATCATCCTCTCCAGCTGGAAGGACATCCTGTTGACGTGGGTGGCTGGCACGATTACGTCGAATGACGATAGGCCCAAACAGGTCAGAGTCCAATGTGGGGTCCTGTTCCATCACAAATTTTACTACGAGTGCAGGAAACTGTTTCAGGGGGAGTGTGGTAGAAAGTTTGTGGGCTTACGATTGTTGCAGGGCCGTTGGGATGGGTCATCACAGTCGTTGCAGCCGCGACAAAATATGCAGCAACAATAACGATGACGAGCGAAGATGAGCACTTGTCCATGATGTTGAGAAGGATAGGTGTGCAAAATGAGAAATCAGGATCTGAGAATGACCAAGTTGAGACTTTCCAGAGTGGATGACAACTCCTCGAGCAAAAGTGGACAATGGCCAAAATCTATCGGTCGTCTCATATACTTAAAGTCAAAAGCAATGAGATTATTTTTTACTAACAATATTGTTTTGGAATTTGAAGTGAGAAATGTACACGATGCATAATTCTTGGCCTGCATCATTCCTTTACGTAATCAGCACATCCTTATTATTGTAAATCTATCGCAGTCAAATGCCCAAGTTTATAAATAAGCAGACGACATGCATATATATGCATTAGATGAAAGCCTCCAAAATTGGAGTATCATCATCCGGTCTGATGTAGCATCGAGATATGCTGACATTGATTTTTAGTCGAAATTTATGAACGGAAGGTAACGATAAGAAGAGGAGTTCGATTGGGGAGTGAAAAAGCAACGGCTTGCATGTGTGTATTATGTGAGGAGGATTCCAACGGCTTGCATATATGTGCATTTATGTACTTATTTATTTACCTATGCATTTATGTGTGATTTTTGATTCTCATGCAGACATGATATTAATGTAACGTTGTTTCTAATCAAGAGAGGTTTATTTTGATGCATAATCGAATTGGGAATCGTGTCGTATTTAATAAATTTAATGCAACGAAGGAATAAACAAACAATAACGACCCTAAAAACTTCTAAAATTTCAGATAAAATGTCATATTTCAGTCATGTGCAATAAATTAGTGAATTTGACTATTGTCGAATCGACGACGGGGTTTTTGTGGACCGTATACCCGCATGGGGAGTTTGACCGCTCTCTTGTACTGCGCTGCAGCCGGTGAGTGGGGGGCAGGGGACGGTTTGTAAGGTGCTGAAGCTGGGGAAGAGCCATAGTCCGCGTGCGATGGGGCAATAACGGCAACTTCCTTCTCAACCTGCTTCTGCTTGGATGGGGAAATGTCCTTTGGGGTCGAATAGCTTGAAGCGGAAGAGGTTTTAGGATAATTTCCTGCTCCTGAAGTGGATTGACTCTGCTTATCGTCATAGTTCGCAGGGCTTTGTGAGTACCCTGAGGAAGGGTAGCTTTGGGCAGCCGGGTATCCGTAAAATGGTGGAAATACAGCAGACGGTGATGGTCCATATCCATAAGGTTGGAATTGTGGGTAGAGCGGGTAGCCGTACTGGGGGTAAAATACGGGGTACTGGAACGGATTATAACCACCAAATTGGGACGACGCGGCGGGGCTGTATTGTGATTGCTGAGCTTCAGAATATCCCTTGGACGCTGAGTACGAATTGGAGGATGAACTGGGTTTCTCCTGGAGGAAAGTTGGTTTTACATTTAGCTTCTGGTACAAAAAGGCGACCTTTTAATAGCGCTCTAAATTTCTTACCTCCTCATAATCCGTGCCACCCAGGCTTTCGGCATCTTCCAAGCATTGGATATAGTTCACGGAGGATGGGTCACACTCTTGCGCAGCAGCGAGACAGGCCCGGCTTTCTTTGCAGTAGGCGAAGCATCCGGCCAACTCGAGGAGCAGATTGGAGTCCATGAGGAACATTGTGCGAGCCAGCCCCAGGGTGGCCAAGAGATTGTTCACTTGGATAATCGTGAGCGTCACCTGTTTCGGTATCCCCTTTCTTCAAGAGCACGAGAATACGAGAAACGTGTGGGAATTAGAATATGACAAATTACGGTCGTTCAATATTTTCTTATGTGACAACTTACAGTCCTGTGATTCCGAGTAGCGCTTTCTCGTCCGCATTTCTGGGGATGAGCACTGCCAAAGGTCCTCCAGCTTTGCGTGGAATCCTTCTCCCAAGAATTAAGGAAGGGATTTTACTGCTCTGATTTCCATAAATTTGAGGAATTGTGTCATGAACACGGGTTGCATTCATCACTTGAGCACCGGTTTCTGGGTCAATCTGCAAATATTCACCAATTTTAATCATGATCAGCTTCAACTCTGCAAATCTATCTGTTTCAAATTATATGCTTTATGAATTAAGACCCGAAAATGTACAACTTACAGCGAGCAAGTGGTCAATCAGTCGATCCACGTTGAAACCTGTCTCGGAGAAGTGGTAGTCGCTGATGGGTGTTTCGCCTGGTCTCGTTGATGCCGTGCTGTTGGATGCAGTTGTGCATCCAATCAGCAAAAGTAGAAAGAACGCAAACATTGCTCAAACTTTTTTGAAAACCACGATTTTCGTTGCACAAATTGAAAGGACTAATGCGTGGGTCACACCTTCTCAGATGTCAACTCACAGTGAAATGATGAAGACGATTACAATTTCAGGTCAAAGCATAAAAACTGAGAATGTTGACATTTTGCAACTGTGGTTCAACATTTAGAGAATTTGTATTCATGTCATTATTCACGTCATGTAAAATGCGTAGATTCGCTTCTCTCAGCAAATTCTCTAATTTGTGGGTCATAAATATAAAGACAAATAATTTTGTTTAAACTGATGACCAAGACATGTTATGTCTCCTTGTCACTTTTAGTGGTATGCAATTGATCTAAATCGGATTATTCAGTTTGTTTCTCTGTATGCTCTAATCATTTTATTAATTAAATAATTAAATTCTTGTATGATAATCTTGACCAGAATGAGAGTACATAGCTGCAGAAGAATAAAAACATAATCGTGGTAAACAAATATATGTATTTCTCTCATATCGTCATTTCTTTGTTCAAACTCACTACTCCATTTTTGCAGGACTCTATTTCAGGCACAAGTACTGTAGAATAGCATATAAATCAATTTAGCTTATTATTTTTCACAAAATCCAACACTCAGTTTATCAGACGTTTATCAGGCCAACTTAGGCTCATTCCATTTGTAAGCAACACGTTTGATCGAGTACTAGGAAATAGAGGTGCTAAACGCGTGGGGTTTTAAACTTTTTTGTTTCCTCAGGCCCAAAGGCATCGATTCGCTTATCTCTCTATGAGCGATTCTTGGCTTCTCGATAATCGAGTTTTTCAATACATTTTACATTTCTGATTTTTTTGTATTTTTGAATTTTTGAAAATTTTTCCTATCAACGAATGATCAATGAATGAAATCTGCAAATGTAACCTACCCCTTTGAACCAACACTTTGGCGGCGAAAGCATTTTCAATGCATTTGCAAATTTTCTTTGAACTGCTATATCTTTGCGAAAAAAATTAATTTTCAAATTTTGATTTTTATGATATGTTGTATTTTATATTATGCATCTATGATAAGATTGTGGACAAGATATCAAATATGGGTGCGACGACGATCGTGTGGGTTCAGATGGAATGAGCCCTTAATATGTGATCATAATCTACCAGGTCAGGAAAACTAGGTAATTTGTAACTTACCCAGCGTAATAAAATATCTAATAGTATGATAAATCTACCTATAATAGCAATAAAAATGTACAACCTCACAAAAAAGTACTCATGTATACGTTGTAGTGACGCCTGACGGTACATTTACGTAAAAAACACTGCTTATTTGAAACAAAAAACTGCTGAGTTATTTAAATATGCAAATACTTTCTCCTCCGATGACTAATTGTACGTAGTGACTGATTATTTGGCATTACGTAAATAAAGAAGTGAAGAACATTATCTTTCCAAACTTTTCAACTTCCGTTTGCAATGCACACATGTATTTCCCCTGTATATTTAATACAAAGTATGTATGCATTGAATTCGACATCTTTTTTTCTTACCGAAGTTCAAATAATGTTCAAAATGCCACATAATTGTTTAAAAGGATATACACACGCAACAGTGACAACCTTTCAATAATTTTCAGTGTATGTTCTGCTTTTTGCTTTCCATTATGGAATGCAATTCATGAAATTGGGGTTTGCAGTTTACTCTTAACCGACAACGTGGTAACTTTCTCAACGTTGATTTGCAAACTGTTTAAGCGTAATTAATAAATTTCTCAGTTTTATTGTATACAGCAAGAAACTTTATTACTTCTCTAGCCCAAACATTTTAAAAATAATTATTAGTATTAGTAAATCGATCAAACGTGTAAAATATTTGTCGCATTTGTGATAAAAGGGGAAATATTTTTACCGGTGTGTGTGATTTAGGAAGCTATTTGTTAACGACACGTCAGGTAGTATTTTGTATGAGCACAACCAAACGAACTAATTATCATCACAACTTAATTTTCTTGTCTCGGCCTCGCTTGTTGCGACCTCCTTGAGTATCTTGTGAGGATGAATATCTCGTATCGGGAAGTTCGTCGTCGTCACCACCACCACCGCTGCTATCATTCCTATTGCTACTATTGTGTACTCTCGACGATTCGAATTGCTTAGCGAACAAGGCCGCAATACCGGGTGACTTGCCAGCAGTCACATTTTGTAGCTGGGTTTGACTTATTCCGCTTTTTCGACCTTGTGACACGGGAGGGTTGAAAGACCTATTCGACTTGTTACTATTTCCAGCTTTTGTGCCTCTTTTGGGGATGAAATCGGTGGAGTCGGTGCTGCTCTCGTCGACCGAGTAGGAGGACGGCTCGATGTGGAGACGACCATCCGGGTAGCGAGGAGCGTTGTTAGGCAGTAAATATGAAGACGAAGCATTTTCGTCGCCTCCACCAATCCCTACGTTCATCAGGGAAAGTGTGAACGTTCCGTAGGGCGAAGGGGGCGCGAAAGTAGACTCCGTGGGGATCGGTCGGGCCAACATTTCATCGCGAAAACATTCCATATTGTTCTTCAAGGGGAAGAAAGTTGTAAAATTTTGGACCTACGAAATAAATAAAAGTCGTTAATTAGAATTAAATTAGATTAATGCTCGTGTAAGAAAAGTATGGATTAGAATTATGGGTGGAAACTTAATATGAAAAAAAAATGTGTGTTGGTACTTTTAATTAAAATATTGTCATCGTCATCATCTAAAACTTATCAGAAAGAAAGTCACACAGAATAAGAATTCTGTCTGATCAAACAGAATATTATTGGACGAATCTCTGATTCGTGTTTTTCTATTTAATGTTGGCGAATCATCCTTTTGCATAATAGCGAATTTTTCGGCATGACAATATCCAGACAAATAAATCTAAATTCTGTACTAAACAGTTTACATATTCTCAAACTTTTAAAAATTACCCAATAATATTATAATAATATTACCCAGTAATAAATAGACAAATTTAGCATTTTTTTAAATTATCAGGTCAATACTTTGAATACACACAGAGTCGTTTTATAAAAATAAACGTGTACGTACGGAGGACCGAATCCACCGAGAAAGAGACTGAATGTAGCGTGGGTTTTTTATGTAACGATCATCAACGAGAAGAATTGCGCCCCAGTCTTGACGATGGCGAATGCAGCGACCGAGAGCTTGATTCAGAGCTCTTGAGTAAAATTATAATTAAAAATTATTCAGTAATCTTTCTCCATTGACGAAAAAACTTCTAATCCACATTAAATTGTAGGCACTCACCTGAAAGCTTGAATGTCATACCACTCTCCACCTGGCAACAAACCTCGGCTTACATTCGCCTGATTATAGTCCCGCTTTAACTTGACCTGCATGTCGTGAAAATTTGGGAAAGGAATTCCAATCTACAAAATTAACAAGATCCACATTCAATTGCAGAAATCAAAGGGCAAATAAAACAAGGCATGGGTAACTACTCACACATATTACAGCACGGGCATTGTTATCCGAAAAGTCCAGGCCTTCGCTAACTTTTCCTCGACACACGGCCAAAAACAGGGCCCCTGTCACGCCACCGTCATCCTAAGATAAATTAAAAACCAATCAGTGATAAGTTGTGACAAAATTGGCCAGAATAAGAAATAATTTTAGATCCTTTGAAATTGTGAAGACAAGTAAAATTCGGTTTTTAAGAAACGCCAAAATTATCACGAAATTGAGAAATGACATTTTAAAATTACTCCATCATTCGAGCATATTTTTATGGTTAGAATATGCATATCAACGTATAATGCATCAATGATGCACCATTTTTTAGAAAATGTTGAAACTATTCTATGTACAGATTCTGCAGCTACGTTTTAGCTCTATGGTGGAGAATTAAAAAAGTGCATTATACAAAATATCCAACCTCTTCAGATTCAGATCTTTTAATAGACGCGTAAAACTCGTTCATGGCAACTTCAAAATCGCCCGGACCAGACCTTGGCTCGATGACGATCAACTTCTTCTCTTCCAACTGTCGATACCTCATCGTCAATCTCCATCTGGCCAAAATATCTCAATTATTTATATTCCCACCGTTTTTACAATGAATGCAGGAAATCTAACCTATCAACCATTTTACCCATCATTTGGTACGACGGGAAGAAGCAAAGCACGCCATGTGGCATTGTGTCACACACGTATTGAACAACATTGCCAACCTCATCCTGATAACATAAGCTCTGTGCGCTTTGATAACTCCCATTCAAATTTACACCGGACGGACCAGTACCAACGACTCCGGCCCAGACCTAAAAATTCATCCAGCCAGGAATGAAAATTAAAGCCAGGAACAGGACAAATTTAGTCATAAATATGGTCATACCTGATTTTTATCAATCACATGGGACGCTTCCAACTTGAAGGGAAATGGCGTGCCCAGCTCAGACTCGAATGAATGCATAGGTGACAAGGTGCCAGACGTGAGGACGATGCTGTGAACGACATCGCGAATTTCCTACAAAAAATTCCATATTTGATATTTTTTCTACAAATTTCCCCCACTTTTTCTCACCCCAAAAGCCAGCGCTGGGTTTAAGCACCACACGTTAAGGGATAGGGTCACGAAGGTCATAAAAGGCCCACTCTGCCCGTCGCGTCGCCTTTTTTCCATCGACTTGATCAGTGCGATTCGAAAGTCGTCGCGATTACAGCCATTGTTTTTGTACATGTCTTCAAAGAGGCGGAAGACGTTTTCAATTATGGAAATTGAAATGACTGAAATGCTCGGTTTTTCAAGTCTGGCTCGAACTCCGCGTTCCTTGGCGGTTTCGAGGTCTCGCTCGCGCTGATCTAACACTGCTGTGAAGCACGCCTGTTAAAAATATGTATGAAAGTCGTCAATTTTTGCATGATTCCTAAGTTCGTATAAATTTCAATACACTAACTTTAGTAGATTTCACGCTACGCTCGTCCAGTCCAGAGAATTGCAGAGCAGCAATAATTTCAGTCCCATTCCAATACTTTCCTGACGTATTGTACGAAATGTCTTGCAGATTTTTGCTCTGATCGTCAATCCAAGTGCAAAAAGTAGAGAGCATGGAAGCCTGGGCAAAATTAAAACATTGTAACAACATTATAAACCAAATTTTAAAAACTGCTTATCATGAAACTACAGTGGCACTAATTTCACTTAAATACACATGGAATCAATTTTCTAATTAATCAGCATTAATTACGAGACAAAATATAAGACTCTTTACATTGCTTTCACAAAATTAAAAGACAGATGAAATCATGAGTAAAATTTGTAGCCAAAATTTTCACTACACATTTGTGAAAACTTTGTAAATTAGGCAAACATATAAAACCTACTTCCAGTTTATATACATATTTACAAAATTTAATTTCCCACTAATTTGCATGACTAAAAAACATCTCCATTTCCCGTCTCCATACAATTAGCCTGGCACAAAAGAGCTTATTATTAACAACGTGACATTGACAGGCCTAGAAAATGCTGAAAGCTTCACAATAAATATAATAATCCCCTCTCCCCTCCTTCTCATAGGAAATTCATCCCTTAATAAATATGGCGATCGGTGCATACTCCAAAAAGAAATCCTATTCATCATCCCTCAACTCACACACTCCTTCATTTCATTTCAATTCTTCTCACTGGGGATGGAAGTGAGTGCATCGCGTCCTCCTTTCACCCAATCCAAAATGAGAGTGGAAATAGAAATAAATCCGGATCCATACTCATCAAATGCCCTCCTGGGATTCTCATCCTGCCATGACACAGACCAGAATGACTCATCGTCATCAAGGGGCCGTACGGAGAGTTGCTAAACTTTTAACCCCTTCAGGTTAGCTCATCTATCGACGCAGCACATCCATTCTGCACGAAGCATCAGGAGGAGGACCGAGATTGAAATATTTCTCTTTTTTTATCCCATTTGGACCCTTATCTCACTTACAATTTCAGCCAGCGCGTGAGGCTCGGCTCCCCCGATGGACTTGACTTTCTCACAATCCTGCATCGCCTTGGTCATCTCGTGATGTTTGAGAATAAAACTGCCCGCTTCTCGTGACGCATCCTCCATGTTGTGAGCCTCGTCGAAAATAACGACTTGGTTTTCAAAGTTGATATTCATCTGGAAATGGAAATTTATAATCTTTTCAAAATAGTAAAAAATGTATCCAGTCAAAAAATTTATACTCACACTGTTCCTAATACTGGGATCAATGAGGTAGTTGTATGGGCAGAAAATTATGTCGGCGTTCGCCATTAGAAACCGAGTCGCGTAGTAGGGACACGCTTTGGCCTGTAAGAATTAAAATGTTAAAATGAGACCATTATTTGGTCGGAAATATTTATTTCTCTGTAAGAAATTGGACATACGACTCGTCCCGCTTTTACGAAATCTTCCAAATCGTAGCCGGGATAAACGCCGTAATTTTCGAGATAGTTGAAATTCCCAAATTTTCTCGCTCCATTGTGATAACTGCAACCATCCCCCTGCAGAAGAAGTAGCGGTTAGGTAAGAAATATGCAAGTTTTCAATAACAGCATCACAGAAACAATTCCATTTTACTCCAATCTTTGAGTAAAACTTTGAAAAGTTGGAAAAACGTGAGTGAGAGAGAACAGAAAAGCTTTCCGAAATCCGTTTTCACCATGTAAAACCGGTTTCTCGGGTTTATTACATGTATACCAACGGATTCCGGGTTTGACATCTTTTAAGTACGCACTTATATTTGTTATCTTGTCCCAAAGTTTACAATCTTGGCGATCATGAATTTAATAAAATTTCACTTACAGAAAGGGCCGAATTGTCCAACATTTCTCGACATTGCTCATTCTTATTCGGAACACCGTTCAACATCGGGTTGATACAGGTGTGTTCTCGACTCGCGAGTATTGCAGAGCTAAAAAAAATATACACAAAGGCAAAACTCAAAAAACTGAAGTTGAAAGAAAGCCATCACAATAGTAATTTTAGGGAAAAAATCAATCCCCGAAATGAAAATGACGCTCCCTCCCCGTCATCACCATGATACGAATCAGTTCTGCATGGCATGAAATCTCTCTCTTTCTCTGCATTAATCAAACTCTCTGGAAAGTCAGAAGACCAAAAAGGCCTATGGAAAGAGAGGGAAGGAGGGGAAGGGTACGATCAGGGGGAGGTTAGTTAGTTAGTTTCGGCGATTCGATTCCACTAGAAAATTTCGCTCCCCTCTCATGCACATCATAAAAATGGAGCACACAGTGTACGAGAGAGTGTAAGGTTTCAAGTGGTGGTGGTGGTGGTGTTTTGCTCTAGGGCGACGACGACACGATGGAATAAGAGCTCTCATCTCATCGTCTTCTCTGTCATGATATCGATCCCCGTCATCCAGGGTAACAAATTTCTCACGAAAAACACCACGATGATCCGAGGCGAGACTAGAATAGAACTTTTTTTCTCTCTCTTTCTCTGACCAAACGAAACCAAGCAAATGAAATGACCAGCCAGGAGACCATAGAATTCAAGTAAATGTCATCGTTTCGTCGCCATCCTCCTCCTGACCTCTCACATGATTACCTTGAGGCTCACAAAGTACTAGAATTGTCACCACCACCACGTTTCGTCCTCCTCTCTTTTATGTCAATCCCACAAGTTGAGAGTCTTGAGGAGAAGTCTTGCCAGGGCAGAAGTGCGGAAACCGAAACCCACCATTTTCAACGAATCTTCCTCTTTTCAAATGCAAAAATAGTTCAGACCTCCTTCACATCACATCACTTCACAATTTATTCTCCACTTTTTTGTTCCCACTCGGAATTCCCTTCAAGAAGCAGCAGCACCAAGTTATTCATCCTCATATCATCCTTAAACTTTTTTATACCCGTGCAGAAAGGATGTCAAGGAAGGCGACATCCTCAAAAAACGAGAACTTATCTTCATCCCTTCTGCACCGCCGTCAGCTGACTGTCTAACAACTCGCAAGATTTTCATTTTTTTCATTCCTCATACAGAATTATACTACATTTTTTCAGAATTGTTTGTACTCTCAATTTTTCTTTAGTATCTCAATTCTCACAAAAATCTCATCGTTAGCGAGAGAGAGTTGAGAGCCTTAAAATCAAATTAATCTCGTCAGAGTGGATAAAAAACTGTCACAGCACGATTTCCACTCTCCACGATGTCTCAAGTCTCTAATTATCCTAATTACGAGCTCGAACAGGGCTGGATTAGATTTAGTGAGAGGAGACTATTTTTAACTTATTTTTAGACCTAAACCTAAATTAATTATAGTCGAACGTAACGAAAATCAGTTCAAAGTTCAAGTATTACTTATCGCCACGGGAGATGGGATACTTTCACCAAAAAGCACACTAATTACCCATCTACGGAAAGAGTGGTATAATCAAATAATTCTAAACTGATTACAAGATTTTTTTTCCTACGAAGAAACTCACTCAAGTATTTATCCCCTTCATTACGGAAATCACATTACATCAATAAATGAGCTTATCTTTAATCAGTTTTACTTACTCGTCGAAATAATTCCCTTAAAAAAATATCATACGTTTTCAAACAAATGGTTTCAAAAGTATTTAGTTTTAAAAAGTTTTCAAATTTCTATAATACCGTTATACCAATCCCTACATATGTGAAATCAGCAATAAATGAGCTTTACTCAGGGTTTACTATAAGAAATAGTTCCCATCAAAAAACAAAATTTACACAAAAGACAAACGTAAAAACAATATGATAAGTTGTATTATTTTGAGAAATAATGGGTTAAAATTCCTAAAATGAAAAAATTCCATTAGTAAATATGTATTTTCCAAAATTTTTCAAGTTTCCCGATATCGTTATTAATCCTTACACAAATTCTCCACTTTACACATGCACGCACAAATATAAGTATTTTACCAAAATTTTCGAAATTTTGCAAATTTTCCCAATATCGTTATTAATCCCTACATGAATAATTCCCCACTTGACGTGCATACACATACATCCACTTAAAGTCTCAACAAGTTCAACAAAAACCCTTCCATGCAACGAAATGACCCAACTTCAAACAAAACCCTACGTCAAGCTGCACCCAAGCCTTGCATGCGTATCAATTCGCCTCGCCAGTCTTTTAAAGAAGACCAAATAATAAACAAAAAGCGAGTTTCGGGTTCGAATTCCACACACGGAAGGAAAAGAAGAAAAAAAATGAACCATTTTCGAAACTGGATAAAATAAAAACACAAAGTTCAAATATTGACCATTGTTTCGTATTTCTTGGCTGGAAACATTGGAGAGAGACAAATGTTTCCTCTTCTCAAAGGAAGATGAGCATCTTTTCATGAGCTGATGAAACTGATAGGTTTTCTCTGCAAACACACGAGAAGGATGAAAGAATATTAGCACAACAACTCACAGGCCGCAAACCTATCCAAACTAACAAAACCGCTTGAACAATCACAAATAATAAGAGAAAGGAGCAGTAGTAATAATAAGAAAAAACGGTATTAACAAAACTCAAAGATAGGAAAAGATATTATTATCCCCGTCTCATCCTAAAGAAACCTTGTTCAAACAGATTTACTTTGACGTGGAGTTTTTTTAGAGAGGACTTCGAAATGGCAAAAATTTTCGGAAGGTGTGTGTGTGTGGAAATTTAAATATTTTATCAGTGGTAAAATATCACAATGTTAATGTCCACATAGTTTTCAGGTCAAAATTCGGAGCATTCGTGTTAATTGGTATGTTATTTTGAGGTATTGATTAACCATCTTCAACGGGGGCTTGGTCAGACGGTAGAATTTATTGTGCCTCTATTTTAGTTAATCTCATAAAAACACGTGATCGGGTGGTAATTACAAAAATTAAAAACCACCACGTGTTAATAAATGGTCATGTAGCTCATTAGCCCTGCATCGTTATTTAGGTTAATTGGCTGGTAACTAGAAAACTTAAAAACTACGACGTGTCATACAGATCTACATACGTAACTCGTCAGCCCTAAACTGATCAAATTGTTGATTTTTAGTGAGAATACTTAAAAATGAAAATCTCTTCCTACCCCGGATAGATTTATTTTTACTAAACATGATAAAACGTATAGTCTATTTTTTATTCGTTCTTTTTCAAGTCCTGCTGTCCACTTGGTTGCAGAATAGTCCACAAATCGCAATATTATTACTACTTGAGGCAGATTCTTCCTCTTATTGCCGATTGTGTACACACACTACTTTGGCTTATTTACTTTTGCCCATCATTACCTCAAGACTTGGTTATTTGCTAGATACGTACATTTATTGAAAAGTAATCCCTGTAAATAGTGTCTCATTAAATGAGCACAACTCTCAACAAAATCTGGTCGGATTGGAAATTGAAAATGTTTCTTGATCTTCTCTCAAAAACAAATCTCTACAAAGTGGAGAAAATATAATATGCAGTTGAGCATATCCACAAAATCATGCAATAATGTCGGTACAATTTGAAATTTTGATATGCAGCAACCTACTAAACCTTCTCACAATTGATAAAGAGCTGTGAACAAAATATAGCAGTCAAATATTCTGATCATTATGTTGAAAATCAGGGTAAAATAATATATCGATCGTTTTGGTCCTTTTATTTAGGATAGAAGTAAAGGTAAATGAGCGTGATTTGCGTTGAAAAAGAGCATCACGGAATTAAGCCCGAGTATTATTTACTTAGTGAAAATAGATGACAATGTGACAATTTGGCGGAACTAACTAATTCTAATCCCCTTACCGGACACTTTTGTAGAACGTCTTTCTCAGTTCGCGAGTAATCTGGGCAATCTGCTTGTGGGTTCGTGTACAAAAGAAAATTTTGGGCACTCTGAAAAAAATAAATCCTTGTTAAATTATTTTAAAAAAAGAAGTTTTTTTGTCTAAATTTACGTCAATTTCTTCTCCGGGGGTACAAAGTAGGGCTTGTGTTCATCTAATTTAGGACTCTCTGGTGGTGGTGGTGGTTTGGTTGACACTTCCTCCGCCTTCGAGGAGGCGATGGGATTCTATTTATAACAAAAAAATTGTCCCCTCAAAATTTACACATTCCGTGTTCGGATCGAGACGAGATATATTTTCGAAAATTTTGAATTTCGTTTCAATCGGAACAGAGCGTTTTACACATTCATTTACATAAATAGATTTCGGACGCTTCGACGTCGGTTTGAAGTCGTCATCACTGTCATCCGTGAGTTCATAGATGGGTGGGGCACTTCCTCCTCCTCCTCCTGCCTGGGTTGGAAAATATGGCGACGATTCCTCCACTTTTACGTCCTCCACCTTTAGAGCATCTAGTTCAAAGATAATAATTTATGTACTTTAAGAAATTTCTAAATGCCCATTAACTTAATAAAATCATTGTGACATGGAAAATGTGTTGACAAGAAGCACACTGAACCATCAACCATACATCATAGTTTTCCACCCTATTGTCCATACTAGGACGACATATGTGTGTACTATAAGTGCTATAAACCCGATCCAAACTGCATGACGTGCGACCATTAGCGAAAGAGGGAGAGAGAAGTGGTTGTAATACCAAAAAGTGGATGAAATGCAGGGATAATGATTACTTTTTCGACCAGATACACACACACACACGCCACTACCACGACAAAAACAGAATGCATACATACGTACGACCAACTGGGAGACTAAAGTGAAATAAAATCACTCCACGAAACCGCTATGACACATTGTTTGACTAAAACCTAGGCTACAACACGTGCACCCAAGGACTATATACTTCGATTTGACATCTGAGAACGAACCGACGGTCTAATTGCTTTCATTGCAACCATGCCGATGGTGGACTTTCCTATCGGGTTCCTATCAGTCGTGGTGGTGGCAGATAACGAATACTCTACGTCTTCTGTCTGCCCGTCTCGTGGAGGAGAAAGTGAGTGATGCATGTATGTATGTACAAAGTTGTAGACGTGTCTCCCGCATATGCAATAAAATGAAATAAAAGTCGAAATAATGAACTACTGGAAATATGGCTGAGGTGGATGGAGTGACCCTTCTCACCTGGCTGGCTCGTACCCTCCTAATTGCCCCGCATTAAGGACAAATCCTTACATAAAGTAGAAAGTGGTGTTTGTCCGTCATAAAGTAATTATTGCTCTAATGCATACGTAATCCCCAACCCGTTGTAAAAATGTAACCTCTAATAAATCCAGATGCAAATTTGTCCCTTTTAACTCCCAATAAAAAGGGGGCAGGCAAAGCAGTAATAATAATTTACAAACTAGCGTCCTTTTCGCTTAATCAATAGCGTCAACTCCAATCTAGCCCTCACACCAGACGAGTTGGTTTAAGGGAACGAAATTCTGCCACAAATTGGGCGAAATATTGCGACCTTCCTGTTTCTCAAATGCTCAGACATGGGTGAAAACGGAGGAGGAGAGGAAATAATAGGAATATAATGCGAAGGTGAGCTGGAATTGATTCCTGTCTGGAAAAGGAGACTCGACGAGAGAGAGAAAGGGAATTATCCGGAGATTGATTTCTTCTCCACACAAAAGCAAAGCCAACAAGACATTGAAGACTGAGGTGCATACATCAGACCCGCGAGTTGCTTCCTTCTTCGTCTTCCTCCCTTTTTCTCAGACGGCTCAAAGAATGTAATTCCGTGGAAGAAGGGAGACGAGATGAAATAACCTCGGGAATTAAATCCAATCCACTAATTTCCTCCACATTCTACTACATACTCCTCCTGTACGAGAGAGAGAGAGTGAAAGTTAGTCAAAAACTGTCACGTTACGGGTCCTGCAAGCTGGATTTGCCCTGCAGAATAAAACCCATAGAAATTTTCTGCAGGATTAGTATTTTTTTAATTATGCAGAATACAATATGCATCGAGCTTTTGTCGAATACTGCATAATTCGACCAGAGTGGGGAAGTGGCACAGTCCTTTTAGTGGGAACATGGTGGGAAGATGATGGTCATGGGACCAGGATGAGAAAACGTGCTCAGTGTCTGCATTACTTTCACTCAGCCAAGTGCAAGGAGAGTACACATGCATCCTTTTCCCCACTATTTAACTACTCCTCCTCTCCTCCCGGACGGTGGTTTGGTTTGGTTTGCTTTTTAGTCGTCGCACTGACGGGTGACTGACTACGTAAAGATAATCACTACTCGCCGTTTTGACACAAATGAGCCTGCTGGCTATTCAAATCCTGCCAGAAAATGTCAGCCCGACCATGACGAGAGAAAGGGAGGGAAAATGCATTAAATCCAATTTCCAGACTGAATACGTAGTCCACGTAAAGAAGCAATCTCTGCACTTGACATCAAAGGATTCACTCTCCTCTTTTACCAGTTTATCCGGCCTGGATGGAAATAGCCTTTTCGAGATAAAACCACCACCACCGACGACCCCGATTGTGACATTTCAATCCTCTCACAAAACTTGACTCATTTCCTTCTCAAAATTTTGTGGACAAGTTAACTCCACAATTTTCAGGATGGGGGCACTACAAAAGAGATGCTGTCTATACCATCAAAATACATGGCGTCCTTTGCCACGTGATGCTTCACTGACATGGCACGAGTTGAAATTGTGTTATGAAAAGCAACTTGCACGACGTAAGCGGAAGGATAACTGCGTGGCACTATGTTCATACGGTTCCAACAACCGAAGGGTGTCCGAAACAGAAAATTGTGCAAAACTTGCATCCGTTCAAAGATTGCCGATGTGCGTGCGTATACATTTTTCTCACCTTTGCCACTTTCACCACCTCCTTGGTTCCGCTGTTGGGCTTGTCTCCTTTCCTGCGCCGCGAGAAGAGCGGCTTCCTCCTGGCGGGCCTCGATCTCCGCATTGATCGCTGCGACACGAGCTGAAACAAACAAGAAAAATCTTGTCAATCTCTAAGAAATTGGTCTAATTTACATACGTGTTCCTCACAATTTCTTCATGGCAATTAAAATCTCCACTTTAACCAAATTAACTAGCAGCATTTCATCACCAAAAACTAAATCAACTTGACCATCACAATTTCACTTTCTATCCCGAAATCTCACAATTAAGAACAATTCAAATCACAACTCACTCAAAATTACGATTAATTCTGATAACTCCTAGAAACTTGGATTACATTCTCCACCCGTCAAAATCGACTAACTAACTCGTTGGCAACTCTCCTCGGACCATAAATATCTCTCCGTCCTCTCCACAAACACATACCGGTACATCAATAAATATGTGCACATCCCGCATGGAAAATTATTTCTTTTTCCATACTAAAAAACAACACAACACATCATTACATGCATCACAACCAATTATCATCGATCTCTACAGGAGCAGAAAAACGGGAAAATAAGTATGAATGGAAATATATTTTTGTTCCCCAAACAATGAGCTCATCGTCGTCGTCATCATCATCATTATTAAATGCCCCACCGCTGCAGAGAGAGAGAGAGAAGGCTAATAATGAAAGTGAACAGGCCAGGCCGACGACGAGGACGACGACTCTGTTACAATAATGCCTACTGCTGATAAATATCTGTCCCTCGATGATGTTCAAGGGGTGCTGCAGCAACAGCCTATTGACAATAATGGAATGAATAGACTTCTTATTTTTTTCAAATAATCTGCTCTCCCAGGAATGAATAAAAAAGGGGGAGGTTTCCCCTCCTTCCAGCCAACTAAGCAGCCCAATTACCCTCCCGGCTGGTACAATGGGACCAAAATCCAGTGAGGGTCCAACCCCTTCCGTCTTTGTTTCGTCATATGTACAGCTTTTGGTCCGCATTGTAGCCTGAGATTGGATTGCAGGGTGAAATTTAGACGGAGGGGAAACGTTTCAAAATCCACATTATTTATTAAGCATGATTTTAATTAAGAATGTATCCAGAAGATAATAATTATTACGTTACGACAAATTGCACAATATCACTTGTGCAGCTCCAACTGTGGTCATCTCTAAAAATAAAGGGCCATTCAGTAAATGTGGGGATTAAACCAATCTCGGAATGAAAATCTGTAGGCAATTGGTACATTTTTCTGCCTAAGAAACGTTTCTAGAAGTGGGCAGAAAATTTCTATAAAATTCATTCCGAGCAAAAGTGTCTTATACAGTTTTGCACTCTGTGGAAAAGTTTGGGGGAAAAAATTGCCTATGCAAAATCTGATTCTGCAGAAAATGTGAATTTAGATGCGGGATGGTCAAATGTGTGAACTTAATGAATGCTCCCTAAAATTAAGCGCCTAGTGAAACACTCTTTTCTTCAATCATCATAGATAATACCAATTTGGGAAATGAACTCGACTCGGTGCACCCGTCAAGCTGAATCACGTCATGGACGTCGACGGCATCCTGATTTTTCTCAAGGCTTCCCTTGTCCCTTCTCATAATGATCTGAAGAGGACAAACAATTTGTGACGAGTTGAATTCATTTCATCATTTTCTCTCTACGTACACTCCACTCGACATCAAACGCCAAACTGGACGAGAAAAACTGGAAATCTCGTCTTTCTCTGCTGAGTAATATGCACATGCTCATCGCAGCATTTTACTTATATGCGTTACTTTACCACCACCACTCATGCCCACTTAGCCGTCTTCACAGTTAGTTAGTGTCAAAAGGCAGGGAGAATTTCGTGAGAGGAAAACCTAGTGAATAAATAAATAAATCCTTCATAATTTGGTAGAGCAAAATTACAGGGTATATATAGTACCCCAAAATTGTATTTCTATTACAACAAATTGTTGCCAAAGTCGCATACCGTACAATTTTGTTGATTTGTGGCAAATTTTACGGAAAATTCTATCGAATTATTAACCCCTATAGATCGTCCTGCTAGTAGCCTTTAATGTTTTTTTTCTATTAATAAATTGTCTGTCTACCCTCTAAAGTGCATCATTCTGCTAATAAACCGAGTTTAAATTAGGGGCACAACGCGACTCTGGTAGAATTTTAATAAAAATGCACAATTTTAAGGGTTACAGGTCACTCTCAAGTCGCATAGTACCTGGATCACTTTGTTCTACCAGCTTATTTACCCTCATCCTGCTAATAAAACGAGTTTTTACACGTTTTGAACTCTTTTTTTTACATCCAGCTCCTTTCCCCTGAATGCCGCACACTATTCATTTGTTTTCATTCATCCTCCTCTCAAACAAATCTGGTCTTCTTCCTCTCTCTCTCTCGGAGGAGGAGGAATGAATTGGACGGATAAATGCGACATGAAAAGGGCATCAGGTTAGGTTGCGTGGAGAGAAAAACAAAGAACAAAGCGTGGAGAGATAAATCAGCAAAGCAATCGAACAAGAAGACAGAGAGATGAGATTAAATCTGAAAGAAAACTGTCCTTTAATCCCGAAGAAGACTTGAACCAATGTTGCTGCAAAATGTCAATGATTAATTGTCCGTGCTGCTATACAAACGTAGAGGAGGAGGAGGACATGATCATGTTCGTCGTAATTTGTCAACCAAACCATGACCGGAATGAGAAATGCTTTGTACATTTTTGTCAACAACTCTACTTGTCAACGTTTCCCTTTGACGAGGAGTGAATACGAGTTGAATATGTAGGTAAATAATCATAATTCATTTTAGATACACAGGCAGAGTGCACATGTGAAACTGAAGGTGGGTTTTTGGTCAGTTAATCAACCTACCAACGTATTTATGCACATACCCAAGTCCGTAAGCACGTAGTATATGGATGCGTGTCTAAATTGATTGAATTGTTTTTCAGAAAAAAAACTTTGACGGAACTATTAACAGTTTTTTTGGTCAAGCCGTGTCCTTATAATTTACACTTTGCCTTCATCCCAAATAGAGACATGGAATTTAGATTTGAAAAGGATATTTTTGTATGTATTTCTTAAAATTTTTTCATAAACTTGTGAAGGTGGACATTATAACGTTAAAAATCATTGATTTTTCACATTTAATTTCTAGTAAACTTGGCATAAATATGTCTTTATTAAATTATTGTGTTACAAAGCAAAATGAGTGACAATTGCTTAAATTTAACCGTGCCAAAAGGTTCACCTTAAATTGAGCGTACTTCCGGAAAAGAACGAGTTTATTAATTATTTACCTTGCTTAAAAATATGTGTTTTGTTCGAAACTAAAGTTAAGACATAAAATCAGTCTAAATTCATAAAATAATATCTGTTAAAAAGTTAAATTACATCGTGTAAAATTCAACAATTTATACTTATCACTAGACAAAAAACTATACGCATTACTCATGTAAATAATTTCACTCGTCACGGTAGCCAAAACTCTACCATCCATAACTCATGTCTCCACAAAAGTCTTGGCAAAACAAACATTCAACACTTTGGTATCCAAAAAAAACGAGAGAGAAGATGAGATTGAATTTCTATCCACCTCTCAACTTTCTCTTTCTCTCTTTCTCTGGGTTTTTCCATATCTCGTCAGTTTTCTAAAGTGGGCATGCAAGTAAAAATGTGCGAGGCTTGACACCCCCACTACTTCCTCGTATGAATGCTGGTGGTCCGTCGGTGGGTATGATAATCGATTGTGTGCCCTGAAAAATTGCTGTAGTGGATAATCGTGGAGGAGAGAGGGTATAGTGCAGGGAGGGGAGGATGTAGTGGCGCATGGAGGGTGGAGAGAACCCGCCATGCAGGATTTTCCGGGTGCGAACCAATGGATGACACCACGGACGCCTCTAACTTCACGCCCTTACGTGTTTCTCACGACGCCCGACGACGACGATGATCACGACGACTGCCACCACGAGTTGCTGCTCTCTCTATTGATTCAACGCCATGATGCTTGTGTCCGGTGAGCGACTCAAATCACACCACAGCCACACACCACGATTTGCTTTCTCTCCACTGCTCACTTCCTTCCTCCAGGGCCGTCCACCTCCCACGCCAAGCTTTCCTCCTAATGCCAAGAAATCGCCAGCTTTTCTCCTTCCTCTTGCTCTCCCATTTTTTTGGTCACCACCAACATCTCGGCAGCTTTTCTTTCTTCGAATCCCATAAAAAAGAGCTCAACACTTTCCTCTCTCAGAGATTGATACATCCGAGGACAAAATAAACACAAATTCGAATCCTCCTGACTGTGCTTGGATTTTGTGGAAGAAAAAACCCTACGTTTTTGAGATGGTTAAAAATGTGTAGCAATATTTAGCTTGCAAAGAGGGGAAAATGAGATTCCATAAAATATTTACATGAGTACTTTGTAAATATGCATCCCTGCTGTGGTGTGGTTTATAATTATGAATTTTGCACCGTTTCCTAAATTAACATGAAATTGTACTCGACATGTTTGTACGTTTCGATCCCGTTGCAATATTAAAGGGCTTCCTTCCATTTAAATGGAAACTTAACAAAGTGATGTGCATGGATTGTAAACCTATAATCTGACCAAGGCAACATTTCACGTATCCTCATGTAGAAAAAATTGCAATTTCGTTGTACATGGCGTGGACAATCCTAGCGTAGAGAAACCGTATAATTGCCGACTATAACAAATAAGGTTCACTTTACCTTGCCTACAATCCAACCTCTGTAAGTGATCCGTTTCATCACGTCAGTAGTAAATAATCCTCCTGTCCGTCACGATTTATGTACGTATGAGTGACACTTACTTCGTCCCTTTCTAATTTTAGCAGCCTTACACAACACGACCACATACGACCCTCCTCTTCGTATCCATTATCTCAAACCCACACGCCTTTATGAATCTTAATAATATTTGTCTGAAAAATTTACGCAATACGAAATTGTAGGCAAAAAATTGCATAATTTTCATCCCGTATTCTTAAAAATATCATTAATGTCTACTTCATCATCAAATTACGACTTTTTCATAAAAGCTTTATCCACAATTAAATCTAATTTTTCACTGATTTGTACAAAATGATGAAAATAGAAATTAAGTTCACCTCTTTTTTAATAAGACCGTGAATATTACTTGATTTACGCTGTACTAAAAAAACGTGTTAAATATCTAACGTCGCTAACGTCAATATATAAGCGATATCATATGAAACGAAACAAAACGAAATTATAAATCTATGTTACAAAAAAAATCGTGAAAAATTTGGAAACAAAGAAAAAGAAAATTAGCTTTCGCCTCAGAATGAAAGTTGAATTTTAATACGCGTTCCACTTCGAAGATGGAGCAGCCGGGTTGGAAATCCTAACATCGCACGCACCACTAAAAGAACTCAAACTCTAAACTAAAACCAAACTCGTCGCCTCTTCACATCAACTTTCCCTCTCTCTTCAGAAACTTTCCAAAGTTCCAAAACTTTCCAACTTCATCAAAGTTTTTGTTGTCTGTGGAAATTTTGTTGTGAAAATATTTACCAATTTTTTTTCTCAAATGTGATTTCGAAATTATTTTTTTACCCGAGAATCGAACTCTAATAATTCTGCATGTACAGAAATTTCTCAAAGTTGCCAGGAATTTACTCTCAAATTTTCCCCCATTTAAAAGTCCATCCACCCACACATTTCTCGTACACATACATATATGTAAATACGACACATTTTTCCCCATGGTGCCAGCGTGATGATGGTGACTTCACGCCACAAACGCGGCATGGATGCATAATTCATACCTAACAATGCGAGAAGGTAACATTTTTATTATCATTGCTATTATCAAGCCCAACTCGGCAGTTACATACTTATCTCAACCAGGCGACAAGACAAGAATCGAAAAAAGCAGGAGGAAAAAATTAGACTCGTCGTCGTCGTCGTCGATGATGACGATGAGAATGCGATGGGACGTGTGAAAGCTACTGCAGACAATTCACTCCTCTCCTCTCGCCCGTATCTCCCATCACAATGAAAATTAGCATACAATAGGACTCAACAATTAAATATAAACCCCTCGTCTTACTCGTCTGTCAGGTTGGGATGGAAAATAATAAATAATGACGAGAATCACCTACATATGGAAATTTCCCCCACGAATCAATCTCTCATCTGCTCGACGCGCAGTATGTACGACTTCATTACCCTCGTGACACTTATTTCAGCCCAAAAATCAACCCAGCCAGGCGGTGGATAACAAGGAACAAAGCGAGGAAGAGAGAGAAAAAAACTAAAATCATCCGTCATCTCTCTCTCTCTCTCTTACCCTTGTCCTCGTCTTGAAGGATCTCTAACAATCAAATCTGTCCCGTCCTCCGCCTTCTTCTTCTTCTCTCCTTTATTATTTCACAGAAATGTTTGACGAGTCACAACTCTGATCTTTCGAGTGGATACGATTGTTTGAAAGCGTCACTAAAAACTTGCCGAGGTGAAATCATCCCTGTAAAAAAATGGCGGCGGTAATTTAAATTCTGCAGCAGCACGGTGACTCGCGATACTTATCGGGAATCGATGCGAAATAACAATAAGGCAAGAAGATTATGGGGAATAAGTATCGGCTTGAGGAGAGATTAAATGAAAGGGAGGGAGTATTTAGAAGGTCTTGTAGGTAAATAATTCTCTGGCCCAATTGGGACCACTGGGCGGATTGGATTAGTATTTAGATGTGATGGACACTCCACTCGGCAATAATAATGAGTCGATGTGATGTCATTGTTCATCACGGTAAATAGATTACCATCGCCCATGCTGCACCCAGAGGTTGGATCAATTAGGGAGGAAAAGTATTACACAATTGTGTCCAACCTTTCGTGTATGATTTGAATATCTGGATTGAAAATGAAGTATGACGAAAACATGCATCTGTTCCGTGGAAAGGATGTCGTCTCATTTGTCTCATGGTCAAAATGGCCTAAAATTCATGACATCCTTTCTTCTCCTTCCGGACACTTGTTCAAAATGGGATCGAGATTAAAACTTTGGTCGCTGCTTTAGATTAGCTCCATCTCATTATTGCGATGCTTCTGCGTGTGGTCCAGCAGTGCAGTGCTGATGAGCAGTTGGTTGTTTAAAGTGTCACCGTGCTCTCTAGTTAAGTAACATTGGTTGTTTGTCCGATGGATGGGATGAGGTCAGAGCGAAGGAATCATTAAATGTCTCCCTGTCGATGGTGTGTGTGGTACGAGAGAGTAGTTAGTCGTGTCCCATTCTCTTAATACCAATTATCTCAAGCCTCTCATCGGAAGGTCGTCCTCGTCGTCGGTGAAACAAAAGGCAGGTAGCACATGGATGGATGGAAAACAATTAGAACTCAACTTTTTGGGGAAAAAATCAGCTCCTGGTCTCTCCTCCGCCTTTATCAAACACCGCTGTCTCCAAGCCCATTAGACCACTTAAACTGTCCGCCTGCCCCCTTCACAACAACTGCTCAGGTACAGCTAACTCCTATCCGTGTGTGTGTGTGTGGGGCCAGATAAGCAGTTTGTTACCCAACTAATAAATGAACACCAATCCATCCACCATCACCAAGTGTCGGAAGAAAGTGTCACTACCAGTTATGCAAGGACGACCCTTCTACCATTGTCTTGACACACACACACCGACAAATATCTGTCCTTTTAATAGGAATATGTACACCAATTCCTCCGTAATCAATCAGTCAGTCAAACCAGACTGGGTTTCGCGTAAAAATTGTGTATAACGGGAAAAAAGAGGGTTTCATATAATTTAGTTAATGGATTTGTAATATAGGCTGAAATTTTAAAAAGTCTGAAAAAAGTAAGGTTTCAGGTAGCTTATACAGGAATTTGGTACTGATTTTTAATATGATCGATGGACAAGTGGTAATCACCAATCATCAAACATTAACTGCTCTTTCTTGGTTTAATTACCAGTTTAATTGTGCCACCTGTATTTTTCCACACCAGACCCTCCTAATTACTAGCTAAATAATGGACCATTCTTTAATTACGCAATGAAACAAGTGGTCCAAGTTAGCTCCTTGAAATGTTGTGATAAAACTTGACCATTTGTTCCCCACCATGCACGAAGGGTCCCTCCTGCATGGTCAGTATTTAGTTGACAGCGAAATAAAATATATCACATCCCACCAGGGAGCTGGATGAGACAAGAGAGAATCCAGTTTTATTTAACGCTGAATTTTAAAACTAACTAAACTTGCCCATCCATCCATCTGCTGATAAGGTTGTAGACATTTTTATTGTTATCCACTCACCCTTATCTCTCCTACGTAAGGAAAGCGTAGAGAGAGAGAGATGATATTGTCTCCTGGCATCTCAACAATGTGACGATCAGCACGACGATAACTGTGTCGGAGAGCGTTTATAATTTCAACTTTCTCACGAAGACAAGACTGAATTCCTCACCTTCACGAGCACACAAAAAAAGGATAACTTTGATGAAAGATGTATCACTTTGCAACTGTCAAACTCAAGCCACGACACAAATTTTAGGTGAAAAAAAACAGTTCGAATTTACAGGGTGTCGTGTTTTTTAAGACGTACTTTACCCATGTGAAAATCAACCTAGTGAAAAATTTCATATTTTTTCATACAAGACGTGTACAATTCTGTACAATGTGGAAATATGCAGGATGACTCGTGTAGAAATTTTCTAGAGGATTATGCACTTTGGCCAGAAAAATGGACCGTTTTTTTCGATTTTGTGCCCACGCCAATTAAAAAAAACACCATGTCGGTAGCAACCCTGTCACTTTCGGCAAGCGTTTTTATCTGGTCAAGTATTTACAAAGTAGCGACACAGCTACCAACTCTTTTTTACAGATGGTTGACGTATCTCTCTTGTCCAACTCTTTTTACAATTACGCCCTGCTCACTACCAACTACTGGAGTTGCCACTTTAATATTATGCATGTCACAATCTATCTCCGTCATTAAATTGTTGCCTACTCTCCTTCACCTTTTTCGAATCATCAATCAATTTACGGTCAAAATCTCTACTTATCGATCCTTCGTGCACAAATGTGCACATAGGTAAATGGCGGTTCAAAAAAACTTGCAGTTTTCTGTGCAAATATATTTCTCCTTTGATCTCGTGCTTATCAGGATTATGTATCCGGGGAAAATAACATGTAAAAAAAAGAACACACATTTTTTTTAGAAAACTTTAAACTTGTATAGTTTCAAAACGTACCATTTTTTACGGTTTTTCCAGCCGAGCAATATGTGCATAAATAAATAACGATTCTTGCATTCCACACGAAAGAAAGCAAGATAACCTTCAAAATTTAAACGCCGTCCAAATCCAAACGAGCTCTACTTTCTCTTCGACTGCCTTTTAGGAGAAAACATTGCAGAAAAAGATGCAATGTCATGCTCGAGAAGGGACGAAATCAGAGAAAGAACTCCAACTGGACGTAATGTAGGAGAAAATAAGCTCCCAACTCCCATGTATGTACTACATACATAAAATTCGAACAGAATGCGAAAAAAGGTTGCGAACATGGATATCAAGTCAGACAGAGGGAACTATGTATACATTTTGGTTAATTTAGCCTCACGCAGGGCATCAGCATCTAGAAAAGTGATGACATAACATCTCTTCGCTGCTCAAAATGAACACAATGACTTCTTACTTATTATGCAAGTGAGTGAACCGTTGTGCATGTCGCAACTGTAAAACAAAAAGGAGTGAAAGAGTCGCACATGACAATGCGTGCGTATAAAGAATGCATGTCCCGATACGTAATAAAATGCATGACACACCATAATCAAGTCTACAAGGTACCAAATTTACATAGGTATGCACATGGCAAAATCTGATAACCAACAAATCCTCGAGTACTCGTGTCAAGTTATATGGATCTGAATTTCGCATCATTTTCAACACCTACATATTAATTGACTTACTGGACAACGTCTCATCTGCCAAGTGGGGCACAAAATAATGGTAAAAAATCACACTTTATGCGGAAAGAATTAGTGATTTTTTGTTTGTCAATTTTGACCCATGTTACCTCAACCCCGCTTCATCTACATACACACATGGTCCTACAAGATATAGTGAACTGAATATGGATGTACCAAGCGTTACATACATCAAAGTATGATGACGTGTACAATGCAATCAGTGCAATTCTGAGTGGGGAACACATATTATCGTCAGAGAAATTCAATCACTTTCGTCTTCAGGAACAGGCCCCCATCCATACGCTGCGGATCACTTTATTCTATGAGATCTCTCTCTCTCTCCGCCTGTCAACGTGTTTCAGATCTCTTTTCATTTCACTACTCGCTCTCTCTCATCAAAGGAGAGAGAGAATTTTAAAGGCGGAAGACCTCTCGGTACGGATTACATGTATTTCCCGGCAGCCTCTCTCCTGCCGTGGAAGGCGTGCCTTTTCCTTTATCCGAGAGATGCTTTTTTCCATGAGCAACTCTTTCCCTTCAATCAATTCTTCGCTGCTCGCTTTTGTACAAGTGGTGCTGGTGGTGGTGGTAGAAAAGCTGGCAAAAAAGGAGAGAAATTTGATCAGTTTCCATTTCAGGAGCCCATTTTATGTAGCTGCAACGCGACGGTAAACCAAACCACGGGTGGGTTTGATCCAATCCAATCGGTGCAGTGATAGGATCCATGACCAGGTCGGTCTTGTACCGTATTTGTCACACGGCATACACGGAACGATTACTAGTCTACCAATAAATAGGCGATTTATATATTACAATAGAATGGTAAAATTAAGGCAGAAACTTTCACCAGAAAAAAAGGGGAAAAAATGAAACGAGAATTGTTATAGTATTTGTTGTGGAATTTTTACTTAAATGCGATTTTTGTTCTATCTGGAGAAAACTAATTTACGTTAAATCATCGATAGTAAAAATCTCTTAAAAATACATCCGTCCTAGTAAATAATTAGTGTAAGCCTAAATCCTCCGTGTGTAGTAAACGGTCAAGATGAGAAAGAACTTGCATACCAATGAGATTATCCCCATTTCATAATGCCCATAAATAATCCTACTTCAGTAAGTCCCAGTAGTCGATAATGGAAGACGTTTTTTTATAAAAACACCCAAAAATACGCTTTCCATATTTTCCACAATTTTTAACACTGTAAAATTAAGAGACGCAGACTCTTATGGAACTGTACGTACCATTTTTGCGGACTTGTTAAATTTATCAAATTTGTTTTACAAAAATTAAGTGCATATTTAAGTTGGAAATTCCGGAAAAATTCAAATGTCTCTCACCCCTCAGAACTTTAAGTAACCATCACTTGACGAATCCCCCCGAAATAATTGTAAGATGCACTGGTGTGCATAAATAAATTTGGCCCAAGCACAAGTGCTCAACCCTGTCCAGGCTGTGTGATAATTACAGAGAGCCATGTATAAAAATTATGCTGGGCGTGAGACAAGACCACACCACTAGAAGGAGAAGAAGAAGGAAAATGTATCATTAATTTGCAGTCGGGCCCCTCCCCCTCCGTCAGGTATGTTTGTTTAAGCCATTATATACGACCCAGCAGTGCCTCTCTCGTGGTGAACAAGGGACAGGTAAATAAATAAATGAGGGGTGAAGAGATGCATCCGTAAAAGCGATAAACTTCTGCAGACTATTTATGACTCATCCTATCATACAAGGACTAATAAATTATTGAGGCTATAAAAAGGTAAAAATTGACTACAAGACATCCCATACGAGATCTGGATACACGTAACATTATACATTTTACGCGTGAGCAGCAGGAGCAGCAATAATAATATAACCCAGAGACAATAGGGAGAAGAAAAGTCGAGATTTTTTTACCAAAACATGCTACAAATTCCTACCAAGCAATAATAAATGCAAGTAGAAATTCTTATTGGGGACCCTCCATGCCGTATAGCTTTGGGACGAACCAGTTTTTCCCATTTGGACAAGTTGCGTGGAAAAATACCGTTTTTCATGTATACCCCATCATCACCCAACTTAAAACAAACAACACTTTAGTTACTAACTTATATCTAAAAATTATTGGAGACGTGAAAAAACATCCACCACCACCAAATCCGACATGATTTACACAAATGGACACACCATCACGCCGAAATTATGACGGTATTCAAATTCCCATCCATTCTAGAAAATAAAATAAATCCCCACCACGTCCAATACCTTGTTAAAATCTTACACAATTTTTACCCCCATCAAAACTAATGTATTTTTATAATAGCCACTTAAATACGAACGGGCCCATTACACGATCGTAATTCGTCTCATCCCCCAAGCCCCAATTTATTGAGTAAAAATCTGAATAAATACCATAGAGTTCAGAAATCCAGGGGAGAAATAATATCCAAGATCGTGAAGATCATGATGATCATCTATCTATGTATGTATGCACAAGTACGTAATTAAATTAAGGGGAGAATGCAGCATAAATAAATTCCACGAGGACAAGTAGTATCATGTCACTGGATACATTTTTACTAAATAAATCCTTCCGAAATTCTTGTCCCAACTTTTCCCCGAGATTCCTTCCCCTAAAAAAATAAAGGTATTTACTTGACTCACACTCAAGTAAAAAGAATGTGTCCGCAGCAGCAGCAAAAAAATGCCGACAAGACGAACCGAGTGCGCAATAATATAAGTTTGCAAGGCAAGTAAAAGACACTGCGATGACATGAAGTGACAAGAAGTGAGTGTAAACCTTTCTCACATTTTATGACCATTGTTGTCTCGTCGTCACACATATTTATTTGTTTTAGGTCGAGTCGCCACTAGTTAGTTGGTCCATAAAAAAGGTGCACATCACGGGTTTTTTTAGCAGGGAGGTGAAAGGGCTGGATGATGAAGTGTCTCTCGGAGACTGAAAAGTCAGCGGGAGGGAGGACGAGATGCGGACGGAGATAGTGTAGACACTTGAGAAAACAAGGACAATGCTGGCAAGTCATCTCTCTCTCTCTCTCTGACGTCGTCACTCATATCGCGGTCACACCATTTTTTGTGGTGGGGTTGGACCATTAATTAAATGTGTGGGGAAAAAAGGAGAGAATTTTACCGTAATTTAGGCTCATAGTAAAAAAAAATAAGGGGCGAATGAGAGCTTCGACCTCATCTCGTAGTATGAATGACCCCTCACTTTTACTAGTCCAGATTAAATTGAAAAAGTGAAATTGAAACGATTCTACTCACCGTATTCATGCCGCTGCCAGGCTAGCGATGCGCACAAGAGAGCCAACGTTTTCCCACTTCCAGTCGGACTTTCGAGAAGACAGTTTTTATTCTGCTTCAGCCCCTGGATGACCTACGGAATAATGAATGATAATGATAATCACATCAAGATAAGCCACCACTCTCACACACTCACCTTATTCATCATCGCAATCTGTGAGGGATAAGCCTTCGCCGGGAATTCAACTTTGACCCCGGAAATCGTATATGTCGTTGCATTCGAGCCTCCCCCTGCGGCACCCGACTCACCCACCGCCCCACTGCTAGCACACGTTAATTGCGTCATCTGCGACTCCATCGTGGTGGAAACGTTTGACACTAAAATTAAATTAAAAACTTAAAATATAATCAATCCTACTATAAATAAAATAAAATTGCAATATATTAATTCGAACCCTCATTTTTTACTAAGTACGCCTCCCAGAAACTTACCTTATCGGGGGACACTAATTGTAACAATGGCACCACTTATCAGCACCTTGATAAGTGCAAAAAAGAGCGAGAAAACGAAAATGATTTTTTCGCTGTTGTCGTTTTGTGCTGGGCAGTGAACAATGTGAGAGCGGAGTCCCTCTCCGTGTCCGTTTGAACTCGTTCCCTCCAAACTCGATGACTCCGCGCAACCTGTGCTAATCCTCCAAACTGGAGTGGTTTCTTCATGAAATTCGCCACATTTGACGCCACGTCGTGATTAACATGTCGTCACTCATGGCGAAAAGTTGACAATAAGTTGGTATCCACTTTTAATACGAATATTATAATGGTCCCCCATTTGTGAACAGATTGGCTACCTCATCATTTCTTAAAAGTCGCATCAGGCGTATTCACGTCAAATTGAGCATATCAACATAATTAATTTAATTTGCCATAATTTTGCAAAACTTGGCACGTTTTATCCATGCAGTGAACCACCCCCTGTCTGAAGAAGAAATTTCATACCATTTCGCAAAAAAAATCGCATCCACGTCCTTTTCTCCAGAATTTGCAAAATTTTCCCACGCAATATAAATAATTATGTCTTAAATTCTGTACAATTTCCCACATAAATAAAATTACACATTTCTATTTTCCCCAGAAATACAATTGTCCAGTCCTCCACATATTGTTGGCAAGATACGTAAATGTACACAACACGACGACGAGGTGGAAAAATAAGGTGTCATCCGCCATGTATGTAAATATGTAGATGAGACGAAGATATTCTCTCACCCTCCTTAAAATAAGTAGTAGTGTCATACCTGCAATAAAACAAGAGTTGACTACGAAATTGAGGAAGCTAGGGACACAAAATGAACATTTTTTACTACAGAACAAGTTTTGTTTCAAGCATTTGTCCATCTTGTATTTCACTGGAGCGAGAAAAGAAGGCTCCTTTTTATTTTAATCATTTTGTTTCCCCTCTGTCACTTTCTGGTTTAATGGGTGACATGCTTTTCGTGATGACTTTTTCCCTTTTCCGTTCATCTTGATGTGTCGACGAGGACGACGATTTCATTATTACATCCGTGCTAAGTTGGTAAGTACAAGAGATGAACATGCCCAGATTAAAGGAGCATCTAAAGGACCTTCTCTTGTTCTCCAGTTACGCTGTGCTTGATACGTGTCCCAGTCGGACATAAATTCTAATTTTATTGTGAAGAAAACAACAAGAAACTGATACACTTTCCGAGCCAAAGAGTCGGTCAAGTTGCAGACATAAAAGTAATGGCGTTGGTTATTTATTTCCTGCTGGTAAGAATAATCTTATCTGATCTAATCTAATCAAGGGCAAGAGGAGCATGGGGAAGGATTTCTGCAGTCGAATTATGACCTTTGACATCGAGAGCAAAATCGGAAAAGGGCCAGAAAAGTTTCTTAAGTTCGACGTGTCTCAAATAATGTTCGATTGTTGATTTTGCGGATCAAAATTCCTGATTTTTAGTCATAATTTCTTTCATATTTACGAATTTTCATGATTACTATTTACTGTAACATGCGTACAAGACAACTGTGTAAGGGTAATAAACAAGAGACAAACACTACTAAATGCAAATACCAAATCCCCACGAAAAATTACATCAGCTTGACGTGAGTAGATACACATGAGTTCTTTCGATAATTCTTTATACCTCTGTCAAATCTGGATTCAAATTCTTTGTTTTTAGCGAAAGCCAAGAATGCGCTGTTGAACATAAAATTTCTAAAAACTAATTTATCCAGTATAACCAGAAATTCAGAACTATTTTCCTCCACAAGACTTCCATCCCACGAATTAATAAAAGTATTCACAAACTTCATTTTAAAAAAAGTTGGTAAATAAAACAAATACGCGAGACGAAATGTCAAAAAACAAATAAATGCACGATTTACCAACCACAAATATTTATCTCGACCATTAATTCGACTCTCTTGTATTTGTGATTTCCCATTTTTGACCCTCGATCTTATGACTATGGCAAATACCATTCGAATGAAGTAACCAACATTTTTTACTCATTGATTGAAATCAATATCATAAATAAATTGTTGTGTGGCGAGGAATCGGTCGTATTATTATCGTGGCTGATTTTCATACCATCTTTTCCTCAGGCGAGGTGGGGGTCCGGCGTGAAGAATGGGGGGCCAAACTTGACACCGTACCCGTGGGTGAAAATATGGTCACATCCCTTCCGCAGGGTCCCGAAGGGTTGATGAAGTTCCTACCTGACATGATCACCATCATCGAAGCTCTGCTGTTTGTTGTTGCTGCTGCTGCTGCTGATAATGATGATGACGGTAATGATGGTGTTTGTAATAAGGGAGGAAATCATCATCTCCAACAATGCAATGTTCACTCATTGCATTGTTCTTCTTAATTCTTACCCTTTTTTCTTCGTATTTGGATAGAGAGAGAGGAGGAAAATGGGCCCAGTTTGCATAAAATTTACTACATTTTCATCAATTTGTAGCCACACACAATTCGACAGGGTTCCAACTGGCGACAAGTACGAATTGGGAACTTGTAGCAGAGATTCATTTTGTGTGAAGACTTTGTATAGGGCAAATTTTAAAAGATTTAGCATTCAAGATAGTAAAAAGTCGTACAAAAATGTATAAAAGTTGGCAAATTTGCACAGTCCAGTGTTTTGTATTTTGTCCACTTTCTAGCTCCGTAAAACTTCAAATTATTTCACTTTTAAGTAAAACAAGGCGCGTCAAAATTATGAAAACCACCGTGTTTTTCAAACCCTCTCAGTTCTGATAAGCGAACCTCGCATATTTGTTAAAGTGGTCATTTGTATGCAACAATTCCACCCTGTCCTGAATTAATCGGACCCATCCATTCCATTCCAGCAGCAGCAGCAGGAGGAGGAGGACGAAGAGCAGACTGCACTTATTCTTCTTCTCCTTTGTTCCCCTCGTTATTAGCGAGAGAACTGCGAATCTATGCATCAACTATTTAAATTGCCAACCATTAAGCCAACGTATGGATTGCAGATTAAGAACCAAACCAGCAAACTTATTGGGTGGTCATTCCCTGCGCGATGAATGATGCATGTAAATGCCCACCACGCCAATGAGCACCTGCTGGTGCCGTGGTGTAGATTGCTCCTTCAAGATTAATAATGTCGCCCGGTTTCGCATTTTCTCGACCATCCACCAATTTCGTCCATTATCGTCTGAACGCCCAGAGTTGGCAAATTTTGTCAGCCACTTCTGCCACGAGTTAAGTTCACACTTTGGCAGAAAAATTTATACCGGGCCGTCGTTCCTCACCAACGCAACGCCGTCTTGTAGGTGCTTATCTTAAGTGGAGGTTTTTTCTCCAAGTATTATTACACCTTCCAAACACGACAAGCTTTCTTGGCGTGTTTGCATATTTACTGGTTTATTTAGAGCTCCGATGTGTCACAAAATTTGCAAGGAGGGAATGTGAAATTAGCTCTTGGACAGGATACGTATGTACGATGGCATGTGGCACGTTGCAATTTTTATGCCTTACAGGACACACGGAATACGCCCAACTAGTTCATCATGCAGGGAGGGCTGTGCAAAGGGGGTGTCGCAGTGGGGAAACCCGTATGAAAATCGACGTGCAGTGAGAAAATATGAAGAACAGACGTATGCATAAAATCGTCCAGAAAGTTTCTACATTGGAAAATATCGAAAAGGGTAATCAGAAAAATCGTTTATAGAATGTAGAATTCTGACGAAACGTAGAATTCCATAGGAAAATGTGGGAACTTTCTGCTTGTCGATTTAGAGTCGGCGTCCCGTGTGCACGTATCTTCCACGACACGACCGTCCTTAAAGCAATTAAGAAAACAGGAAGAAAATACGTACACGTACATAAAATTAGACCAGCCAAGCATGCCCTGCACACCTGAAAGTGAGTGAGAAAGTATGAGAGAAGGTGCTAAAAAACTGCTTGTTTTACGAAATTGGTTTCTTGCCCGTCACACGCTAGAGGAAATCCTTGTTGCGTGTCGTCAATGAATTTTCGCACATGGAAGAGGACGGCCGGCCAAATTTTCACCAATTATTTCACCAACATAATAAACCCACCCTTCTTGTCAGTCAGTGAGTGAGTGAATGTATGTCCAGTCAGCGGAATGGAAAATTGACTGGGAGACCAATTTACATACACCGGTCGCTCCGCATGGACATGAAACTGATTGAAAAAGTGTGAAATTATTGAGTCTCTGCTTCGTGGATAATGAGGAGAAGAACAAGGCTCATCTGCTACTTGGTCAGCAGCCTTTTGGGGGGCAAAGCTTCCTTTTTCCTCCAAAGTGTGAGCACGTGAAGCACATTTACGAGAATAAATGATGTCCAGTAGCAGACGAGGCTTGAGAGTGAGGGAGGAAAATTTATTTAGACATGCACACACAGAAAAGATATCGATAACAGTCGTCACAGAGGTGGCCCATTCTCCAGTTTAGGGTGCCAATTGCTTTTTGGGTGGTTTTGCCATGTATTTGTACCTGTTTTGGAACACCAGATAAAAATGCTTTAGAATGGAGGGACTTTCACCCAGAAATGGTCCTTAGGCCAAATTTCAGCAAATACATGTGAGGGAAAAATGAGATCCAAATTACACTCTGCGTACTTTTACCACGATTTTTTACCACCGGCATGCCAAAATGTATTATATTTTGGTCAAAAAAAACAGTAGTTTAGAAAATGGCCAAAAGCAAGAATTATTGAAAGATGAGAAAAGTTTGTTTATAGAATTTCAATTTCATTTTGGACAGAATTTTACCATAATTTGTACCATCTTTGAAGTACCTATTTTTTCGTTTAAAAATTGTCTTTAAAAGACGAATTTGATCATAAAGGGGGATGAATCCCATCCGTTCGAAACCCTGTCGCCGCCTTGGGTCGTCTGCGAATGTCGGTGGTGGTGGTATCAGGTGCGAAGTGTGTTCTTGTGTTCGATCGTGTTCGGCCAAGGTGCTCATAAGTGGTTGTTTCTCAGACCATCATGCATTTTGAATGGGCCGAATTTTAGACGAGCCTCGAATTGTCCTCCTCATCGTGTCGGCACGAAAGGCAGGCGGATGGGTGGGAGTCCAGGCCGTGCGCAAAGGACGACCTCACCACCGCACGAGACAACACTTTGACATGTGTTCTCACTTTGCGAAATTTCCCCATCCAGATTTTTTGGGTATCCAAAAAATTAGGATTATTTCAAAAATGAGATTAACTCGGTAGCTCTCCCAGTTCAAAAGTTATTGAAGCTCAGTCTCCCAAATCCCAATTTCTCACATGCCAAACTCTGACCTTCAATAAAATTTGAACGGGCAGAGCTACCCAGTTAATCTCATTTTTGAAATATTCCCAGTTTTCTGGCTAACTCTTGTAAGCAAAAAATCTCACGGACATATTTCGTAAAGTGATAACACGTACATATTTACGAGATTATATTGAGGAATCCGCCGGAAGAGGGTCACATCCTTTCGTGCGGACCCCTCCGACTGAGTGGGTGAGGACGATAATAATATAAAATGCGATAATGTGACGAAAAGGAGAGATCCGTACAAATATTTAATTCATGTCCGGCCATGCCTTCATCGCATGGGTTTTTTTGGTTCAGGCTAAAAATATAATCGTGGTGGCCATCCATATCATCATCATTATCAACGAGGACAAAAGGGAAACACTTGAAGTGCGTTTCCCTCCGCGAAATGCGAGAGAAAGCCCACGTCGCATTATTATCACGGTTCCGATGCAATATTTTGTACATTAATGGGCACTGAGAAGGTGCCTGAGCGAGAAAAATTTTACGTGAATCATCAACTAGTAGATCAAATTACTTGAACATTTGAATATTTCGACAGATGGATCACAACGTAGATATGTTCTTATCTTAGGAGCCGAGGTAGGGCATCGGAAAGTATGCAAGGTGTGACCTGAACGACGAGGGCCCGAAACTTGGTCGCACCCTTCACGTTCGGCTCCTCGTTGAAATAATGAACATATAATTTCTGTCGTGAGAGTGAAAATGGAGTGAAAAAGTGCATTTCCATTGTGAAGCCACCCTTGACTCAAGGAAGTTGGAATGGGACCCGATATTCTCATTCTCCTGGGATTCTGGACACGCAAAGTGATGGGCCAAGGTGTCACAGTGGCTCCACGATCAAATTTTGATGTCACGTGCAACGTTGAACAACTGAGCTCAATGGAGGCAGTGAGAGAGACACGTCCTCCTTGTTCGTCGCCGTCACTCTCGGCCCAACTTTCACTCACTTCCAGGAGACATGCAGCCTTTCACTCACTCAGGCACGCACTACACCACACTCTTCTCGAAAGCCATTTCAAATTCATGGAAACTACCAGCACTTCCTTATTTTAGATTAATCTTTAATTATGCATTCGCTAGTTTTTATTCATATTCACGCCAAGAGTGGGGAACTAACTTTTTGGAATTAAAGGGACAAATGTTTTATAAAGTTGAAAGGATTCGAGGAAAATTTGTAAACTGAATTTTTGGTTTAGATACAAATTTTTTTATGCATTTTGTACGTTTCAGGGTAATTGTTGATATGTAGCTTTTTGAAAAAGGCTGAAAATTCTAAAAAAAATTCTAAAGTGATAATATTAAAATGATTTGCTTCATATTTTTGTAAGTTTCAGGGTAATTGCAAAAAATATCTAATGTTTGAAGACGTCTGAAAAACTCCAAAATTTCAACAATACAAAAATTCAAGTGACAAGTTTTATTCATAAATATTCATTATGACATTTTTTTACTATTTTTTAACTTTGTAAACTCTTCCTTAAAACGTTGAATTCACAAAATTCAAAAATTTTAGAAACAAATTCTAAATCAAATCATATTAATAATTTTATCTCGAAATTATTCCCAGTGTACGTAACCTCACGCATACATGCATAAAGTCATTGCCAATCTCCAATTTCTAGGAAAAATGTCATGTCTGCTCCACGACGCGGACGACGGTGGTATAACCTCACTTCCTCCCATCCTACCCGACTTGTTAGTTACTCGTACTCCATAAAATTTGCATGGATCGTTTAATTCCACGAGGAGTAAAGTGATTCATTTCACCCGACGTCGACAAGGGTACCCTAATCATAACTGTTTCCACTCCCAACTCTCCACCACCCCAACAAACAGGCAATAAAAGACAGACCCAAATAAATTCATGGGAATGCAGTGTCAAGTAGATAGAAAAAAGGACGACTTTTTTCCATGTGGAGAGGAAGACATGATCCAATTAGCACATGTGATGATGATGTAACTTGGTTTCATTTTCGGGGAAAAGTTATCCAGGCACTTAGTCAATAATAAAAGACAGGGTTTCCAAATTGCAGCGTTTTGTCAGCATTTTTTTTAATCAGAGTGAAAATTCAAGAAAAATTGGAATGTTGAGATGGTCCGAGTAGAAATCACTGTGTCAAATTCTGCAGAAAATCGGGCCAAATTTCGATCCATAAGCATCAAATTTCCATTTAGCCCTGGGAAATCTCACTTTTTAAGCCAGTGACAAAGCACAACTTTGTATTTGCACCCACAAAAGTAAGTCATACGCAGATTTAATTAGCCACCACTTACTCATCCAAAACGATGTAAGTATCGCTCATCCCAACTTTTCATATCATACCCTCGCCCAAACATTGGTTTCTTGTTGATATTCTCCGAAACACCACTGTTTTCCGCACGACGGGAAGTCTGCACTTGTCGGAGATTAGAACGTGTCGCAGGAATCGGAAGTGAATTCGCATCCCGGATTTTATGTGGCATACATCATGGAGAGAGAGAGCATCATTGATGGTTAGTATCGCAGCGTGAGGCCCCAACTAAACGGGATGAGCCCGTTACAGAAACATCTTTAACCAGCCGAAATAATAGGATTTCGAGGAAACGAGACGGGGCCGGGACGAGGAGATGTGACGACATGTGACGAGATGTGCATGGTAACCCTCGAGATGACGACATCCTTGCCGTCCGGCCCGTGAAGTAAGTACCCTTTTGTGAGACGGGAAAGTAGCGAGCCAAGTTTTTATGGATTACGAGCTCGAGAGAGAGAGATGTCATGTCACGGGGGAGTAGTGGCCAACAAGAAATTTATTAGTGCCAAATTTTCCAAATCATTAAGTGCAGATATTTCAGTGAATTACAAGAGTCATTTATGTAGCGGATGGTTGCTCGCTGCTGCTGCTGCTTCGCTCTCTCTCCAACTATTACACGCAGCACTGACTTTGACTCCGTCAGCATACATACATACACAACAAGACGGCGGAGGCAAAAGTCGGGTATTTTTTGGAGGAAAAACACCCTTTTTACAGCCCGGGACAAAAGTCCATACGTGTCCGCGTTATCTCTGAATGCGAGAGAATTTTATTCGTGTCGGGCTGCTGTGTCGGCGTCCTCTTTAGAGAGACACCACCAGAGAAGGGGTCGTGCAGACCGGGGTCATAAATGGAGCCCCCTCTCTCTCCTTATGCGTGACCTTCCCCCCGCTCAGATTTCCGTGGTTATCACGTGGGACAGAAAATTTCCGAATTTCCTAAACCTTTCTGAAACAGAGTTTGGCTCGTCTCCCCGTAATAAAAAGGTCCCTGGTGAATACCACATTCGAGATGGTATCGTTACACGAGATAGGACGACCAGTTTCCCAACTTTGCGTCTTATCTGGTTGAATAGTGACGTGATAAAGAGAGCCCACACATCTGCTGACCTTTCACTTCCTCCTCCCTCATCAAAACAGAGCTAATCAGAAAATAGGAATCTTTGCAATCTATCTGCCACCACTTGACCTCAAAGATGAGTGACCACGTGGTGGAGTGGCCAAGGAAATCCCACACCGTGTAAAGCACTTAAGCTTCTTGGTGGTGGGTGGATATGAGCATGTGTCAACTCGTAGATTGGATCCAAAATTCCACGTGGTTTTGAAAAATGTGAGATTTTTTCACCTTGACGTGACAGTGGCCATACGTCTCTGGTTCCCTTGTTGGTGGGTAATTACACGAGAGTGAATTGAGCCCAGGGTGCAGGACAGCAGCAGCCCTCGAGCAGTTTGGGAAGATTCCTTGGACCGCAAAAAAGTTGAGATTAGGACCAATTTTCCACTGGACTGGGCTCTCTCTGACTTTGGCAATTTGATTTCCCAACAATTGACTGGACGACGAGGACGACGACGACAACGAGCGACATAATTTCTCCCCATTCTTCTCCGCGGAATGGTCGTGCAGACGGGATGCGAGGCTGGTTGGGTGTGAGACTTTGGGTGTGGGGGCCTGCGGGGAGGCCACGTCCCCTCCGCAGCGCCCCCAGAGGCATGCAGAGCGAGGCGAGGGAGACATGAAGTCAAGGGAAAGGAAACGAGATGAGGAAGCCAATGTAGCAGAAGTCTCAAACGGAGCAGTAGTCGGAGCAGCAGCAGCAGAAAAGTACACATTTCTCTACCGCCTGTCATTTGCAAAGCACTCTCGATATCCATTCCTCACGAAATCCTTCATCTTATTCCTTCCACTTCCGCCATCCATGTCCGACCCGCCACCACCACCACCACCACCGCCAGGGAAAAAAACGACCCATGTCGTAGTCACCGATTCATCTCTTCAAAAAATAAGACCACTTTTTCAGGTCCTTTTCTCACCAAGGTAAAAAATCTCACGAAGACCCAGGACAAGAATTGCAAGGCTTAATTGCACCATTTTTTGGACTCTTTTTAGGAATAAGTTTACATGCTTAATTGTTAGAATTGGGGACAATGCGTGAATTGCAAACTTAATGATTGTACAATTTTTGGACACCCACGACTTTTTATTAACAGAATTAGAGAACAGTTTTATGTCCAATTTCTGGAGCGCTTAATTGTCCAATTTTTTGCGCTTTTGGACATTCTCCTCTTACAATTTTACATGCATAATTACTGGAACGGGACACAATACCCCGTAACAATAATTGCAATGCTTCATAATTGTACCATTTCTTACGATCCCCTTATGATTATTTTTTTTACTACCAGTTTATTTTATTTTATTTTTTACATATGTACATACGTATCTAATTTCTGTCAAACTGGCCACCACAATATTGACTCGTGACAAAGAAGGGATGTGAGTGAAATGAAATGAAATCGGACGTGACGGGTTTCGCGGAAAGAATCCGACTGTGGAATTTCAACATCTCTTTGTGGTTTGGTTTCCTTCATCCGTGACAAAGGGGACGAGAGATAGAGAAAGCAATTGTATTGTCATTTCCCCCATTTTCTGTCACAATTACACGACGACGACGACGACATAGCACAACACACAACCCGGCTGACCAGACCACCCGACGACCCGACTGGAAAATTAATGTTTTCGGATCAACATTCAGTCAGCGTTGGTGGAGTCAGTGTGATTGTCAGTGGTGTCCCGTCCTCGTCCTTCTGTCTTTGATGGCAAGTCGATAATAGTTGATCCCTCGACTCCAAATCTACCACCACTAAAACGACAAATGGAATTTATTTATCTATTTATTTACCATATCGCTCACACTACACTCTCCCACAAATTGCACTTTTATCAAATTCCTCAAATACGACTCCTTGCAATAAGTCAATCTCAATGGATTTATTTATTTATTTATCTGACTAAACAAATCTTTTCTTTCGGGGGGAGAGGAGCGGACGGCCGTGCGGAGGGGATGACATGGTCGCAGTGATGGACGAAGAGGTTGCAAAATTAGGGAAATCTGAGATGGCATCGTTTACGTACAGCCCGAAAAGCAATGAACACATTCCATCATCCGTTTATCGTAGGCAAAGCGTTTAACGTGTGTTATCAGGTTGCGAAATGTGTAAGATTTTTGGGTAAAAATCAGCCCAAAATTGGGATTATTTCAAAAATGAAGTTAGAAATTGGTAGCTCTTCCAATTCAAAGGTTATTCAAGGTGAAAGTCTCAAAAATCATAATTTTATCAAACTTTGACTCCAATAAGTTTTGAGTGGGTAAAGCTACAGGATTAATTATATTTTTGAAATAATCCCAGTTTTTTGGCTGCTTTTTACCCAAAAAATCTCAAGGGACATATTTCGCAAACAGATTTTAAACGCTTATCTTAAATGCAAAATTGGCTATAATTCCCAACTCGCCCCCAGAACAGCACCCTGTTGCCCAGAGTACGTATTACATATGTATTACGTGATTGGAAATGTATCCATAATTCTGTCCGTCTCGTCCTTTGTGTCAAGAGCAGATCTCATCTTGCCACGCATTTTACTTAGCATATCGGGCTGACGGAGGAGCCTCGTTTATTTATATTCATGCCCATCAATGTTTGCGGCGGATGGGAAATAAAGACAACTTTTATTTCTGAGAGGGAAGAAATGACGAATCGCATCGAGATAAGTAAAGCGAGATGGTTGCTTTGAGGGCAGATTTGTCATCCCGATAGCGGAAAAGTTATTCTTCCTATCCGATCCGTCCATCCATCCAGCAGCCGCAGCAGCACCAGAAGATTCCTGTCGGCTCTGTATAAATAAATGTTGTTGCGGTCCCTCCATGAAATGAGATTGATCTCCAACTCAGATTTGTACCCACTTACGGACAGTGAACCTTGGGGACCATGCGGAATGGATGTGAGGGGTCAGAGGTCAAAATCCAGGGTGTCCGACATGCACGACCCGTTTATTCATCACGACAAACTATATTGTCGCAGTTACTTTAATTCCGTCCCACAATTTTAACTCGATTTGGACTCCGTCTTAACAGCGAACCTCTGGGACCATGCGGAACGGGTCAGAGGTCAAAATCCACCATGCCCTTTATGCACGACCCGTTCATCGACACAGAATGACGACAAATTATATTGTCGCACTTCCGTTAATTCCATCTCATAATTTCGGACACGAAATAAACAATCTTACATTTTCGAATTGTCCCAAATAAAGGAGAGAACAATGTCGTCGTAAAGTTAATTCCCGTCTCGCGCAGTAAAAGACTTTTGTTGGCCGAGAATAATTTGTTGCTGTGTGGGAAACAACAATTTGGACGTAAAATGTTCCCCTTTTTCGCATCATTGGCGTTCCTTTGCGTGCAAATTATTACTCAGGGAGCCAAACCTGACACCCTGGAAGGCTCAAATGGTGCAAAAAGTGTGCATTTTTCCCTTTAATAATCAACACGAAGGTGCATAATGGCTGGTAAAAAAAAATTGCAAGTGAGCCGTTTCCGGTATTATTTTACGGCCGCAAATTACGGGCGTAATGACACATTGCGGGACCCTTCATGTCGATAATGGGACATTGACGGGTAAAATGTCGTGTGCATTGTTCCCTTCTAAATAAATTTTGGCCTGAATTATGAATGGGTGTGAAGGTGAGTGCATAATTTTCCGTTTAAATTATTAATAAGCAAGAAATAACGGGCCAAACTTTGTAGGATTTTAGGGTGTGCGGTTAAATTTATAATTTGGTTGGTGCACAATGTCGCCCATTTCAATGTGTGATGAGACGTTTACCCCTCGTTTTTCTGAGTGTAAAATGCTTTTATCCTGAAAAGTTTAAAAAATTGGTAGAAAGATGCACACTAAATGATTTTTTCAGGTTTTGGGACACATTTATTGCGCGGAAACTAGGCTCAAGACGGCGAATTCTGTAGAGAATTCCATTTTATTTCGGAAGTATTTCGCAAATTTGTAGAAATACTGAAAAATTGCCTCTTCACACAAAATGTGACTTTTCCCAATTTTGGGACACATTATTGCGTGAAATGGATGAAAACCAGTCGAACTTTGTCTTTAGGAATTTCATCTCCAGATTTTGGAAAAATTTGAAAAATTTGTGAAAATGTTGGCCCTTTCGCCCCCCGAAGGTTGGATGTCTCTTTAACGGAAGCATAATTTTGAGAAACCCTGCATGAGGAGGAGTTGCATTTTTAAATTAAATCATACTTTGGCCGTAATATGAAGTGTCGCATGTAAGTCAGAAGTGGACGGGCTGACATGCTCGAGTTTTGCCATTCGTGATAAAAACGTCGTAAATTGTGTTACCTTGCAGCCTCGCATGATACGATTGTGCCACGACCACTGCCATTTGACAGATAATAAAGCCATTACGCGAGCTGTGGGGAAAAGTCACGTCTCTGGAGACACTTGTTCTTCTTCCGACTAAATGGGATTGCTTCCATTGTCGTGTCCTCCTCGTCCCCGTGGCGTGTGTGTGTGTGTGGGAAATATTTATGTGCCACCACGACGACGACGATGATGATGCCATTCATTGTGCAACCAATCATTTATACATATTCGGACAATCACGAGTGGTGAAATATTGTCCCGTGCTTTCTACGCCCGGGTCGTGCAGGAAGAAAGATCATCAGGAGAAAATTCACACTTTTTCCTCCAGAAATGGTAGATTTCTGGACAATTTTTCTGCCTAAACTTTTCTGTAGAGTGGGAATTTTTGTGCGGAATGAATTGTACAGAAATTTTCGGGAGGACTCTGCAAAAAATTGACCAATTTTCGGCTGGTCGGGAAGGTCAAAATATGGCACATCCCTTCTGCAAGCCCATTTTTGCAGGGCCCCTCTCTTGATGCCATATTTTGTCCCCTGGCCCTAATACCTGGATCAAATTACGTGGAATTTTAGTAGGGTAGGTAGGGGAAGGAAGATCAGGACTTTTAAGCCGCTACAACCACTGCTTGATGAACTTGTGTAACAAGAGCAGCTTGACTTTTTGCGACATACGGTCCACAAAACCCGCACGGCATTCTCGAGGGAGATGACATGAAATATGAAAATGCTCCCCTTTTTAATTTCTCCGAGATGAGTAAAAGCTGTGCAGATTGATTCCTAGAATGTGCATGGGATCAATACCGGGCTGAAATGGAGCTTCTTCAGTGGGTATGAGATTTAAGAGAAATTAGGGAAAATACGGTATAAGGAAATTTATTTTTGTTAAGTTATTTTGGAAAATTAAGGCTTGAAATTTTAAAAATTATTTAAATAGTAAACACTAAATTGAAACACAATTTCATTTTTCTTTTTTTTTCTCTCTGTCGTTACCTCCCTTTTGGCACCTTTCGTCATTCTTCCTCAATATAAAAGTTATGTAAATATTTAAAAAAATTATTCACATCTTAGAAGAAAAACTGAGTCCAATAATTTCCTCTGGTCTTCGTGACCTCCAAGATTTGGTCTCTCTCTTCTCGAAGCGAATAAATAAACTGGTCCGTCGAAATTATTACTATTATGATTCCTGGAGCCAAATGAGATGGTCATCATCATCACCGACCAAGTTGGGAAAATCAAGGCAAATTATGACTCAATGTTGGTTTAGGGAATTCTCAGAGGCACATTTCTTACCGTGGAGGTGATGATAATGATGATTTCACTGGTGGTGAATTTTCACCCTTGATTACTTCTCCTCCTCCTCGTTGTAATTGGACCTGAGATGAAATTAAGGAACACACACCTCGCAATCCACAAATTTCCCACCCAATCCAACCAACCAAACCTGGCTAATTAACCGAGATTATAAAATGGAGGAGAAAAATGCTCCAAGGAAAATTAAAATCTGTTCTGGATTGAGATGGAAACTTGATTATTTTGGAATTCAGGGTCATCGTCGTGACACGGGGGAAGTTCTACTTCGTCGAGGGCCGTGCAGAAAGGATGGTGGGGATTTTTGGGGTAATCCAGGCAGGACAGAGATCCCAGAATTGGGAAAAAATCCATATTTTTAAGCGTTCACAGTTTATGTTCATGCTTCGTTCTTTGGAAGAACTTCTTCCCGTGCAAAACACATTTTTACCAGAACAGGTGGGAAAAACAAGTGGTTTCTACCGTGGGAAAAATTGGAAAAATTAGGTGATTGAGTATTGACAAGAGTGGCTCATTCAGGACGTGGCGAAGGGATTTCTTCAAGGACACAAATTTCGCACATATTTAAATGGTGGCAAAAAGTGGGAGAAATTTGTTTGGTAAAAAGTGAATTTTCCCACTATCCTGGTAAATTTGGTTTTTACCAATCGTAACCCTGGTCATGGGTAAAATGAAGCGACCTGACCACCCAAAACTAGGATCACATCCCTCCTGCCCGATCCCTTGGCTACTTTCAGGCAGGAAATTAAGTTCTTGTGTGTAGGCGTTACGCTCTGTAAATGAATATTGACAGGTGAAAGTAGGCCCAAATTCCATTCCTACGGTATTCCTACATGTATAATAAGTCTCATATTTTTCTAAAATTTTCTCAAAAAGTTAATACAATTTCTCGACCCGATTTAAGTTCCCATTCTGACATCACACATTACGAAAAAATCCGAAAGGTTTGCATGTTTTTTTTAAGTGTAACTTTTCGCACCTCAAAATCCTCCTCTCCTTCTTTAATTGCGATTCATATCTCTCTGACAAATCCAATCTCATTTTTTTCGCCATTATTTATCTTTCGAATTTCAAAATTGTTGTAAAACACGTTCCGTGAAATTTATAAAATTCTCAAAAATTGGAGAAAAAATTTCAAATTTTCTTAAAAAAAACTGTGATAATTTGCTATGAATTTTTTTCCCATTTTATTTGCTCGCTCCTGCACGTCCACCTCCAGGTCGATTAAAGACGAGGAACAAGTAGTGCAGCAGTGGACATGGGGAAGAGTGATAAATAAATGGGAAAAAGTGTACCCAGTAATTTCCTCGAGCTCATTTTTCACCTCTCTCACACGTCTCAAGTTTAATTTTTCATCTCTCAGAGGCTGTCCATTTATTTATTTATTCCTTATTTGTGTGTGTCATGATGATGAGATGTTGGGTGTCTCGCTCGCCCTATCATTACGCAGCCAATTATTATTCGCACTGCCTCCAACACTTTCAACCACATTTATCTCTCCTTAACTACGTTTCCCATTCACTTCTTACTATGTGGCACAGGGCGTATTTTCGAAAATATTTACGAGAAAAACATACTTTCGCAAAATTTGTGCTTTCGAATGTACAGGCAATGCACTGGACTTTCTTTGAGCAAACAAACTTCCTCTCTTCTTATCGTTTAAAATGTTTACAAAATATGTTTATCTTTGAAATAGTGTCTAGAAGATTTACGTATTTTTTTAGAAATAGCAGCAGAAATATTTCTATCTTAATAAGTATGTAAAAAATTAAAAAAAATTTGTGGTCTATACGAGTCAGTGAAAATACCCACAAAGTTTGTTGTCAAAGTCAGTTGTCATGAAATGAAAAAGCTTAATATGAATGCATATCCGCCCTCTGGTTATTAGATTACGTACAGCGGTTACGACACGTAGACCAGACACCTACCTAAACGGTTCGGAAAGGGGCCATGCATATCTATGGATCGAGTCGTCGACTCAGATTAATTGGAGAAAAATTGCAATTTTTTCTGCACGTAGCATCCGCACGGCGCTTAATGGATAATCTTATCGTCACTTTTTTATGACTATTCGGGAAACAAGTATTGTTCACATAGTTTAATGGATGGAAAAATATAGTTGGGATTGATTTTTATTAACTGGATACATAAGGAGGAACATTGGACAGAAGAAATTCATAGTAAAATCCCCTGAAAATACTAAAAATTCTCTAATTTTATGCTAAAATTTCCCCTATTATATTCCCCGAACCTCGCAACAAACTTGCACCACAAACTGCCTCCGCCGAGAAAGTTCTGAACGCATTTGCCCTCTCGCATTACACACCATCACAAAGTTACACATTATTGACAAGTGTAATAAAAGCAATTAACCAGCCGACCTCCTCCCAAGAAAGAAGACGAAGAAGAAGGACGTTAACGTTTCCCATTTGTTTCACTTTCCTTCCAGCTCAAAATCAGACCGAAACATGCAGCCAGCTAATCACCGGCAATAATCACACAAAATGTAGAAACACAGTCAGTCAGGACGTCCCGCATTATTTGCATCAACAAGCGTACAATACAACGATTCCTTTTAAATTAACAGGACGACCAGGAGCAGCAAACTGTGTGTACAAACAAACATATAATAAATACCCTCACCGTAATAAAGATGGGCCATAAACTGGTTGCTTTTGGATAAACGATTATCAAAAAAGCCAACCATCACTAGATTCCTTCAACTCTTTTGTTTTCTAAACACGGGAAGTTGTTCAACTTCAAGTTTCTTCTACTTCAACTTCAACTTCTAAGTGAGCTCCCCCATTCTGGGGGCCCTGCACTCCTGGCGTCACGGAAATCTGAGCCTCGCACCTTCCCATCCTGCCCCCCTCGCACTTTATGCGAGGTCCCCTCCCACAAAAAAACTTGTGCCTGCACGAAACCCAAACTGGCTTGGTAAAAGGTGTTCACATAAAACCAACAAATTTAAACTAACGCAACCAGTCATTATCCAAGTCGAGCTGCGCGATGCATTTCTCTACTAATTCCGACACACGGACACTCTCATTCCCACCCAGCCGGAGAAAAAGCCACCAAAAATGACACATTTACATGCACTTCACACCGTGCTTTGAAAATAAATCTTTTTTATAATATCGCATTGTGAAGTAGGGAAAAAAAGTGACCACTTATTTATTTCTTCCAGTTGTCACCAAAACTTCCTTAATTGTGAATTAACACGCAGCCAGCAACATATTTATTTACCGTGACGTGACACTCTCACTCTTCTCGGGATGATCTGACGGGAAGGATGTGGTCCATTTTTTGAGGGACGAAGGCAATATGCTCGCCTAAAAAGAGGAGATCACATCCCCTGCGAAGCCCGTCTCCTTTTGCACCATTGTTTTAGCCAACTGCAGCATAAATGGTTAAGAACAATGGGAATTTAGAGAGGATACCTCATCATTACGGAGGTGAAGGTGTCGTCTCCTGAACCCTTCTCAATTTTCGGGGTCCTCCTGTGCATTTAGCAGGATAACCAGAACCACTTAACTTTTGCTGGAAATTTAGGGACGGACGGATGCACATCATCTTCTCCTTAATGTTTCCTGCCACGTAATGATAATCCTGCTGCAACCCGACACCTTACTGCGGGCCAAGGTTGTTATTATGACACAGGGAGAGGATCCCTTGACTATGGGGGAGATGGGTACCTTAAGACGACATCCTCTGCACGAGACCCCTGAGCGATTATCCGGACAGGTGGTGGCTCATGATGAGTTTAATTCCTCCACGATAATTTGGGATGAATGGCTTGTGTGTGTTTGTTTTTGCATGGCGAGGTGTGTGCCCTGACCTGTCTGCCAAGGAAATGGAGCCTCATCACGGGTATACTTACGCCCGTCAAGTCAAGTCGACCTCCTCCTCCTCCTCCGAGTGAAGGAAGTGAGTGAAATGAAGAGGGGTTAATTTACAGGAACATGTAATAAGTGTAGTAGATTTTTTAGATGGATGGATGGCCGAGATGATGATGGGTGTTGAATAGGAAAACCAACAAGAGATTGAGATTCTGATCTGGATAATGACGGGCATATGAGAGGTAACAATGTTGTTGTCCTCTTTTTACTGCACGGGAGGAGGATGTTATATTCCTGATCGAAAAGGTAAACAGAATAAAATGAGGATAAAATCATCCTCCTGCTCCCAACTAACCATGTTTGTTGAGTGGAAATACGTAATAATATCTTTTAAACGGGGTCATACGGAGACTTTTTTGGGGTAGGGTTTCGATGGGAGATGAGGTCTTTTTTTTGAGGGGGCTGTGATGTGGAACAATTTTTACATGCAGAGTTTATGCATTCACAGTTGTGAACACTTTTTACACGGTTTTGATAAATCTGTATACAGAGTTTTGAACAGTTTACGTAGTTTAGAACAATTTGTACATATTTCAACACTGTTTTTACCAAGTTTCACATAATTTTGAAAAATTTTTACACAGTTTTGAGCAGTTACCTACTATTTCGTTCTGTATGTATATACCTAATTTTGAAAGATGGATAAAAACGCACAATTTTGAACCCTGTTCGACTCATCATTTTCTTCTGGTGCTGCTGCTGCTTCTGCCGCAATTTATTTTATTTTATCCCCTCCAAATGAAGCGGTGAGCAATAAATGGTTTTTAATTCCTTTTTAAAAAAACTAGATACTCCAACCTTAAAAAATCCATGGTGAAGAAAAACAATATAATTTTTATGACGCTGAACTTCTTTTTCTGGGTGGAAAATGTGTAACGTAACCATTTGAAAATATAAATTTCGACCCACTTCGCACTGAAGAAGACATTTGTGTGCTTCTCGTTCAATAATAAATAAGTAAATAATTACGCGTCGTGCGCCAAGGGCGTCGTTGCCTTCGTAGGATGGCGATATCGAGCGGAAAAGCGACCACATTTGTTCCACGGGGCCCCTAATTCTTCCCAATTTTCTTGAGGTATGAATTTGTGGGTGAGGAAAAACAAATAGGATCTCATTACACTGTCTCGCATTAATTGAAGGTAGGAAAACCTGCCTCGAGGCGGAAAGGAAAACAAAGTGTGTGGCAAAACAGTTCATTATTTGAAGAATTTCCAACTTTACGGCGCCTCTCGACTTGGTCACGTGGTCACAACTACTCAGATCTGGATAATCCTTGGATGGTCATCTTCTTGCCTGGTTTTGTTAATAAAATCCGTCGCATCAATCTTCCCTGGTCGACTAATCGGTCCCACCACCAGCACCATGACGAACTGATGAGCGATGACCATTTTCATACCTCATTCATCAATTATCCCTCGTCCACCAACACCTATCAATTACGTTGTCTTGGACGTTGGTGTGTGTGTGTGTGGAGCTTGATGAATTTCTAATTCCATTCCTTGGTGGCAGGTGGGTTAATGCATGTACGTATCTGCCGTGGGTGGGAGGAGGGTTAGCTGCGTAGTGGAGATTTATGGCATCTCTCCTCAGGTAGGTAGGTAGGTAGGTGAATAGGAATCTGTGTTCCTTATGGCTGCACGAGGGAGGGAACGCAAGAAGGTTCCTCGACAAATCCAGTCGAGAGATGTAACATGTTTATTAGCTGGAAAAGAACAGGGCAAGGAGAGCACCTTTCGTGGCGTGGCTGTGCAGAAAGGATGAGACTGAAGAGGTTAAAAAAATCCGAGGAAAATAGTCGGGTAGCTGGTCAAATTATTTGAATGGAGATACGTACTTGATCTGATTTTTATGAAAATTGTTTACTTTTTGTTAAGAGAGTCCACAACGGCTAAGCGGTCATTTTATAGGGTTAAAATTCGACAGAAATTTTTACAAAACGTTATGACTTTTGGTGGCCAAAAATCAAATACATAGATGCATGTTCAAATTTTTACACCAAAACGGTACCAGATTTCCATGAAAATCGTAGCCTTTTTAAAAAACTTGAAGTCATAATCATAAAATCATGGCTGAATTATGATTTTCCATATTTTACATCGTGACGAAATGTGCGCGATTTTACGGACTTGCATGGACCGCCTTCATTTGAGTGCTTCGTGGGAGGTGGTCCGGTCCTACCACCTTAATTGACGAGAGGGCGAGCATAAGCAAACCACGAATAATGAGTTTGAAAACCTCAACTGCATCGATCTTCTTCATTAGATAAGAAATAAATAGCACACTCGAGATAAATACCACCCTCGCCCTGCATCCTCGCGTATTAGTTAAATCAACAACGAAACCACAATTTTTGGAGGTACATTACCTGAATGCCTATCCGTCCGTACGGCACGGCACCCACTGCTGCTGAAAAACAATGCTCGTTCCTCCCTCCCTCCACTTGACAGGTCACATTATTAGAAAGAAATCATAACTTTGGATCAGATCAGAATCTAGTTTCGTGGCGGGCTGTTCGTTAATTATGTACGTACGGGGAAACATTGTGTGGACACATTAAGAGAAAATATAGACAAGCGTTTGTCACGTGTTTTAATGTAAGAAATATTGGGTTTTTTTGGTGTACAAATTAATCCAGAAAATTTGGATTATTTCAAAAATAAAATTAACTCGGTAGCTCACAATTTATTGAAGGTAAAACTCTTCCAAATCCCATTTTTATCCAACTTTGACCTTCAATAACTTATAAACAGACAGAGCTAATTTTATTTTTGAAGTAATCCTAATTTTTGCGTGGAATTTTACACAGAAAAAATTCGAGATATTTCCCAACAACTGAAAGGCATGATAAAAGCTTACCTACCTTTCCAGGCAATACGACGTACGTAAATTTGCACCACATGATTAATGAATAGAGTTAAGCATATTTTTATTTATATTTTTACACCCACAACGCTGCTCACAAGGAAGGGCGTGTTATGCATACATAGTTGCTTATCTTCACCTCGTAAGGCAGGAGGTGGACGGAGTCTACGGCTTGATTATAATTATGGGTGTCATTCATTCATGGGTAAAAAATGCGGTGCAATTCCCCATTTTTATCTCAACGTGAGAATGCAGTAGCACCAGGAGCACATTTTAAATAGGTGTTGACACACCTCGAACACAGTGTTAATTTCGTATGCAAATTATTCACCCTTCAAAAAAGCATTGACCACCAACACGTAGCTTTCAAACCTTCACCATTTTTGCCAAATATTCACTGCGTCTCGTGCAGAAGGGGTGTCACTCACTGGGCAGGATCACGCCAAAGCGAAAAAATCCACCACATCCTTTACCACCCTCGATACATAATACGCATTCTGCCCATTTTTTCCCATCCCGGCGAGAAGAAAACAGGTTTATATTTATTTATTCTCGCGTTTTAATCAACATTACTCGCAACACTTCAAGTTGGGTGATCATCATTGAGAAGAAGAAGAAGAAGATGGTAATAATTGTTTATTTTTCGACATGGATCTCCCCCCTTAGGCACACAACCCATCCCGAGACTGGGGAGAGAGGAGTGCAGTGCATGCATAATGAGGGCGAAATCATCATCGCCACTTTTGCATTTATCTCTCTGATGATTATTATGATGCAGGTGAGCGAGATGAAGACATGAACTGATCTGATGCTAGGTAGCTAGTTAATTGCGGGATGGATTTTGGTGGCGAAAAATGGGTTTAATTTATTCCTCCAGGGTGGCCATAAGGCTGCCTGATTGTATTCTTCCACTCTTAATTTCGTTCGCTCCTCTCCAGAGTTCTCTCACCCTGCCAGAGAAACAAACAAACAAACAAACGAACGGAGCTGGTTTGACACCGCAATTAAATTTTATCCACCCCAAACACCACCTTAATTGCGGTAGCTCAGGCCAACTTTTTTCGTCTACGTAGACAAAAATGTGACTGGGTGGCTGCGTTCTTATCGAGTGGCAGGAGGACAAGGATCGTTACTTTACATGTGTATGTGTGGTGAGGAGCTGCTTAGTTTGGACACCATTTTTTCGAGGGACCAATCATATCGTGGAAAATGTATAGGTGTGAATTTTACACTTTTTGGATGGACGTCGTAAAAGGGAGAGCCTGCTGTTTTGGAATCCGCGAATAATTTTATGACGTTGAAATAATTGACTGATTTGGACCAGACCACCGGGCGAGGTTTTACTACTGTGCAAAATTTGGGTAGGTATGTCGGTATGTGTTACACTGGGCTCATTTGCATACTATGTAAATGAGGTGGATGTGTAGGTGGCTACTGTTGGATGTGGACGGTCCTCCGGTGGAGAGAGTGAAACTAGACGATTGCCACTTCCGTTGAGGTGAAATTCCAAATTCTTTACGAGAAATGCCACACTGAGCAATCAACTTCCACTTCCGGCGAGTGGAATGAGACGACGAGAGGGTAACCTCCCATCACCACCTATTTACCATGGCATCGTATATTTCGTCCCGATTTATGGTATTCTTTCACCTCGGCGTAAATAAGTACAAACATAGTTTACGATTCTTTGTTCATGGAAATGTCCGAGGCATGCGAGCCAGATTTCAGCTCCGATTAGCACAATGAGGTGTGTGTCTGCATGATTCCAGAAATTTCGTGAGCATCGAAACCTTAGAGTTTGCAGGTACATATTTTCACGGCAGGGTTTCGCCTCCATACTTACGAAAAAAATTTCACATTTGTCCCATTCTTTGCACGAAATGCATATTTCACCCGTGTATCCTGAGCAGAAAATTTCTTGACAATTTTTCATCCCGCAGAAAATATTATGCACATTTACGTTTACACTCTACGCAAAAGTGTAGGCAAAAAAATTGTCAAGAGTTCTGCAGAACCTGATTCTAGAGAAAAAGTTGCAAATTGTTTGGCTGGTCGATTTTCGAACCCTGCCTCCCACCAACTAATCGGGTAGCATTCTCACAGCCTCGCCACGCAACGACAACATTCCTTCTTTCACCAGTAATACAGCCAGGTGGGATTGCAAATCCGATTTTACCGAATCTGAAGTATTCGGTGTTGAGGTTCCATGTACTTTGGATCTTTTCTGGAACAATCTGGTCCCATTCAGTCCTCAATTTCCATATAGATTGCATTAATATTTTTGCCTTGATGACGACCGGCGCACACCAACCGATGGGATCAAAAAGCTTGGAGATTTCTGATAAAATAACTCGTTTCGTTAATGAAGTTGTTGTCGAATTATTAAATATATCAGTTTTAAATCCAAATGAATCTTCAACTGGATTCCAGTAGATCCCAAGAGTTTTTATGGTGGCATCTTTGTCGAAAGCTAGCAACGTTTTTGTCTCTCTTAATTCCTCGGGAATAGATGAGAACTTTTTCTGAATTTGAAGTGAATTTTCTAATTGAAAATCCTCCCAGCTCTTGGGATCTACTGGAATCCAGTTGAAGATTCATTTGGATTTAAAACTGATATATTTAATAATTCGACAACAACTTCATTAACGAAACGAGTTATTTTATCAGAAATCTCCAAGCTTTTTGATCCCATCGGTTGGTGTGCGCCGGTCGTCATCAAGGCAAAACCAGTTCAAAATCGAATTGCAAGATTTTAAATTACTCAAAATTCCGCGGTCTCAAACAGGCCATGCAAGTAAAAAACAAAATATCACGTATTTAATTGGATTTAGCGACGCCTCTGAAGAGGCATACTCGGCTGTGGTATATCTTGTATCGTATGATGCTCATGGATATGGATTGTCGTATTTAATAGCATCTAAGACGAGAGTTGCGCCCCTGCAGAAGCAATCCCTACCGAGATTAGAACTCTGTGGAGCTCTACTTCTGTCAGAATTTATGCCACAAATCGCAAAGGCACTAAAAATTCACTTCAAAAGCATGATAGCTTATACAGATTCTACGTTAGTGCTACGTTGGATAAGGTCGGAGCCATACAAGTATCATACATTTGTAGCTAATCGCATCTCAAAAATTCAAGAAAATTTACCAGCAGAATATTGGGGATTTGTTCGTGGTGTAGAAAATCCCGCAGACTGTGCCTCTCGTGGAATTACTGTCAAAGAACTGATAAATCATCAATTGTGGTGGAATGGACCTAACTGGCTAGTGGAAAGCATTCCTAAACCAGAAGTTCCAGAAGAGTTTCATCACGTATCCGATCCAAAGGAAGAAAAACGTGAAAATATTGTGTGTCAGATGACAGCTATCAAAGTACAAAATGAGTTATTGTTTAAATATTCATCCATTACCAAATTGCAACGAATCACAGCTTTGTTACTACGATTCAAGAATAATTGTTTATGTTCACTGAAGACTAAACAAGGCCAAGTGAGTGAAAAAATATTATCATGTGGAATATCGACTACTGAATTGGATGGTGCTTTAAAAAAGTGGATAAGTATCGCGCAACAGCAAGAATTCACTCAAGAAATCCTGCAATTACAAAATAAGGAGAAGTTATCTACAAAAAGCAGACTGTTACCATTAAATCCATTTCTGGATAAGGACCATATTCTTCGCGTAGGCGGAAGGCTTAAACACGCTGAGATGCCTACAGATCAAAAATATCCAATTCTTCTCCCACAATATCACAGGGTAACATACCTCATCATTGAAAATGCTCATTTATCAAACTTGCATGGTGCACCTCAAGTGCTGTTATCTTTTTTACAACAAAAATATTGGATTGTTCGTGGAAAAGATGTTATTAGAAAAGTAATTCGGAAGTGTATCATGTGTACAAGGCTAAGGGCAGAAACCTTACAGCAGATTATGGCAAATCTGCCAGCCTTTAGAGTTAACCCCTCAAAAGCGTTTCAACATACTGGCTTAGACTACGCGGGTCCGTATCTAATCAGACCAATCTCGCCAAGAAGTAAAATTACTTTAAAGGCCTATCTATGTATATTTATATGTTGCACGACCCGAGCCATTCATCTTGAAGTAGTTAGTGATGCCACTACCCAGGCATTTTTAGCAGCATTAAGAAGGTTTGTGGCAAGGAGGGGAAAGCCTGCAGATATTTACAGCGATAATGGAACAAATTTCGTGGGTGCTGAGAAAGAGCTGAAAGAGTTCATCAAGTTGTCAAAATCAAACGAACATAATCAAAAGGTATTCAATACATTGTCAGAGGAAGGAATTACTTGGCACTTTAATCCTCCAGCGGCTCCTCATTTTGGAGGTCTATGGGAGAGTGGAGTCAAGTCTACTAAGTTCCATTTAAAAAGAATTATGGGACTGCAGAGGTTAACGTTCGAAGAATTAAGCACGCTTACGTGTCAGATTGAAGCAGTGTTAAATTCAAGACCGCTTACACCAGAATCAACAGACCCTACAGATTTACGAGCATTGACCCCAGGTCATTTTCTTATAGGACAAGCCTTGACCTCAGTACCAGATTCAGATTTAAGTGAAGTACCAGTTTCAAGATTGATCCGATGGCAATTAATACAAAATATGCTACAACAATTTTGGAAACGCTGGTCCGCAGAATATCTTACAAGAATGCAAGCTCTAATTAGTAGTATTAAAAAATGCAGGACTAATACTTACGGATAGAGTTATCAGCGGTCCGAAATGACACTGCCTCAAAACCGCAAAAACACTTTGTGGTCCACTCTGCCATGGAAATGTCGTCGACCAACGTTGTCACCACTCGTCCACACCTCACGATAAAAGTAGCAGCACAGGATTGGTGGTACAGATGACCACAGGTTTTTCCACGTCCGTGACCGCACGGAACGACTGGGTGGTTGTCGTCGTTGATGTCGTCCACTGCGCGAACGGGGTCCAGGCAGATTCCACACTCCATCTCATCGCAACCAAACAACGCGAAAAAAATGCGTGCTTCAATCTGGCAATCCGTGGAGTCCATGATGAGGAGAAGAAGACGGGAAGAATGAGACGGACGGTGTAGGAGAAAATGAGGAAGTTTGGCAAAAATTCGGACGGAATTTGGGCAGGATGTCGACAGAAGACTGTAATTACTTACTGAATTACAGCTCCTTTTATACCCGCAAAAATTCACTGGAGCAAAATCATGCAAAATTTTGATGCAGATTATTTCTCAGAACTCCAAAAACTTAAAATTTGCCATATATTGGGTTTAAGTTAGTTTTAGTTTGTTGTATAATAATGTAAATATAGGATTACTTAATTTTAGCTAATTTGTATAGTTGTATTGTTGAACTGCAACAGTTCAAAGTGGCCAGAATGTTTAATATGTTTAAAAACATGTAAACAGGTAAGTAAAAGTTGAAGATGTGAGGAAGTTGAGAATTTGCATTGTAGGTAAAATGCAAGGAAATATTATGCATGTAATGCATATGTGTGTATGATGGATGGCACGAGAAACTTGCTCGACTCGCTATACTCTCGCTTTGTGTCACCCACCAACGCATACAATGTAAATACATCCAACTTTGTTCATGAAAAACAGAGAAAGATGTATGCATATTATTTATGCGACGGTCAATTCTCGGAATGACCAAAATAACTGCGACTCAGGTCACGTAAGCAGCGTGCTTTCGCGTCTGACCTTCCGTATATAAACGGTCACGGTCCACCACCAAAACAGGTCCAAAAAATCTATGTGCTAAAGCAAACGCTGTTATGCACAAGCGTGTTTCATTAAAATCTCACGTTACCTCAAATGAGAAGGAACGGAGAAAATAAATATACACGTATCAATTTGCCTCATAATTAATTATAAATACAAAAATATCAATTTACCCCAAATAATAATAAATATTGCATGCATTAAATATGTGTATGTAATATGCCAAAAGTGTAAATAAAGCAATAATCGTTACGTTATTATAAATATTAACCTTTTCGTACACAATTTAATTATTCACATAAAATCCATCCTCACAAATACAAATTACACCAAAAAACACTTATCACAGTTTCTCACGAACCTCAACATTCGGATTTTAAAATATTTAAAATTCGGATTTCAGAGATTTTTTTTCAATATTAAAAAAACATAAGTTATGTACCATGTAAATGTGTAAAGCGTACGAATAAAATAGTATAAAATATTGCAAGAATTTTAAAATAATCTCAAAAACGAGTTTACAATTGTGCCGAATTAGCAACCCCTAAAAATATATCAACCACATTATGCAAGTCAATGTTTGGCTTGTCGACTTTCCCTGTGCCGGGGCACCTCTCTTGCCGCGTTGTTGTTCCAAGGTGGCAGAAGTTGAGCGGATTATCGGCACTTTGCTTATAATGTCACACCCAGAGAGATGTATGGCATGCAGGGGGTGGGCATGGCGGCAGTGTTGATTTCCATGTAGTTCCCTTGTTCTCACAACCTCATCGGGTCGAATATTTCTCCCATTTATTTCCCCGAGTGAGAAAAAATCCTGCATTTTATTACAACCAGCCATTTTCGCCAGCACTACAAATAGTCGTAAAACGATGCGTTAAAACAAAGTAAAACTGGAGTGGAGAGGAGAGAGTGTTGATTGCTGTGGTAAATTTTGTTGGTTTTATCGTGTCGGCCCGATCTTGGAATTTTTTTAGAAGAATGAAATGTACAATCAGGGTCTAAAATCCTAGAGTGCAATAAAATAAAATAAACCACACCAAAATTTTGGTCTTGCAGAAATTTTCCCCAAAGTAGTAGAAACGGCCCTTCGTCTTCTTCTTCTTCTTCTGGAGATGAAACGTTCGTTTGGGTGAATTACTGCGCGTGTGGTGCATTATTTGCATATGGAATCACATCGTTTTCGTGTTCTTCTTCTGGTCGCAATTACTTTCAGAAGTCGATTGGGGGCAGATACAATTTTTTGGTGGAGCGTAAGTGGAGTAGAAAAAGTGTGGGCTGCTGCATATTTATGTACATATTTCAGGGCGTGAAGGAGTGTGATGACGCTTGTGGGGGCGACATCCCCTCTGCAGAGCCCCCGCCACTCGATTATTACCCTTCCTGCCCACGAGGAGAAGATGATCAATTACATACCTGGCACGAAATGATACTCGAAAAAGGAGCAATTATGATACCTGCTCATTACCACGAGATCTCGAATCATCTCGAATTTAAAATGTCAAACAGAGTCCCTCGAATAATTCTGGGCGTAGTTTAAGGCACAAAAAAGACAAGAAATCTACACTTCACTACAAGCGAGAAACAAATTATGTACGTGTCGTCACGTGATAATTAATATGGACGTGTATGTATGTACATGCATACTCACGAAACATGAATTATGGCACGGTATTTTTTTTACTCTGGTAAATTCAATGTGGCAAGATTTCCTGAAAATGAATTTCTGGATTTGAATAGTGTTTGCCGAAAACGGTAACTTTGCACTCATGCAAAAGTTCTGACTTGTGAAAGTGTAATGATTGAGCCACTTATTTCGAGAGGTAAAGTGATACAAGCCCTGAAAACAAACTTACACTTTTGCATGCAAAAATACATATTCAGTCAGACCTACAAAACTCTGTTTGCTATTTACCCCGAAAACGCTCACTTTACACTTAACTCGGCATGCAAAAGTCCTGGCATGTTCAGAGTTGCGAAAGCATAATGATTGAGCTACTTATGTATGTTGAGAGGTAAAATGATACAAACCCCGAAAACAGCTACTTTCCACTTTGCATGCAAAAATCGTCGCATATTCAGACCTGCGAAACTCAGTAATGAAACTACTCAATTTCAGGGTAAAAGTATGTACAAATATGCCCAATGGGAAAAGTAAGTCGCAAATCCATCCTGCCATGGATATGGCTTATTAAGTCGCCTCTCGTTTTTCCCAAGACTACAAACTTGCACCTTGAATTCTTCACACCTGTCGACTGATCGATTACTGTTGGTTCGTACAGCGGACCGGTAACCAAACACCCATCTCAAAAGTGGCTTCATTTCATGTCATGTCGATTAAAAAAACGGTGGTGTTGGTTTTGTGGCCTGTTAACTTGGAATGTTGATGATTATACACCTTCCCCAAGGTGTGCAATTACCTACATCGAGCTGAATTACAGCATCTTCTCGCTCCTCGCCAACCAACTTCTTACTTATTGAATAAACTGGATGGATACAATTTTAACCCCTTATTTTTTCCAAGCAAGGAACCAGGTCTGGATAATTTGGTGGTTTGGTTTCTCGTTTATTACTTACTAGTCGTTTGGCCTGTGCAATTAAGGAGAGGTTCTAGAGCATCTAAGGACATATCTCCTAAGTGCTCAAAGGGCGATTTAAAAAATGGTTCACTATAATTCGCAGGAGAGATTTTTATTCAGAAAGGAGGGTTTTCCCAGGTCTCATACTGAATTTCAATTTGTAAGTGGGTTGCCCAGCTCGTGCATGCTATTTTAAATTCACCCTGTGAAAGTGGGTGCGTCTGGTACTAATGTAATTCCCGTTGTCACTTTGAGGGCGGATCCACCACCCTGAGTCAAAATTTGAACGGTTTTCCTGTAGATTTCCAGCAGAAAAACTTTATTCAGAGCGATTTGTGCATATGGTTCTGCAGAATCCAACGCTTTCCACTATTCGGTTTTGTATGGACTGACTCTAGCAATTTATCCACGTGATTACATGCTTACCCACAAGTTGTATTTATCTCTCCTCCACTATTCACTACTCGAGTGGATAAGTTGTCAGTTTGTTTTTCCATTCCATTTTCGAGTGAGAAAACGGTACTAAAATGTGCCAGCATTCTTCTCCACGGAGAGATTACATCTTTTTCACATAATTGAATCCAGGCTCACGTATATAAATAAATAAATAAATACACATTTCTTTAATCGACCACTTTTTGATAAATCGATCAATTACATGAAGAAAACGATACAGATTTTTTAAATGTTCAGAAAGCAAACAGAATTTGTACCTATCCCATAAATAGATACACAATATTTCTTAAATCATCAGAAACGATACATATTTAAAAATCCGTTCCGAAACGCTACAAATTTCCGTACATATCTACTTTGTCCTAGAATTTGTACCCGATTAGCCATAATTTTCTTGCCCTGTCCTCACACCACTGCCATGTATGCACTTTGGCGTGAGTGAGTAATGGATAATTGGACATCGTGTAATGGGAAACGGGCGTAGTCGATCCTCTAGTATCAACGGTCTCAGAAAAGCAATAAGATCATTAAATTACACGAATGTCGTCATCCCGATACACATGGTGACACCGAATCAGAAAAAAATAAGAAAAATCCTGTCCGCACAGCCCCCTCCTCGATTCTCACTTGGTCCACTTAGGGATTTTCTCCCTGGAAGAATGAGATGGATGGATGGTGATGAAATGTGCGGTTGTGATGATAGAGATGCGCACCCCATAATGTAATGTAGTAGTTAAGAGGTACAAAAAAATGCCCACAGAATAAAAGAAGAAGATGACTATCAGTTAGCAGCTCAACATGCTGACTCTTTTATTCCCATTGTATTTACACAGTGAGGGGTCGTGCAGGGTGGACTTTTCCTCCTTGGCCACGGATGCCACGAGGCGACTGGAACACGTCCCTCCTGCACACGTCGCCATTGTGAGTTACGACTTGGAAGGGAAGGAAAGGTCACAATTTGGAGGCGAGATTGTTAGTTTTTCTCAACCTTGTTAAGGCCCCGTCTCTCTTTCTCTCAGGTGGACGAGAGGCATCCATTATGGAGCAGTAATTCATCCCAGATGACGGTTCGAACCCTCCGGCCAGCCCATTATTATTATTATTATTATCTCCACACCACTGTTTGCTTTTCTACCCTCTTTTTTCATACCTCGAAATTAGGCCAGGCCAAGGAGTGCTCTTCACTTTTTGGAAATTAGATGCATTTTCCTAATTTGCATACATATTTACCATTTGACGACAAGTAATGCCCTGTATAGTTTCATGGTCTTGTTGGTCATTATAATTTGTAAAGGTGTATCTGTAATTTTTTAAGGCACAATTTGGTGACAGGTTGTTGCACGAAATTTCATTTTCTCAAATTTCTAGTCAAATTCATTTACAAATGTGTGTTGATCTGCAATTTTTGTAAGGTAAACATTTCTGACAGAATCCTTCTCTCTAAATTTCATTCCCACATATTTCCACGTAACTGGAATTGGTAACTATCTAGTTTGCATTTTTCGCGACGCTCCACCCCCAAAAAGACACAAGACGGCGAGGATATTTTGGCCATTACTCGCGTCGGTAGGTGTGGTTCGGTGGTGGTGGTGGTGTTTGGTCGTTCTGGTCGTGATGGATGTGGCGCCTGGTGGAGTTTGAAGTAGAACGAGATCTTTGAGCACCTCTGGAATATGAGGGAACATGGTCTCTCTCGCTCAATAGGTCATAAACACGGTGGAGAACATGCAGTTTATTCATTTATCTCGCTACACAATCCTTCCTCTGGTACACATGTAGTTTTGCCTCGTCTCACTCGCTGCGACGACTCCCATCATCATTGCCACCTCGTTGGACACCTCTTTTATTGCTCCACACACCTCTCTCTCTCTCTGCTGCTCGGACGTGTAAAAAATTGGCGACAATGGACAATATAACTCTGAGATGTTTTTTCTCTCTCCCTGGGTCGCAAATATTTAAATGTCCACGTGACGCTGTTGTTTTCTGAGAGTCATGACTGATCACTGGTCGGCATCTCTTTACTTTCTGGCCGAGCCCATATTGCCCACGTGGTGGTGGGGGGTGCGGTTTGGGTTAGAATATGGCGTGGGGGTAGTATGCCACGTGTCTGGGAAATGGTCGTCCTTAGTGAAGGGCCCCTTGGCGAGACCGGAACTGGTTGGTGCGGGCGGGTCGCGTTATTATTATTATGAGACGGGCAATGTCAGTCAGGGTCAAGTCTATTCTTCATGGCGAGCAGAGAGGCCTGGCGCCGTGAGCTGACGGCCCACTCCGGGGGGTCATTTAGCTGAAAGGCCCTTTTGTCTCAAAAATGTTCACAGGTAGGGCAACATCCAGTCGATGAACTACATATCATTATTGTAATTCTGACCATATATACGACGCATGAGTTATGGCGTCTTGATTTATCAAATCCTTTGCCAGAGAGAGAACCCTTTAAAGCCTGCCACATTCTTCACATTACGCTACGTTTAACCCTGACAGGGCTGTGCGGAGAGGGATGTCACCTCTTTTTTTGAGGACTACCTTATCATTTCCGAATAAATATGCAACTAAATATGCAAGGGTGTTAAAATTGGTTCATTTTTCTGTTCAAGAGACGAGAGATGTACACTCTGTGGAAAAGGTTAGGTAGAAAAATTGTCCAGAATTTTATAGTCTCGCCAGCAGAACGTGATTCTGCAGAAAAATGTCTCTATTTTCGTGCTAGAACAAACTACCCCATCCTTTCCGCACGACCCACTCCGCCTCGTTACGAGGTACACATACGTAGAAAAGGCCTTGTTCCCCTAATTGAAAGTCTGATGCAAATCTGCACCGAAGGAAAGGATAAATAAATAAACAATGTAGTAATTATGGATCCGAAGCTGCAGGAGCCATTGTTTTCCATTCTTTCAAAAGTGAAGATCTGGATATCGAGAATGAGACGGCACTAAAAAATCTCCATCTCCTCGACCTTATGTACGGATTAAATACGCGGTAATTAAGAAGTGACAGCGCCAAAGACCTACACTCGACTAATTAAATTATGCATGGATGAGGAAATTGGTTCGATCGGGGCACACATTCTGCTCAACGACACGAGGGTCGAGAAGTTACAAAGGGCAAACAAAACTGAGATGAGATTGAAAGTGATATTATTACAGTCCAATGATAAATACAGTTTTATCTAGCATATGCAGAATGTAGACCAGCCTTTAACGTGGCTTTACTTGATTTTATTTTCGTAAAAAAACCACTCACAAATTGGGATTATTTCAAAACTGAAACTAACTCGGTAGCTCAAAAGTTATTAAAGGTCAGCGATTGATAAAATTTAGATTTGTGAGATTTTTACCTTGAATAACTTTAAACGAGCACCGAGTTATTTCATTTTTGAAAAAATCCCAAATTTTGGATAGATTTATTTTTACAAAAAAATCAAGTAAAGTACACGTTAAAGGGTTGTCTACATATTTACGCGAGTATGTTATATATAGCGGACCACGACGAGGACTGACACATTGGCGTCGGCTCCCTTCACGTGCACATTTCTGACCTTAAACGCGGCTTGTGTATGCATACAGCAATATCTTTTTTATGATATTATGCAGGCCGAGATGGGAGCGAAATGTGCATAATGTTGCACTATTTCCTAACATGGTTATGAATGCGTTGGCTTTTATGGGATGGGATGCGAGCGGAGTGAGAGGCGAGATAAATGGATGGGCTGGTTGGTTGTCAGCCTGTGGGTGACGTGGGAGAAAGTGTCGCTTAATATGTCATATCTCTCCTCCGCTCAATCATGAACCACGAATGTATGGGCAACATGCAAATGGGAAATTTCTCGTCGCTCCACTTGACTCTCAGCCAGTTGCCTTCTCTTCTCTCAGGCCGACAGGGTTTCGTTTCGTTTCATGGGAGATTAATATGCGGGGTGGAAATTAATAAATTGGGTTCAGTCATTCAGAGACGAAATCATTTTTATTACCATTCCGCCACTTTCGCTGATTTGAAGTGGACCAAAAATCAAAGTGTAGTTCAGTTGGGGCAGAAAATTCGGCGATTCGTACAGAAAACTATACAGAATTATGCAAATAGGGTTCTGTCGAATAAAACCTATGGAAATTTTCGACAGAAACGTGTAAAAAAAGTCTGCAGAATACAATATGGATCGAGATTTTGTCGATTACTGCATAATTCGACGCCGTTATTTCTATTCAAGGTGTAATTATGTAAATGGGAGCGAAATTGTTTAAATGGTGGCGAAATTTCACCAAGCTAAAAAATTCTAGGGAGACAAAAGAGGTCACATTCTCCCCAATTTAGCCTGTCCCAAAATCAGACTAAAATCCACACAAAAAAACCAACTCGTTGAAATCGTCCCCACCAAAGAGGCCGAAACCCTGTTTGACACGAGATAAAAAATCGAGTCTTAAAACAGAAGCAGTTTTGTGCCGCTGTTACATCGTTGTGTGACACTACTCGACATCTTTATCAGGACGACGAGCGAGAGTTAAGGGTCCAGTGAGGAGTTCATGCGTTATCAAAATGTTGAAAGATGGATCCAACAAGCACTTAAAAAATCCTGATAACATTCTCTCTCTCGCAGCCCAACAATGTCCTCTTTTCTTCTCTTCTCCTTCATATTTTCCACTCTGACCACGTCCGTAGCAGTGAAATGATTGCTTGCCACAGATCCAATTAACGAAATGATTGCGCACCACGAAAAACCGCATCAATTTCGACCCGAGAGAGGAAGTCACGTGATGAAAAGACAATCAATCCATAATTTCCCCGATATTACATATTTATTAAACGAGCCTCATAAGTTTCTGGGTCATATTTACCGTCCTCCTCGTCCGCGTCTAATGACCAAGACGTAAAAAACTGCAAATAACAATAATCTCACCTCGAGAACGTATATGTAACTGGGTTGAAATTTCGGGGAAAATGATCATCATCATCATCATCATCATTATCATCACCACTCACTCAGTCAGTTACTTACAGCCTCGCAATTTACAGATTGGCACCAATTTCTCATGATTTATTAGTTTCTACTTTCTTTCAGGTTTCCTTCCTCCCTTCTCCGTTCGCGTGGAAATGTTCCGAAGGGTGGTCGTGGTCGTGGTCTCGACATTCTTCGCATAGTTGAGTACCCGTTCCCACCTCGAAATCTGAGCTAATAAGGGAGAACGTCCCACCTGTCCGGACCAGACCAGTCCCACCCACCACCAACTTATCCACCAGGCCTCGCAGTCCGGATGTCGTGACCCGTACCAAACCATACCCACGAACACGTCCTCCACCGCATCCCTCGTGCACAGTCTCCTCCACGAAAATTATTTCGAAATGAATGAATCCCCGTAATAATAATTTGAACAGAATTCCAGCCACCAACACGACGACCACGAAGAAGACATGATAATGAGCCCTCGCCTTCTTCCTGGTGTGTGTTGCAGCGTATTTAAAGCAAGAAGAACACATAGTTACGCAACGCGTTCTTTCCTCTTAACGAGGAGATCATGTAATAATCTCTCTCGCCCCGTTTTAAGAAGACAAACAAAACTCGAGGGAAAAAAGAAGTGAGGCGTCGAAACGCTCGACGAGACGATCTCGACAAGAGAAATGAAGCCAATTCTCAATACGTTTTGTGTCGGTCGGTGGAAAAAATGATTTATGACGGCAGCAGCTCCACCACCATCAATCACTATTTAATTAATTGAAATGAAAACAAATATTTACATGGGTCAAGGGAGGAAAAAAGAGCATGCACATGGATGGGCTGCCTGCCTCTCCTTTGTCTCAAAGTGTAAAAGAAACGCTCCGCCGGACAAAGTGCTCGTCATGAATTAAATCAATTAAGGTGAACTTGGTCGTCCCTTGACTGGCCGGCTTGTTAGTTGGGAGGAGGAGGAGGATATGCTTTTTTCACCTCGTGGGTAAGTTTGCTTGTCTGCGGAGAGAAGTCGAATCGATATCGGACTGTCAAGCGAGTAGGAGAGACGAGTCGTCCAATTTCGCCTTTTCCTTTGATGTCGTCCTCTCCTCGTCGTGGTCCCATTAAGTGAGGAGGAGATCAAAAAGGGGAAAGTGGACAACTTGCTGGATGGACTTGGACATGACTACTGACTGCCTGCGACTTGCGAGCCTCGTCAAAAAGACGGGTTTGATGGATGGACGAGTTTTCCAGTATCATTGGACTCATCTCTTTTACAGGGACGACATTTTATACACAAAACCTGCCGCCTTGAGAAACACAAGGAACATGCATCCGACATGACTTTAAAGTAGTGCAGCCCAGTTTTTTTATCCCTTTGGCAGGATGGGAAAGGTTAATAAATCCGCTGCTGGCCTTATATGTCCCATGAGGCGGTGTGTGCATGTAACTGGTCGTCCGCTGCTAATTAGTTCACTCGGCTTTGTCGTGTCTCCATCGATTCCAATCTCTTTGAGGACCAGTTTCAAAGTCAGGTAGCGATTTCGCCAGGGTGGAAAAGGTCACGTTTTTTTTTACTTTATTATTATTCTCACTGGTTTTATTTTTGTAAATACAGATACAGCGACCCCTCCAGCTACACGCCCACGCGGAGGACATGCAGCAGATGCATACGAGTAAGAAATAAGTAGCTGCATGGCATGCATGGAAATATGGATACTGCTGTGCGTGGGAGACGGATATATTGTGCTTGCAAATTCAATCTTGTGTGCAAAATTTGATTAGAAGGAAAATTGCACAAAATTCTTGGTAGGATTTTCGACCGATTATGGTATCTCATAAATTCCGCTTTAAACAGGGGCCACATCGCATAAATACATCGTCCTGGAGGAGAATACTAGTGTTCGAAAGGGCAAAGATGTACGTACGAAGAGTGACAATTAAGACCGACCCAGTCATCGTCAACGACGGAGGTCAGCCTTAACTCACTTTCGCTCTTGGCAGGGTTTTTTCATAATCCCGTCGTCCAGTCTGAATCACCTTCCGTCCGTTCACGGTCCTCCATAGTTACCTCAAATACCCGAGGGCCGCGCAGAAAAGAAGTCACTAGACGAACCTCACCATCGAAAACCGGCATTCCGCCTCATCACCTGGAAAGCTTACACGTATTTATTTATTTATTGGGCTCCACTCTGCTCACATACATAAATACGCACATAAAATGCCATGTGTTGGGTGGGTCAAGTCAGCCCGGAATGAAATACACGACCATTATTTATTATTATTTTTTAGCCCGACCTATCAAAATATTCCAAGCATTTTATTTATGCCTTTATTACCGAAGGTGGTGGTGGTGGTGCCCAAGGTGAGACTTTGGGCAGTTTGACGCTAGAAAAATGTGAGACTCTTTCCTCAAAGTTTGCATCGGGTCACACACAATTTCTGCTCATCAATCATCCATCATTATTATCGTCGTGGTCATCATCATCATTTCCATCCAATCGTCGTGTATAGTGGTACGTTACGTAAATTATTGAGAACTGTTATAAAATCGGAGTGATCGCACCTGCAATGCGGAATAATGGGAGCAGCAGCAGCAGCAACCATAAAATTTGCATCGTGATGATGATGATGATGATGAAAGCATGTAAGATTGCGTTGGCTGACCCGTCGCAGTAATTCAATCGGGTGGAGAGAGGAGGAAGCAGTGGGTTACGTTCTTGGTACACATGTACAGCGTCGTCTTCTGCCTTGTTCTCCTCCTGCTCCTGACAAGGATCACATTCGGATGGCATAATAAAACAAGAAAAGACAAATAAGCAGGGAGTAAATTGTATGTAAAACGAGATGTGGCTTTGGGCGTTATCTTTTCCACCTCGCATCTATCTCGCTCCTCCATTGTCTTACTCCTCTCGTATCCATTACGACAATTATTTCTTGACAGGGTTTCCTCGGCGGAAAACTACTTGCCACAGGTTGGCTAAATGTCGACTCATACTTCAGTTTTGTGAGTGAAATGCTGCGTTTCATGCAGATTTTAGGATGTGTGTCAAAAAGGACGTTACTAAATTTCGCCCAATTTTGCCCCCTCATTGTTTGACTTGGTCGGGCTCAATTTAATTTCGTAAGTATGTCGACCCCCATATTTTCCTGGACGAAATGCATTTCATTCTAATTTAATCATATCGCGAAAAGTGGGTAGATCAGTACCCTGGCGCAAAATTGCCTGGTTTCCATCATAAACCAACCATATTTCAGGCAGGTTTGACACCCTGCATCAAATTCCACACGGCCAGACGGATATTTTCCGCAAAGAGAACCAAATTAAATTCATGCTACCCAAAAAACGCACGACAGCGAGAGAGCGATCTCTTGTTTTTTGCAAAATTAGCTGCTAACGTGACTACGAAAATTGCAGAAAATTAGAGAAAATATTTGCTTCATGTTCGATTAGATTGCGATGTGCCAACGCCTCAGTGAGAAATAAATGATTGTTGAGGACGACCACAACAAGTCAGCCACCCAATCGTGGTGAAAAAATGATCAATTTATTTAATCTCCCGTACCCTTTATTACCAGAGACGTCGCAATTTAGGAAATCTTTCCGCCGTCGCAGCCACGAAGGTAAATAATGACCACGGCGTGAAACAATTTCTCATCTATCGAGAGGAGACGGGACACGTTTATTTATTTGCATCCTGAGTTCATTAGATGCCCCACCACAAATTGGCCCATGCAGTGGAATACGTACCTACATAATCTCGCTCCTGAGGAGTGAGTAAACAGTGGCGGCCCAAAAGTCACTTAATGGACGACACCACAGGCCGTGCAGGCTGGATGCGGTGAAAATGCTTATGAACTCTGTGACCTGCAGAGGTTTTAAATATTTTAGTAAAAACAGTTTCTAAGATATGCACATTTTTGAGACAAAAGAGTTTCAAAAATGGAAATTTTACTTTCACGAAATTATCAACTTTTGGGTGAATTCCAGAGATCGTTGAGTTGTTAATTTTCGCAAAATATACGAAATAATGAAGCAATTTAGAGATTACTTGTAAAATTTGTAAGTTTTGTAAAATATATTTTTACAAAATAAAGAGATTCCATTGATCTGAGTAAGTTTACACAAATTCATAAGCTAATTTTCCATGAAAATATTTGCAGATTTTAGTGAAAATTTGTAAGTTTACAGAATTCATGGATTTTGCAATGTTTCCATGAATTTCCTCACTGCTAAAAGTATTATTTCAAATTCCAAATCCCGACATTATTAAGTATATTGTGTAAACTGTAAATTTAACTTATTTTCAACCGTCCCTCGTAAAATACGTACTTTCTGCACGACCAAAAAACGTATTTTTCTGATCCCCTCCGACACGTCGTCGGCTCTTTGCATACTTTGAAACACTCTCGCTCTCTCTGACATGGGTCTTTTATTGTCCTCCGACTAATGGTCATCTCATCATCCATCCATCCATCCAAACCTAACTAACCCGTCGGTTTGGGCAGGAGGTAAAAAAGGTAAAACAATCGCCATCCACCACTTACTTACTTACTCACTTACGTACGTTATAGATAACCAGCCACCTCAAAAGTCTCCCTTAAGTTGCTTGCTCAACACTTGTCGTCCTGCTTCGTCGTCTTCTGTGTGAACATCTAAATGAATCCTGCTTTACTTTGTCTCCTCGTCGGCAAGAAGTACATAATTCGCAGCTAAGAAAACGAACGAGATAGCCAAACAATCAATCTTTCGCCTTCTGTCTCCTTTCCTACCTAAATATGTGTGCATATGTACATACGTCGCTCAACTTATCGGTTTACTCAGCATTTTACTGCACATTTGTCACCCTTTTAGTCTCCTTTGTTATTTTTTGTAGAAGTTAAACCCGCATGGAAATTCGGCCAGTTGAAGATTCTCATATATTTCTGCAGACGAGAAGGGTAAATTTTGGACAATTTTTCTACCTCAACTTTTCCCCAGAGTGGAAATATATTCTGCGGAATGAGATTTTCTGTCCAGCTTCGACAGAAAAATGAACCTATGCGGCTGGTCGATTTCAATATGGGAAAAATAAAATCATACTCCAAATTTCGAAATTTGTAATATTTTTTGAGAATTGTATGCCTCAATTTATCTCGATCACCTGGATCCATTTATTTGATTAGTTTTCCAACTAAGAGTGAGCTATGCGTCGGGGGGGGGGGGGTCGTCGCCTACTTGATCACGACGAAGGTGGAAACCCGTTTTCTCACCTTGCCTCATGCCAACTTACGTGGAGACATACACCGGTAGCCCATTCTACACGTAAACGTGTCCTTTTTTCCTCCTAATTACCTCGAGAATTCCCTTAAATGACACGTTTCGCTGTGGCAAAGTTAATGGGGGACATTATTTACAGGTCGTAATGGCAAATCGGCTCAAAACAAGCCAAATTATTATCGCTTTCTCCCTCCTAAATGGGGCAAGTTTGGCAATAAATATGCATCACGAGGGGAAATTAACGCAAATAATCGCTGGTAAAATAAATGCTTGGAAAATATTGGACACACAGAGAGAGAGAGAGAAAAAAAAATTAAAGGTTTCCGCAATTTTGGAACGACATCCATAAATAAATAATTCACGGATTGATTCCTCCACTTGGGGAGGACGAGCACCAATAATTATTACTTTTTTGGTCGTCCTCCATGATGATCAAATAGTCCCACCCATTTTATTTCCACTTTTAAATTGGTGCCAGGTCGGGGTGCTGCAGAAATTGTGTCGCGAAAAAGGGACAGATTTTTATCCAGTATGAAACTGGACATGTTTTGGGACAAAAATTTATGTATTGTTCATTCCGCACAAAAACATCCTGCAAATTTACACTTTGGAGAAAAATCTCCAGAATTTTCGTCTGTAGAAAAATTTCCGAACACTTGTCCATTTTTCTACCAAAGAGCCCTGTAGAATCTTCCAGAAATAGACCAAAAAAATTCTACGTATTCAATTTCACAGAAAAATATCATGCAATCTGCAGGAAAATTGTATGCAAAAAAATTATAACAGGACTTGATTCAAGAGAAAACTATGTAATTCTTGGCTTGTGGACGGGTCCGTCTCGGCATAAATTTCCCATTAATTGGCACCCCGTTCTTGCTGCGGGGCCCCTTTGGTGGGTGGGTAAGCAATTTGCAATCTTGTGCTGGGTGGGAGAAGCGTGGTTAATAAAAGATGAGTCTCCCAATGGAAGAACCGTGTCGGGTGGTGTATAAGGCTCGACACATTTTTCATCATCGTCGTCCTCGTCGTCGTCATCTACTTACTTTTCATCCACGAGATTATCCAATTTCAAAATCAAATAAATAATTCAGCACGAGAAACTCGTGCATTCGACGACTTTCCACTAACCGCACTGGACATCACCTCCTCTGTAATTTTAACTCTGACAAAGTAAATAATACGCCGAGACAACAGAGAGAGCATACAAATAAATGCGGTCCCAGGAAAAGTGCCACTGTCAACTGGGTAAACTTTTAAACCTGTCGTGTGGTCAAGAGAGAAGAGGACAGGGTTTCCAAAAGGTCACCCCAATTCTTCGTCCGCGTGGGGGTCACACTCATTTCGTGGACTTGACATGTCCCAAAAGAAGGATGAAATGTATGGCACACTTGAAACTGAAGGGGGCATCAAGTTCAGAGGGGGGGGGCAAAATTGGACGAAATTGGGATAAATTCATCATAGACTGGTCCCTTTTCGTCCCCTTTTCTACTAATTTTGTTCACTAGACATACCCCAAAATCAGGACGAAATGAATCACGTGCAAGGAAATGAAGGGTCATTATGATACTCGTACCGAGATTAAAATTTAGCAGAAATGTAAAAATTTTGTATTGATTTTGTCATTCAGATTAACCATTTCTGTGGAAGAAATTTGGGTGAAATCTCCCTTTTCGCCCACTTGACACATCCGGAAATCAGAGTGAGATTACATTTCGCACAGAAAATTCAGGAGGACACGACCTGTTCGAAATGGAACGACCACTAAATTTTACCCACTTTACTTAAACTATAAACTAACCTTGTAAATATGCAAACACATATCGCAAAAGGACTGTCAACAAGTATAAAATAAAAAAATAGCCACCACATTTCGCGTGAATATGTATTTAACTTTGTATTTGCCGACGGATGGATTGATGTGCATGAATATTTTACCAAACTCCTCAATTTTGCACTAACATTTCATTTTTACGGCCAAACCCACCAAACCAACCATTATGTCGCGAATTAAGGGAAACACGCAGGAAAAGTGAACTTTAACTTCCTCAATTTTTTTTATATATTTCACAGTCGTCTTTTTTTACAACCCGGATGAATACAAAATAACCCTCTTTTTTATCATTTATTTATAAAACAAACAAATAAATAAAACAGTAGGAAACTTCTCCTGCTGACAAGAAATTCTGTAATTTCTTTAAAAGTATGTTGTAAAAAAAATGTGAGTTTTTACGCGATCGATTCCTTGCTCAATTCATTTAACAAATAAATAAATAACTACGCAAAACTTGATATTAAGTTGGTTCGGATTAATGCATTCTCGCCCAGGTAAAAAAAAAGTTTCCCATTTGGCATCCTAGCAGCGGTGGTGGAAATGTGGAAAAAATGAGTTTGGGAATTAAGGAAATGTTATTTATTTAGTTGCATATTCTTTTTTTTCCATCTTGGATGCGTAGGTGGGACTAAAAATTGCGGATTTTTGTCCCCCTCCCCGAGGAAAAAAGTTTGTTCCAATCATTTCACCCGAAAAGTAGTTAGTTTATTTGCGTGGTTTTAGATATCCTCGAAGCTGTCGGGACGCTTGTCTTCTCGGCGGCTGTGGGTAGATTAAAGTAATCCCTGTAATCTCCCAGTCGCTCAAGGAGAGGGGATAACAAGTGATCAAATCAAACCATCAAGTACACAAGCAAACCATGGCGAAGAACAAAACCGCAGTTGAGGGGGACGTGCAATCATTTCAGGATGATGTTACCCTTCAAATACACAATTCGTTAGGCGAGTAAACTTGTTGTTCCCAGGAAAAAAACGGTACCCATTTTACGCATGTTTGATTACTCTGTGAATTTTGGTCCTGCCAAATGTACACATTTTATTACACTGACACTTCTCTGTCGAAATGGGTGGATTTTTTCATCTCTTGAGACGAAAGGATGGTGGTGGAAAATGGTGAAGATAGATATCGAAATCTCAGATTATTGAAATGAATCGTTTTTCTCGTCCACTTCCTTTTTCCTGCCTCTTCCTCCACTCATCATTTGTCATCCGAAAAACCAAACCACAATGAACAAAGGGAAGAAGAATAATATCTACAAACCTAAAAAAAACCTCAGCTGCCGTTCCACTCATTTTACTCGAGTAAATAAATATGTAGGGGTTCGAACCGGTTACCTGACCGTGTTTGTCACTCATTCCTCTCTCTCTACCCACCAGACCACCACCTCGATTACACCTGCACCGCTTAATCTTAATGAGAAATGATCTCTTACGCAATTCAATGAGTAAATATCCGCCTGAATCGTGCTTATCCTTTGTCTGTACGATGTCCAGGACATGAAAATATGGCATTTGTTTCAACATTATGGGCATGGGCATACAACTCTTGTACTGATGCTGCCGATTAAGATGCAGCCGTGGGATTGGCGACACGGCGAAGGTGGAGGTGGATTAAAACGAGGGGAAAGTAGTTTCCCACCGCAGATGCAGCGTCCGTCCAGCGAGATGATGTGGAAGCAAGGACGCCCATATATCTCGCCCGGATGACAAAGGGAGAAAGTGGTGGTGGTGTTCTCACTCTGGGTGTGTGTGTGTGTAGAGGAGAGCGAGGAAAGTGTTTGGCTTATCGATTACGCCGAGGGAGCGGCGCACACTCGATGGGACACACCACCAGCCAAAAGCAGAGAGGAGGGAGGAAGAAGCTCACACATTTTTCAAACTTTTTCATGCTCTCTCCTCTCTCTTTATCGATCTCAAGTGTAGATAACCCTCCACCACGACTGCCAACCTAACCCCCACCACCACCACCGTCCAGCTCGTCGTCTAAAAGACTCTTTTTTCTACTCTCCTCCTAACATAATATGCTCGAGATTATAAGCAGCAGCAGTAGCACACTGCATGTATCCTACACACACCACCACCGCCGCCGCCGTGGTTGCGGTTTAATAGCATTACGTCTTTGTCATCTCGCGCAGGAGAAAGTTTTAACAAAAGGAGAAAACGAAATGGGATGAAATCCGGAGCTGATCAAAGGCACAATTTAGAAAAAAAGTGTGTCTCAAAAGGAGAGCACTTTCTTTCCGGGAGGACTAATTAATAATGGAGAGGGACTCGTAGCGGGCCGGACTTTATGGAGTGCGTCGCCTATGCATTATTCTCGCTTAGTCGAAAAAAATGGGAGTGAGAGATCAAACGAGGAACGAGGCAGTGAGCACTCTAATTTCATTGATTACAGGAAATGTACAATCAACCAGGTACCGTACGGGGGAGGGACGTTTAAATTTTAAATCCACTCATTTCCTCGACACAGTTTTCTCATATCACCTGTTTAATTTTAACGGGGAAAAAGTGCACAAATTTGTTCGAGACGAGCGAGACATGAGGAAAGGTTCTTGTTTTTATTTTGGGCTGGAAAACCAGACACTAATAATCACAAGGAAAAGCGATCCAATCATCGTCATGTTTTTGTTCAAGAGAGGTGAATGTTTAGGTCGGGGATAAAAAAAATGAGATGGATTTTGACCGTTTTTTTCAGCCTATTTCGAGGTGATCAGTGGCTGAAAGAGTTTGATGGAATAATTACCTGGCATTGGGAATCACCTCCGTCGGAAATTGGATACTTATCGACACCAAGAAATCATCACCTATGAAAAAGGACCCCTTGAGAAATGAGCTGTAAATAAATATGCACTCTCTTTTTCATTTGATCCGAGGTGCAGGGTTTTTGCATTTCATTCATTCATTTCCCTAATTGGGATTAAATTGGGAGCGAGATTGGATCCTGCTGTGGCTTGGCTTGAGTGAGGTAATGGATCCAGCCTCGTAAATACATAAAGGAACAAAGGTTACAAAAGCGGGTTCTCTCCTCCATCTACAAATTCTATGCGATTTATTCACTCGGATTTAAATTTTCTCTCGCTCTCTATCTCCGACGTCAAGAGTGTCTCGTTCAAAAAGAGGAGAAGCTCTGGAGGTCGACCCAGACCTATTTTGTCGTTGTGGCGGCGGCTTTTTCGCGGCGTCGGCGGCTCGGCGTAATGGTGAAGGAATAGGAAATCGGCGAAATTTGTCGTTTAAACATCCACCCAAAAATTGGGATTATTTCAAAAAAGAAATTACCTCAGTGCCCCTACCCGTTCAAAAGTTATTAAAGGTCAAAGTCTTCCAAATCCCAATTTTATTCAACGTTAACATTTAATAACTTTTAAACGGACGGAGTTAATTTACTTTTTTAAATAATCCCAATTTTCGGGCTGATTTTTACCCAAATCTCGAGTCCCCAAAGAGATAACACGTTTGTCTACGATTATACGAATCCGTCACAACGTGCCAGGCATCAATTTCATGGTGTACCAAAGGGCAAACTAAACAGGCCTTGATTTTGTTGACTTTAATCAGCTCTCTCTCTCTCAATTTATTCACCCACACACCACCACCACCACCACGACCACTACGGCATCACTGAAGAAGTATGCGTGTCATGTCCACAAATGAAATGCAAATCAAGCACCACAATTTTTTTACGTGTAGCAAATAAGAAACATTTATTTATTCGTGTTGATTGCCCATTTCAATCTTTACAAATTGACTGTTACACACACATGTCGAGAGGATTTCGTAGCAGCAGCAGCAGCAGCAGCAAGTTTTCTCTTTTCTTGTCATAGGTAACTTAATGCAATGCAATGCGGTACACATTTCACGACGCCTTCACTTGCACCACTTTCACCACCACCACCACCACTTTCTCCCGGCAGTAGGCATTGGCTTTTTGAGAGGAATTTAGTTTTTTTTCTATCTAGCTGACTTAGTCGTACGCAACATGGTACGGATTATACAGAGAAAGAGAGATATTCAGAGGGAAAGTGAGATTATTTGTGTTTGTGAGTACCCTTCATTAATTATGCAAGGGTCGCATCTTACCCCAGGTCACACGTCGGCGTCACACCTCGTAGGAAAATCCATGTGCCAAAAAAAATGGTACATTTCTCTGCGTCCAGATAATTTTTGCGTGATTCACCTCGCAAAAAATATCCAGAAAAATGTGCCAATTTTCTGCCACTACTCGATTTCCATAGGGGTGGTGCCTCGTCTGACTTTTTGGGTAGAAATTATTCAGCCAAAAACTAACAATATTTTTCATATAGCGGTTTTACACAATTTTTTATGCATAGATGGGTTGCTGCCTAATCATAATTATGCATACTCAGTCAGATACACACACACACACACAGAGATTATCATCGTGACGATAAGCGACCTTCTTCTCGTCCTCCAAATAAATAAAGCTCAAGAGTTTTTTCCCTTAATCATACGTAATATATGTAATTATTACATAATAATAATTCTTATAGATTTTCACCAAAAAAACAGGGTGGTGTTTTTGCACTGGTTCTCTCACCTACTCCTCCTCCTCCACTATTTAGATAAATACTATAACCAACTGCTTAATTATAACCACTAAAACTAATTATTCATTATTTTATGTCATTTCTGGGTAATTATTTAATTATTTTTTCCACTATAAACTACATAAAGCGCAGCGGGTTATGTAAGTATTTTTAATTAATAACATTGTCACACACGTTATTGACACTTGTTTTTAATCAAATAATTTATTCTAACAGTATGTCCTCGTCGTCGTAAAGTTCGTCACACACAAAATTTGGCCCGGGAATGTACTCACTCACGTCACACACAGAGATACGACGCACTACTTGTCCACCAAATGGTGGTGGTGTTGATGATGATGATCACTTGTCAGCAGTTTCCCGTCCGTGCCGGGCTTGATGTCCAGCCCGTTGACCATTTTCTCGATGGACTTGAGCTCCGAGGGGTGTTGAAGGAGGGGCGACATGTGATGGGATGGTGGCGGCGGGGGCGGTGGGGATGTCGTCGTCACGGCGGCCGCTGCAATCCGCGCCGTCGGTGTGTCGACGCTCGGTCTCGGGGAGAGTTTGGGGCTGGAGGGAGTCACGGTTTCGAAGGCGGAGAGGGAACCTCCCCCACCGCCTCCGCCTCCCAGGACGCCCGTCGAGTTCGAGCTGAGGGACGAGGTGGACGAGGAGGACGCCGTGGCCGGTGGGATGAGTGGGTACGGGAGGAAGCGGTGGGCCTTGAGACGTTCCGAGAGCAGGGCTGCAACACAATACATCAACCGTTGTACAGGCATGTTCCCTAGGAAGAGTCGCAGAGGGGCCGTGGTGCGGGAAGGATGTGATGTACTCGTGGTTTTTTTGGGGGGGGGAAGACGACGCGCTTATCACTTTTTTTCTCCCTGCCCCGAGATAATCCATCACATCCTTTCCGCCCATGGCCGAAAGAGAAGTTTTTATTTACGTAAGAAGAATGGATTACCGGGGCCAGAGGCCAGCGAGACGGGGGGGCCGAGAGGGTAGCCTGAGTGGAAGAGTTGCTGTTGGAGGAGGTGATTGAAGAGGAGGGAGGAAGGGAGTGACGCGGCGCCGGGATGGGCCGAGTTGGCGCCGAAGAGAGAGAGCGGCAAGGAGGGGGGTGGACCGAGGGGGTTCATCCCAGGTCCCCCAGGGTACAAGTTGGGTGGGTAGAGGTAGGGCAGCATGGGGGGTTGGAGGGGTGGCCCCAGAGAAATGTTTGGACTAGGATGGTCGAGATGGTTCCCGCGAGAAGTGGGACGGAAGCCACCGCCACCGCCGCTCACACTGCCCACGTTGCTTCCGCCACCACCACCCCCACTTTCCGACCCTGAGTCGCTTATGTCTCGGTCCGAGTCTTCCGCGTCTCGACGACGGTCACTGCCGCTGTAGTCTGTAAGTAAAGGAAAAGGGGAGATGAGAAAAATTGAGTATTTAAAAAACGCATTTCGCAAAAGATTGCAATTTCCCTAAATCTGTTGCTCAAGTAAATAAGACGTCTCGTCATTTGAGTGCCGTCCTCTCTCGATGTGACGGGCATAAGTCTGCTTAAGGGGATTACACCCGCTATCTTGTTCCTCGATCGGGTATCATTCCACCAAAAAGAGCGACAAGAGGGGCAAAAAACGGATGAAATGGGATCCACCACCCTCCCCATTGACCTGACCCCATCATCCAGACAAATACAATCGAGTTCTTCGAGTTCTTCTCCCAAAACACAATTGGATTTTCTTGTCCCGACTTTCGATGTATTGATTCCGAAGGAGCAGAAGGGATGCTAAATCTAAATCTGCTTTAGTCGAGATAACAGCATGGGATGAATTATTCATGAAAAGTCGGGCCATTGATAGCACAAACTTAATGCATATCATCTCTCCCCACCACCAACACAACCACCGACCAACAACACGACACTAAATGCATCCAAATCTAAATAAAAAAGAGTCATCAACAATTCCTACTTCTCAATAATACAAGTACAAATCCGGGGGGAGAATGAGACTGAGGAGTTGAGTCTTGATCTCTCTCTCTAAAAAAACTTGTCCTCCATTATATTCCACAACTCAAAAAATACTTCCTTGCAAGCGTAAAATTATTTTCCACTTTGAGGTTTCAAACACTTGTCAAAAAGGGCGAAATAAGGTTCCGAATTGTGATGGTTTTGGGTCGTAGAATTTTATGGGACACCTTTTCAACGTGGAAATTTGCCATTTTATGTCACAATTTTGTCGTGTTTTTGCACATTCAAGTGGTCGAATGCAACACATTTAAAGCCCGTATTTTTCTACATTTTTCATATGAAAATTTGTCATTTTTTGCAATTGTGTCAAAACTTTTGAACATCTTTGCTTGCTTTTTTAACATAGAAATCTGCCATTTTGCACCAATTTATGTCACAATTTTACCCACTTAAGTGTCCAACTATACCTTGAAACCTAGTGTGTCTCCCTTAAAAAGCTCAAATTTCCCGTTTTCTCCGAACCCTGTCAAATTATCCATCTCCACCTTTTTTTCCTCAACGACTACTTCACTTACACCTCACCGACTCGTCGAGAGAGAGAGAGAGTCATCCTCTCCCCCTTAATGGATTTGAGGAGATTATCCCCTTTTCTCCATCCCCGACACTGCATCTTGCTCTTTGACACCTCTAATTGAAATCATTACAAGAAAAACTTGGCACTCAACTCGCTCTTGTCCCAGACGAGAAAAGGACAAAAAAACTACCGACAATCGACTTAAGAAAAACCTGTGCAAGGATATGTATTTCCCATGTTTTTACCAGATAAACCTGTTCTCATGTTTTGACAAGAATAACAACAATGGCTGGACCGACACGTAGCTGATGTCGCGTAAGTAATCGTCTTACCGTGATGGTGTCGATGGAGGGGTGGTGAGACGGAGTCGGGCCGGTGATCGTTTCCCACAACGTCGACGCGTTCATCGTCATCGGGGTCGTGACACATGGAGTCGGTCGTTCCAGAGCTGAGATTATTGCTGGCGGAGGGCCCCGCATCCCGTGACCCGTCGTGCCGTTGAGCCGCTAACATTGCCTGTCTACTGGAACAAAGGGAAAGTTCGAAGGTTAGGTCACATTCGTTTAATGAGCCTTTAATAATAGTTGACCGAGAGAGAGATGTGGACGAAACTGCATTTATTATTTAGTACGCCAATGCTTTTTTCGTTGGTTCGAATTATTGCGAAATATAAGAGATTTTTAGCATAAGAATCAACCCAGAAATTGGAATTATTTCGAAAATCAGATTATCTCGGTAGATCTCTCCTCGTTCAAAACTTATCGAAAGTCAAAGTTTAATTAAGATGGTGTAAAAAAATGGGATTTGAGATATTTTGACCTTAAATAGCTTTTGAACGAGCGATTATACAAAGATTTACGAGTCCACGGCTAGGCCATGCGGATAGGATGCGCAATTTCTTCTATTTTCAGACCAACATACGTACCGCACGACCCCCTCACTAAATAACTTTGCCCTAATTACCCCTCACTTATTACCCACCCGGATAGTCGTGGTAATTACACACTGTTGCCCCCATACGTATCATTACTTAATGACATTTCGACAACAATTGATAACTGCTAACTAGTCACCCAAATCCATTAGATCTACGTAAATGTACACAATAATCTACAGCTTTCGTGTCAATAAGTTATCCTCCTCCACCTGCGCTGACGTAAGTACGCACACCAACAAATTATAAAGTCATCAGCGACGGAACAAAGGTTCGGATTGATTCTCGCACGTAAAAAAAGGAACAGATTACGCATTTTGTAGCCACCGCGCCGCTACCGACTTTAAAATGTGTAAGGGTATCGCATAACCAGCGGTTTGACTTTGTCGGTGCAGCGACTCATTTACGTACAAAAGAGGGGTCTCATTTCTCAAAGAAAATATAAATACCGAGGCGTTGATAATTATTGGCTCAAGGGTAATTTGTGGCTTTTCCTCCCATGCATGCATACCAACCAGCACGAGCAGCAGCTAAAATGGTGTAGACACGGTTTATTTAGGGACACAAATATATACACGGCTCGCTTTTTCCCTCATTAAAAGACCTGCGTTTCTTCACCCATTTTGTTAACATGGATTTGCTACCGCCCAGGTAACAATTTTTATCTGGAGAAAAAAAATTGTGGAAAACAATTTGCCAAAAATTGTTATCTTCTCAAAATTTAACGTACTTTTAACCATGTCGAGACTGTAATTGAATATCTTCACCACCAATTTATCCATAAAAAAACTTGAATTTCATGGAAAACTGTTCATTTCTTTAGCACAAATTGAGTAAAAAATTTGCCAAAATTGTCTCCATCTCAAAATCATATCTTCCTTTTAACCCTGGAATTACAACCCAAAATAGGCATGTTTTTTGACAAGACAGGAACCCATGGGTGAAGAAGGGATGGGTCCTCGTCTTGTCGGCCGAGATGAAAGCAAGCTCAACTTTGTCGCGACAGTTCGCAATGGGTCATCGCCTAAGCAAACTGACTGCCACTCTCTGTTTCATTATCGCCTATTTTAAAAACATATCACAACCACGATGCCATGACGAGAATTGCTCCCTCATGTCTCCACAATTAACAGAACTTCCCCTGTTCCACGGGGTCGACTTGGCTCCTCTGGACAACCTTTGGGTTTCCTTCAAATGTTGTTATTACATAATAATAAGTAAGCTTCTTCAGATGGGTGCTCATCAATGCCACTCTTTCACATGAGAACAAGGTTGTGAACCTTGTCTCAAGTCTCACGAAGTGGAATCATGTCTAACGTCATGGGACAAAAGGGTCCTCTGTCTTATTTCTCAGTCCTCTGCCTGTGCATATTCTCACATTTATGACATACTCGTTTTTATTCATTTTTTTCCTCCACTATAAAAATTCACCCTTTTATTAAAGCTTGATGTAAAATTTCGAGTTGAATCATCACTAAAAATTCACATATTTTTAAAGAAATGTGCAACTTTTTTCCCTTGTACTGAAATTTACCTCATTTCGAGTCGAAATATTCCTATTTTTAGAAATCTTTAAAAAATAGTGAATTGTTTCGTAATTTTCCCAACCTTTAAGTAAAATTTGTCATTTTGAGTAGGAATATCGTCATTTTTATGAATTTTTAATCTTTCCCTGCCTTAAAAGGTTTTATATATAGCAAGCAATAATTTTTTAGTGGACCCAATTTCCGGGAATTTTTGCCTTGCTAAGTACATAATTACACTGCAATTGCATCATCATCGTCACTAACCTAACCAAACCAAACCATCACAGGTACTTACCTCATTTTGCACAAAATTTCCACCCAGTTTGCAAAAAAAAGTTTAATTCAAGTGTCAAAAGTGATACGGCATAATTTCGACATGACTCTCTCCGTCAAACATTCATTCATTATTTACAAAAGAAACAATGGTGTCCTTATGTAACGCTGGGCAAAAAAATTCTAAATCCAAATTAAAATAGACCTTTTTTGCCACAGTCATGCCACCCCAGATCTCACGTCAACCAAACCACCAAAACAGTGTCACCTCGCCATTCTTATTTGTCGTGAGCAGGACAAAGCACATGTACCCGACGACACACTGCGAGAAATTCTTCAGAGGACGGATATGTATTTAAAACTCATGTATGAAATTATTACGTGTGAAAAGAAACGCTAAAATATTTACGAAAAAGATATATATATTCATAAAAGCATGAATTTTTGCAAAATTTCTATCTTTGAATTCTTTGTGGCCTTATTTCATTTAAAAACAAATTCCGTCTCAAATCGTTAAAATCTATTTTGAAAAAATATCCAAAATATTTCAAATATATGTGAAACGTGTACAAAATATTTGCCATTTTTATGACCTAATCCAAAACTTGGAGGATACAAAGTTTGTCATCGAAGTTGAAAATAAGTAAATGCATATCCATCCTCTGGTCAGGATGCACGACGTGGCAACCCTTCGTGTCACTCAATGACTTCTTTATTCAGTCAAAAATATCCCAAGAAAAACAAAACACTTGTTTAATTTATCATCATGCGATCTCATCAACTTGTGAAGAATTTCGGCCTCATTATCACAAATAAAGCGAACAATGCTTGTCTGTTTAGCTGATCCAAAATAATTACAGACTTCCCTCTCCTGAAAATCTCGCAGGTGCGAATCATACCAATTAATGCCGTCCTCTTCTCCTCTGCCGGATGACTAATGGCAGCCCAATTATTTATCAACCTATTTTCTCTCCTCCATCCAACTTTCATAAATCTGGGGGGATTATGTAAAAAAGAAAAAAAGAAACGGGGACAGATTTCGTTCGAGACGAGCAGGCCGCAAAATAGGCGGAAGTCTTGCGGTGGAGAGCATTTTATTTTGACTTTCTGGCATCATTAACCTTAGCATAAACCACGCCGCTTAAAAAAAGCCTATTGATTTGACAACTTCTTATTTCCGTACGTGCAGCGGTGGAGCCAAGTCTGGGCGCCCATGTGCAACAAAATTTTTTCTTCTCTCTCTCTCTCCTTCGTGGGAAGTGTGTAATGAGTTGAGTGACAGTTAAATGGTGCCTCCCAGAGAACAAGAGATCTGTTAAATTAGCAAAGAGGGACGGGACACGAAGAATGTGACGGGATGATAATCACCTCACGATAACCATCCCACCTGCACGACCCCCTGGCCTCTGACATCTCGATAAGAGTGAGATGACAGAATTTAAGTACTAAATCCCAACTAACCTGCCCCCACGTTGGGCATACGAACATAATCTCCTCGGAGAATTCGTCGCCTAGCTGCGCCCACGACGAACCCACCACCACCACCACCGCCATTCTAATTAACTCCACCACCAAATTTAAACCGGATGGGGAGAAGATTTCACAGAGATGTTCCTCTCTCTCTCTCAGTGTCAAAGAGATGCCGGCATCGAGATCGTCGTCGAGAAGAACATCAAAAACATGCCCCCTTTCGCAACAACTAATTAGACGGAGAAAGAGACACCACGCACCAGACGTGGTTATTATTATTGCGTGGTGGCTTGTTGTGTCCCTTGTTCCTTCCTGTCTCTCGACGCCTAGGTGTCCTCAAGTCAGCCCTTCTGCAGACAAATCTTTCTCCCAGTAATCTCCCACTAATTTTAATTCATATGCGCACCACCACAGATAAATAGATGAGCGCCTTATCTATCGTCGTTACGTATTTATAATCCGGCACCGTCCCCCACTTGGAAATAATTAAGTGTATCATCATCATCATCATCATCATCTACCTGCTTTTCGTCTGCATCCATCCATATGTCAACTATTTATACTGGTAAATCTCCCTCTCCGAGTATTTATTAATAGCGAATAATATGATCCTCTCAAGGGGGCAGGGATAAAGCATGTCGGCCCGCAGATCGGGGTGCAACCTGCCCACGAAAGAGGCACATCTTCCCCACACGACCCCACCACACAACAAACTCTCTCTTGTCTTAATTCCCATCTCACTTTTGGTGGTGGTGGTGGTGGTGGTGGAAGGCGAGGGTCAAATTGAAAGGCCACATGTGCACGTGATGATGAAATTGTCTCTCTCTCTCCCTGGCTGGGAAGACGTATCAATTTATTCTATCGAGGATGACAATTAGCATAGATCGTATCGCTCCATAATCCAGCCAGAATAAGTGATCTGCTCAACTATTTATCTCGCATGACATCGACACCACCACCACCACTAAACAAAAACACATTTCCAATCCACCGTAATAATAACTCCTCCATGTGTATTAATACATCCATCCACGTAATCCTCTCATTTCGATGGGTATACATTTTTGTACGAGAGGTTTTAATACGCTCTATTTTTAACCAGACCTTACACACTTGTGGTGTGGTCATGGATTGGATTCTGAATAATTGGCTGGATTATTACTTACGAAGCATCTTTCTCTCTCATGTCAACTATCTTTGTTACATAATGAATACTTTGTGTACTGACTTTTTCTCACGTTTCCCGGCCCCCGTGTCGCGAAAACCTTTGGCAAATGGATTATTATCTATCTTCAATTGAGTAATCTGTAAAGAGAGAAAGAAAGAGGAAAAAAGTGAGACGAGGATAAATTCATGGTCAAAAACGCAAGAAATTTGGAAATTAGTATGTACCTTTTCATTTTGGTAGGCTGTCACGGCGATGAACTCGGTTTCCTTGAAGACGTAGGTGCGGAACGTGGAGTACGGCAGCTTGAGGATGTCGTTGGCTCGAACGAGGTGAAAGCGAGGTTGGTACTTGTGCATGGAGTTGAGGATCGTCTGCTTAAAGGGTACAAGAAAGACGTGGTACGATCAAAATCATGTTCCAAAAGTGAAAAAAAGCGATGGATTTTGTAATCAATCCCGCTTATCATGATAACTTATCATCCCGTGGGAAAATCGACCAGGTGAAAAAATTGACGTACTTATTTTCGGCATACTCTGTCTTCTTTTTCCGCACAGTGTAAATATAATTTTATGCGGAATGAATTATGCAGAAATTTTGCAAAATGAACCAATTTTTCCACCGCGTCGATTTTCATGAGGTACAACTTCTTGCAAAAACCCGATCCCCACCGAAAAAAAATCACCCCACGAGCGACCATCCCATTAATAAAGTAACACTCCACACTGCTCTATCTTTACATAATTGTGAATATTTATGCACTACGGGATGGATGAACAGCAATGATAATTAATTCTGCACTTAGTTCCTCTCCCTGTCGCACCATGAATTAAAACCTGTCCAACTTTCACCACCACGTGCATAATAATGACACACCCGAATGTCTAACCCTGCATGACTGTGTCCGCTTTTCTCTATTGGCAAGGTGATAATAATCACCCGAATTTCGGTCGCAAGAATTTAATCACCTCGCTTTCTGGAATAATTACTCCTGGTCAGCAAGCACCAGTGGTAAATAATTTACTGAATTTTTGCCCATCTCGAAATGAGGAGGAGGTGGTGGTGGAGGTGAAAGGTATGAATTTCCTAGAGAGGTGCGAGTGGTGGAGGAAGCGGAAGTGGAGTGAGGAGGAAGAAATATAGATAGATTTATCTGAATATATTTAAAATGTGTAAGGCACGCACCCCGTCCCTGTCTCCATTGTTAGTGTTCCAGTTTGACTGCATGGCACCGAAAGCTGCCATCAGCTGCATTGTTGGACACTGGTGGACAAACATAGAGGGGGCATAGCATCAGCAAAACATGATCAAAAATTTCACAAAAACAAAAAAAAATCAAAATCAAAATATGTCGGGGGTTAAGGTGAGTGAGTGAAGTCAAGGAAAAATCGGGGTAAATAAGTCAGTAATGATGCTGGGATGGAGAGTGATTTATGAGATTTAAAAAAAATTGTAGATACGATATGGTCAAAAATTAAAAAAAAAATTAATTTAAATTTCTCAGGGGGCAAAGTTTTACAAAAATCGTCATAATCAAGTCAGTCTGTGACACAGTGAATAAAATGTAAGGATGGGGAGCGGTATGTGAAATTACGAAATAATAAAAAAATTTACGTATTAAAAATTTCACAAAAAATCAAAATATGTGGTAAAATCGAAAAATCGTCCAGTACAAGTCACTACATGAGGTCTTTAATGATGCTGTTGGGACGGACGGGGAGCGATACGTATGGAGGAAAAAATAGTAAAAAATTGTCCATCCATACGTCGTGCCATGTCTGTTAAACGGGGAAAAAGTAAGGCCCCACATTAGTGCCTAACTACATACCTCGACCACATCGAGATGCATGTACGTGGCGAGAATAATGGAATCTACCCACCAAATCGACCCCTCTGGATAAATAGCAAATCCCTCGGATTTCCACGGGATTACGAGATGGACGGATTTCTCCCAACAATCAGACGACCACATCTCCTCGCTCACTGCCCGTCGTCCGGTATCTGTCTGTACAACCGTTTAATTTTTCGCTCATTTTAACCCCCTCACTCAATCCAGTCGAAACACGCGTCCGACGGGGCTGCCCAATTTCTTGGGATAAAAAGAGATGACCAATTCTAAACGGCGTCATCAAGGGGATCAATTGTCTGAAAAATATGGTTCCTCTTCTCGTTCAGTCTTATCATTATGCGAGTTCAATGGGCGTCCTAATAACCGCAACGACCGATCAAGGAAAACTACGCGGCTGGAATTTTTAACAGCAGGGAAAAACCACTCCCAGTCTTTATAGATATAGTTTTTTCTTGTCCAGCCAAGTTTTATGGGGCACATGAGAAACAATTATCATACGAAAAAAAGTCAGAGGAAGGAACGGGCCACTCTTTTCAATTTTTAGTTTAAGAAAAAATTGGAAATTTTTTCAGAAATCAAAAAATGCAATCGGACTAAGGAACGAGTCATTTTTGCTTTAAATCCAAATTGGAAAACTTTTCCAAAGTCCAAAAATATATTTAGACTGAGGAACGCTAGCTATTTTTCAATTTTCCATTCGCCTCCACAAAATCGCCAACTTTTCCGAAATCTTTCCTTCTCAAGTTTCTTCCTTGGCGTTTGGAGTTTGTTTTTATGCATGCAGGTCTGTTATCGGGATAAATGATTAGCTGGGCATATTCCCGGCTGAGCAGGCTTGTTGGACTTGTCTCAGCAAAGTGCAGGAACACGCCCATTAATTAAAATCATCAATATCCACGAAGCAGAGGAGACGGCTTATCACGCGAGGATTCTCGTTGTGCGGGTTGGCTGCTGCGACATGTGTCCACCGGCGTACAAAATCATATTAGCTCATCACCCATTAAACATTCCCATTCAGGTTGGGATTGAATTTCGCACAGGGAGAAAGCGAAAGTGTCAACTATTCCGCCTCACCTCACTCACCTGCCGAGAGGGAGAGGAAATTATCCTGGCTCCACGATTCCCGACGTCAGAGAGAAAACCATACCACTAAATGCCGCAGGACAATCGGGGGACAATTATGACATGAATTTTTTATCCTTCCTCTCCACAACTTCCTCGTGTTTATTAATTTCCCCAAAATAAAATAAGTGCTGCTGCCTTCTCCTCCAGAATAATATCTCACTCGCCACTTCCAATTTATTTAGTGTCTATTATGAAAATTGACAAATTTTCCCCCTCCCTACAAAAATAGGTGCTACTTTATTCCCCAGAATGGTGAATGAAATAATGAAATATTTTCTCAGCTCATTTACTCCTCCAAACTTTTGGTGGTTTGGTTTTTGGGAAAAGTGGCGATGACGTCTGAAAGATTTTCGGATCCGAAATTATATATGGATCCGGAGGCGCCGGTCTTTTTCCCCGAGAAGAAGAAAGTTTTCGTCTTTCCTGCACTCTGAAAGTTTTCACTTTAGCTTTCTCTTCTCTTCGAGGACTACTTTCAAGGCGGAAATAAATTGAATCTATCCACGACCAGTCCACCTCCTCCGCGTGTACATCAGTCGCTTGAGAAAAGTGCATATCGATCTGACCCACCGTCAAAGCCTGCTGCCTGCTGGAAATAAACGAGCCGTGCTACACAACCCAATGGCTCCCTCCTCACTTATTTGCTCCAGAGTAGGATAATTTGCACAAATTATTATTCGCACATTCTCACCCACTAAATATGAACCGCCACCACGGCCACCACCACCACGACCACGACCAAGAAACTGTATCCAAGTCTTATCCTGCTCGAAAGGAAGTCTGCGCTTTTTCTCCGAATGCGGGAGCGGGAGGCGAGGAGGGACCATTTATTTCCACACCAGGACAGACAGCTCGATGCACTCCCATCCCATCGCAGAAGGAGGAGGAGGAGGAGAAAGGATTGCATTACCAAAAGTGAATGTGAAAGCTGCAGCGCTTCCCCAAATTCTTTCACTTCCTTCCACCGAAAAACACTCTCATTACAGAAAATGCTCTCTCTCTCTCTCTCTCGGCTACATTGTGCTCGCGAGAGAGAGAAAAAAACATGCCACGCCACGCCATCATCTATCCACTCTCTCACACCGTACGTATAGCTCAGGAGTCAGGACGTAGGTCCGTCCATCCCGCTGCTGACCTGAGCAGTAAACCATTTTTATTCGACTTTTCCCTCTCCTGCAATAAAACCAGAGTGCGGAGACGAGTATTAGGACAGGTCAGAAGAATGGGCTTCCAGGGAAAAAAAGCGCACATTACTTTTCTTCTGACTAAAACACAGACTTTCTCCCGGCACGATTATGTCCCACGTAGCGTGCAGAAAGCACGTGGTCGTGGTGGTCACCGTCATTTCTGTACAGCCCTTCCTAACATGAGCTTCATCACTCTCTCTCTCCCTCCCTCCACGCCCATCTCATTTCTCTCGTGCCTACAAATTCACTCAATCCATCCCATCATCATAAATAATGCGCTCTCTCACTCTTCCCGAATCATCCTGATTGACTGAAACCACTCTCTGGCGAAGGAGCTGGGCTGTTATTGAGACATGTATAACAACGTAATTCCCGCACTTTCACCATGTACGTTACGCTATCATCCCATTTATCTCAGAGTGGTGACGGGATTCCATTTCGACAAAAGTATTGGGTTCCACACACAGTTTGACGACAAGTTATGCATGCAAGTAGGGCTGCTCGATCAACAATGAAACCACGGCGTGTCCTCAAAAAATAATATATTTCACTGGAAATGAAACGGAGGGAATGACAGACACCCTTTAAAAAAGTAATGTTTTCTTCTCCTGTTTGATGTCGGGAACAAAATCATGGTTTGGTTTTTGGTGAGATGACATGAAAGAGACATCATCCCATCTCGATTCTCCGTTTGGGTGACTGCTCCTCAAAAAAGAGAGATGAAATGGCACACTGGGATTTTCCGTGGCCTGCTATTCCTCCGTACCTGCATTGCATGTACGTAAGCTCCTGTTATCTTCAAAGTGTGAAATAGCAAGGGTTTCTTCCATTCATATTAAACCTTATCGTGTAATAGGTGAGATTTGTCATTAAAGGGGTGCACGATTCGTGGGCAACGAGACCACATGTGTTTCCAGTGGATAAATTGATTTCTTTTGCGAAAAACAATTTTAAAAAGTTGGCATTATTTCGAAAATAAAATTAACTCTGCCTGATCAAAAGTTATCGAAGGTCAAAATTTGATTGACGTGGTGTAAAACAAAAATTAGGACTTGGAAACCTTGGACCTTTAATATTTGTTTAACGTAGAGAGCTACCGAGTTAATTATACTTTCGAAATAATCCCAATTTTCTGGGATGATTTTTAGCCAAAAAATCTATACCATCATGATATCAACGAAACGACAAAGTCCACGGTGAACTGGCTACTTTGCGCCTGGACGAAGCGACCTCATCCTCATCAAGTAGATGCGCAGCCAGATACGACCGGTTTGAGAGGATTACACGCTATTGCTTGGCTTATGTGGAGGTTTTATGTTTCTGAAAAGATGACGCAAGAGATGGTCCTCCTTTTAATAACGCTGCTGTTGGTTTGGTGTCATGTCGCATTAGGAGGAGATAAGGCTCCTCAGAGGAGATAAGAGTCTCTCTCTGCCCATCCATCCACACGGACCGAGTAATCTGGGGGACAAGTCTCTCCCAAAATCAATCACTCCTCAGGTGTGAAGCAGACAAGACAACAAGGTCAGAAAGGAAATTGTAAAGGTGCAAATCTCTGGATGAACTCGAATATGGACTCATTTTTTTTAATCCCCTCAAAAAGAGAAGCATCTTCACCTCCAGGTGACAGTTTTCACACCGCTCTACAAACACACACACAACCTCACAACAAAAGATGGGTAACCTTTGCACATCTTTTTTTGAGATGGTGCAAAATTTATAAGTCTCAGCAGGTCTTTGGTGATATTTTTGTTTTTTCGGGAATTTTCACATGCTTAATTTACGGTATAAATAAACCCTCGTCGTCATCACTTCGTATCTGGATCATATATTTTCAAATGAATAATTTCTCTCCTACAAATTTTTACGAAATCTTGTTGTTTTTGATGATATTTCCATTTCGAAAATTTTTTCGGGACAATTTCCCCACGCTAAATTTAAAGCCTAATAATAGATAAACGCTCCTCCATTGTAGACCTTCATAACCTTTACCATTTTTGCAATCTATTTACAAAATGTATAATTTTCACGGTAAAAAAATTATTAAGAAATCTATTTTGAATAATACTTCTAAATTTTTCTCGGGAATGTTCCCAGTCTAAATTTACAGGCTAACTAACTAACTAAATGTTCTTCATGCCGGGATGATTGTAGTTCGGTCGGATTGGATTTAAGCAAGCACCGTTGTGATTTGCTTTACACAAATCCCTTCCCACTCGTCTCAAGCTCAGCCCTATTCCTCCTACCAACGCAGAACACACGGACGGAACACTAGTACATGCACGACGACTAATTGTGTTCCATTCTTCACACCACAAAAAATCCAGGCATCAGGCTTTCCTCCCAGGCTCCATTCCACTCGTAAAAAGCCGCACGGGGGCCGCATTATATGGACCGAGTCGACGGAAAAATCGCCATTTTTACCACCCAATCGCTGAAATTATGCGTTAAAATTTATCCCGTGGAGTGGAATATCTATAAAAAAATCTATCTGTCGGGATTTTTGCGGATTCTACATTTTTTTGAGATATTTCATAATACTGGATTTTGGATGGCCGCAATTTTACCGATTTTCAGACCACGTTGATCATTATGGGAAACTCGGAGCTAAATTCGTCTCTACTTCAATCTCCTCACAGCCATGTGACAAAAGTAGTTTCCAAAAATTCTATCTGGTCGTCGTGGCGTTATCTTCATTTTTCCAACTGCACCGTAATCTCGGTCAAATTGGCAATACAGAGGGAGAAAAAGACATCATAAAAACAGAGATGCCATACAATTTCCCATAATGGCACGACCAATACAAACCGCAGCGTTGCATTTAAACGACTCCATTATAAAAGAACAGGAGATCTTTTCAACGATAAGCCCAAGGCTTAGATTTAGGCCCCCACTTAATTAGCCGAATGTTCCCGCTATTTTTGGCGGTACCTCCCACTAGCTGAAATCCTCACTATGTCGGTTTTTTTAGCCACCCAATTAGCTAGTGGTAGCCACTCATTTATCTGATTTCTCACTTAAAGTGATTATGCCCAAAAACTACCATCTAAAGTTAATTTTATCACCAAAAGGTTACTCATCTTCATTTACATATTCACCATATTTTTTCCTCTCCAATTTTCAAAAATAACTTCGCTATTAGACTTAAAATGGGTTGTTCGCAAGTTGTACATTGGGATAAAGGGAATGACAATCTTGATAGCATCTCTGAAGATGAGAATATACCTCGCAAATAAAATTCGTAAGATTAGTGATTGGTTCAAAATACGGAGTTTTGAAAGTAGAGCTGAAGCTGAGATTTTTTTGAAACAAAGTAAAGAATGGGTGTATCAAGGAAAAATACTACCGAAGAAGGATAGATCCTCAGATACCTCTGCCGCCATTCAAAAACATGTTCTGAAAAACGTAGAATTATTCTGCTGGCCAAATCCCTCATGGTAGAACTTCAGAGGACCATGAAATAACACGACCACATTGAACAAAAAAGTCAAGGTGAATGCATGTCACATTTAAAATTGTAATGTACTTAATTCAGATATATGTACTGTAATACCCAGTACCGCCAATTGTTATATCCAATACATACATAAATTAATGTAGCGAACCCAGTTTCGCCAAAATGTTGCTGAAAAATTGCAACATGTTGTTTCTTCCGAGCTATCATTTTGCCACCTTGAGTTACAAAAAATTTCGAAACATGGTTTCTGATAGACAATTGCATGGGGATTGCAATAAAAAATAGTACAACTCTCTAAAACAACTCCAACTAATGCGGAATGCGTTAGACATTACAATTGGCGGTACTGGATAGGTGTGTATGACGGACACTACAAAGAATGAAGTAGCGCAGATTTTGGAGACGGGAATCAACATTTTTGAGCTTTTTATGAGAATTTTTGCATAATCACTTTAAGTGAGAAATCAGATAAATGAGTGGCTACCACTAGCTAATTGGGTGGCTAAAAAAACCGACATAGTGAAGATTTCAGCTAGTGGGAGGTACCGCCAAAAATAGTGGGAACTTTCAGCTAATTAAGTGGTGCATTAAATTTAGGCCTAAGCCCAACCCCAAAGAAAAATTCGAATTACACCTCCATAATTTTCCCCTTTAATAAATTTGCATATAAAATAGTATCACATCGAAAAAAAAACCTTTAAAACGACCCATAAAAATAGCACTCCTTCCAAATTATTAATTTCAACCGTTCAAAATTTTACCCTCCAAAAAAATTGGAACTACAACCATCATAATTTTTCCATATGGACAAAATTTGCATGAAATACTACCCAAATCCGACCATAAAAATAGCACTCCTTCCAAATTATTAACTCGAAACGTTCAAAAATTTACGCCTTATCCACCATAATAATTTTTACTACATACGTCCCCACAATTTAAACCTATCGTGACATCCAACCTCTAATAAATAAGTAGTCGCCAAAAACGAAACCAAACCACCCGTGTTATAGCTCTCTTGTTCTACATGAAACATTTTTTATGACTTCTTCTTCTTCTTCACAGAGATGTACTGCAAGTATGAAGGCAGGTCCGTCCACGTGGTCCGTTTTCATGGCCACCAGTGTCCAAAAAATCTACACGTTTCGTCCCCACACGCCATGCAGCGTCCCCTCAGAGAGAGAGAGATACATGAAACGAAATAATGGCTTCGTTCGTCTTCCACTATTTACCTTGCGCAATAATATCATTACTCGTCGAGTAATAATGTGAAACCACTACGACCAGCAGCACCAGCAGCAGCAGCAGCAGTATAAACAACATTAATAAAACAATCAGCCAACATGCAAGCTTATGTATGTTCATGTTTGGACTAGAAATAAATGAGCTCGTTATTACCAAATGACTCCCCATGCAGCAGTCAGTGCTGCTGGACGAGCTAGCTAGCTACCCATTAACGAGCCTACAACAAACATTTTACAGGGCGGCAGTAAAACAATGAATCCAAGAAAAAGAGACGTCCAAAATAAATGAGAAGGATATATACATACGCCAAATCTTAATGAGTCGTCACACACTTGGAGATAAGGAAAAAAAACGCTAGACTTGTTGGAAAAATAAATCCGTAAATGGTTCGACACGCCTCTACCTGCCACCTCCGCTAAAAGCCAGGCACGGACGGAAAGGCAGGTTCGGAAGCATGCTCTGACAATTCTTAGGTGAAATGTTTAAAAGTCAGTCCCCCACACTTTTTAAGGGGGGTTACGGTGTCAGGAGAGTGATAATCGGGATGATTTCGAGCCTGATTTTATTAAAAACCACTTTTACAGAAATTGTATCAATCTTTCCATGTCACGGGGTCGTTTCCTTTTAAAAACTTGACAGGAAACTTGTATAATTAAACGTGTAAAGAAATCGTCTAAAACTATTTTTTTAGGAAAATGTCATCCACTTTTTTTATAATTGGAGAAATTTTGTGTGGGTGCTTTAATTTTTTTCTTGGGTGGGGAGCAGGTCCTTACGTAATTTGCAGTTACGATTGGTTTAAACACTGTAAAACAACTTACAAAGCCGTGCTTATCCGAGATATTGTTGGTCAGTTTGAGTTTGTGAAAAGAGACGACTTTCTGCATCCACTGCTCCCCCGTGGAGGGCGAGTCGGGGTGGATGTACATCCTCTTGGGCATTTCGGGATCCGCTTTCCCAGCAACCATCCATCTACTGAAAGTTGAAAAATATATCAAATTTAGCGTTTCCTTTTTTAATAGTACTCATTTTATTAGGCGCGGTGCAAAGATCTTCATTTTAATCAAGGTTACAGCGATTTTTATGGATTTTTTTCTCTCTAAAATCCTTGTTACATAACTTCATGTAAAAAAAATCCAGCATTTGTTCTTCAAAAGCTAAATACTTCACTCCTCCGTAACTTGCGACATATTTAAAAACTGCAGTATTGATAACTAACAAGTAAGAAAACGAGCCTAAAATTATAGCAAAATGTGTTTTTTTACTCAAGAAATCGTGCTTCGCTTCCTTGTGACGTGAAAAATTGAGACCTCATCACAAAATTATGCCATTAAAAGAAGTAAACCATTCCATAAATAACTCCTTCTAATTTGAGGAGATAAGGTTAACTAACCTGTTGTGAAACTTGTATCGGTAATCGTCCGCGGCCACGATGTCCAAAAGGAGAATATATTTGGCCTTCGGGTCAAGTCCAGATACTCGAAACTTCATCTGAGGGAACATTTGCCTGCAAAGAAGAAGAAAGCGGAGCGAGTGAGTAAAAAAATCATACCGACAGAGGAAAACCAGATTAGAATAATTTATCACGACTCGAAGAATATAACAACACAACACATGGCTTCCTTATCGTCATCGTGTCAGTGAAGAACACCACAACGCACATCTGTATGCTCAACCATGATTCAGCTCGATTAAAGACCAAGAATCGGAGCTAGTCACATCACACCAACAAAAAAAAGCTCACTTTCCTTAGAAACAACCAAATTCATGACTAATAAGAAACAAACATTTTATTCATCGTCAAAGTCCAAGTCGTCGTCGTCCTGCTGCGGCTTCTTCTTCTTCAAGATCAAGTTAATATTTAAGACGACGACCATAAAGTCTGTCGCTGCTGAGAGAGCAGATAGATAGATAAAGATAATAGCAAACCCCTCTCTCCGGGAGCCTGCATTCATTTCGTATGTACGTGGCTTGAGAGAGTTACAGACTTTTGGCAGGATTATTACGGAGCAAAGATAGCCAGGCCTTCAGTTTGTGAAGTAGTGCCTTGGAAATTGTGTGGGTGAAAAAATCAATCAAAAAATTGAGACTATTTAAAAAAAAAACTAAATAGCTCTTCCCATTCAAAAGTTTTTGAAGGTTAAAATTCTCCCAAATCCCCAATTTTACAAAATTTTAGGGAGAGCTACAGAGTTAATTTTATTTTTCATACATTTCCAATTTTTGAATTTATTTTTTTAACTATAAAATTTCCAGGGACAAATTTCGCAAAAACAAAAAGGCTACTCATTATTATAAACTATGTATAATGCTCTACTGGGTCTTAAAATTCCCCGAAATCCTTCCTGCATCGCCCCCTCCTCCTAATATTTCAGTCTTGACGTGATTATCCTTCTCATGAACATATCAACTCTCCTCTGTACAAATATCTTCATCGTCTTTGTCGTCACGCTTGGTTGACAAAGAGGAGAGCGAGCGAATCCATACACACTTCACGAGCTGCATTTTCCACTTGATACGCATTTCTCTTAACGTTTCAATCTCCTCCTCTCCTCAAAAACTGGATGGTTCACAAGGACAACGCCAACGATGCTAAATTTCTTTGACGGAGTGCCAAATTGTGGGACAAATCAGGTCCCGATAGCCATTTTTTGTCTGAAACTCAGTGTAATCTCGTGTTGGGCGACACGTTAGAATAAATACTTTTGCAAGTATAGAACTACTGGCAAAAGGTAGGTGCATATAATTCGAGAGAGAGAAAACCATGCAATTCACCCTCTTATGAAATATGGCATGTCCCAAATAATTTATTATCATTGAGAGAGCCGAGTTCAGTGATGGCGAGGCAGGAGTGTCCTGTCCACAATCTCTCCTTGACAGTTTGGGTGTGCGTCGACATGACACAAAAACGCTATCAAGTCTAACTTCGCACCTCACTCACTTAATCGCAAATAGCCGCAAATATCACCAGCTAAAGTGACCACATCCATAAATCCACTCACATCAATGCAGCCAGCAAACAGTGAAATCCAATCCACCCAAGAGAAGAAATTGGCGTTTCATAAATTCTCTCATGACCGCGTGCATGTACGACTATTAGTTTGGCGGAGAGAACACCGTCATTAACACGGCCGACTCCTGTGTAAATGCTTCGTGCCGGAGAAGAGGGAGTAGTAATTTTGAGGGAAAAAACAACGGTGCTAATGAGATTATTTATAGTGAGGCGGTGGTGTCTGCCAGCCAGCCATCCATCCATCCATCCACCAAACCAACATTACTGCATAATGAATGGGCGTTTTGTTTCGTATGATTCCATATCATGCCATTTCTTCACAGCGGTTGGTGCACAATTTCATTCTATTCCCACAGAGTACATTTCACTCATTTATTCATCATCACTCAGCCTGAACAGCGAGCGATCTCGTACATTATCCCTTTCGCCTCGAGAAAGCGTATAGGCTCTCTCGACTAAATAATTCTGGGCGCAACAAAAACCCAAAGTTTGCGAGAGAGCGGAGAATTCCTAATTCTAGGGAACAACTTGGGCGTCAAATGTTCTACAATTTCCATGATGATGATCGTCACATGGCGTCCGAAATGATAAGAATGTTCCACATCGTTTCTGCACTATTACGAAAAAATGTGGAGGAATATTCTGGGGGAAAGTTTGGACATCAAAATTTCTCGATTTCCAGAATCTTCCCAAAAATGCGGCACATCTTATCTGCACGACCCATTTATTTATCACGTAAAAAAGTATAGCACGCCACGTCCTACTCGGCAGGTCATTGAATAAATAAATCAATCAATCGTCTCTCTCTCTCCTCATCATCACGGAGACGGCGAATTGGTTGAAACGTATTCATTCCTCTCGCAAATCAAATATCTTTCTCGACGGCGAGATCAAACGCGTCGCATTTCTCACCACGACAAGATTCAGGCATAATTTATAAAAAAATGGTATCAAAGTCGAACACAACTTACATCAATTTCGTAATCTTTTACTCTCTTGCTGTTCGCTTGTGGCAAAGTGACACTATTTCTCATACAGTAAGAAACCTCTCGTGAATGCAAAATAATTTATGGTCAACTTCAACTTCTTCGCATGTGAGGAGACCAAATTATCTGTGTAAAGTACTAAATGCATGTCTTATTAATATTGCAAAAGGAACAAATTGCAACTGCATTTTTTCATGGTGCCCCGAAGGCGAAAAAAAACTGAATTTTCAAGACGCCCACTCAAGGAAAGGAGCGGAGACCCTTGATCACGTTCAAGAATCTTGGAGAATCTCGTGCCAATTTGGGCGAAGGGGGAATGCGGAAAGGATGCCTTTTAGGAGAAAAAGGAGTGAAAATGGGGTAAAAATAGTCACATCCTTCACCCTGGACCCATCTTATCTGGGCCGTAAACATTTTCTCCCATCTTTTCGGCATCTTTTTGTCCACATTAAAACTGTCCTCTTGAGATTAGGAGGAGAAGAATATGTGCTCCTTCTCAAGGGCTTCCACAGTGTCATCCCGACCCTTCTTGGTCTTCTTGTTGGCGTGTCTGTCTCTATTTTCTGGGCAAATTGGGTTCATCCTTTTGAAGCCTAGTGGACCGGAGGGATGGCTGGGCGCCTGGGAGAAAAGAGCTCAGGGAACGAGACGAGAAAACAATGGTGGTGGTGGTGAGATAGGGCAAACATGGACCATCGACCGTATTTTTCCTAATTGTCCCACCATCATCGTCATCTTTCCACCTCAATCAACACCTAATCCACATCTGTCCCACGGTACAATACAAACAAATCCCGCAATTCAAGGATGACACCTTCACAATCGCCTCCATCGCCTCGATAGTGGCCCTTCCGCGAAATTAGCTGGATTGCACATTGCGAATTAAAATGGGATAAAAAAATCGTTTTGTTCTCAAGTGAATACTCACTTGCAAAAAAATTATTGCATTTCAATATTTTCGCAAATTTCACGGTCAAGATTTTATTATACCTTTGTGCACAAACTAATCCGATCTAATTTTTGTACTTTGGGTGAAATTATACACCAAATTTGCCCATTATTTTCACTATCAAAATTGTATCTACTCCGGTATAGAAAATAGTCAGAATTTCGAATTTCCTACCACAATCTAATCTTCCGGGTGTGTGAATTATGCCTTTATTTTTCTTAATGTGCCATTACTTATTCTCACCTCTTAAAGATAAAATTATCCAAAATTTACTCCGAACAAAAAACCCCATCACTTGATTCCCTCAACTATTTAGCAACGCACCACTTTATCCTCGGTGCCTGCTCTCTCGAGTGAATGGATTGGATGGCGGCCATACTGCTTGTTCACGCTGGGGGCAGAACTCTCTCTCTCTTCTATAGATCCACTACGACTAGATATTCATCATAATAATAAGAGCATTGTTTGATTCATTTGAGAATCACACACTCCAAAAGTCTCTCACTACGTACAAACTACACCGCACAACTGCTGTTCCTTCATTCATTCTTTCACAAGGGTAGGTTTACATACAAAAACTGCATATATACAAATTTCCCCACGAGGAAAACCCGTCTATGTTTGGAGATCGCGTTTCCTTCCTTATTTTCTTCCTGCTATTATTTAGTACACACATACATGGACCAAAATCCACTACTGCGTTTCTATCTCCCCAAGAGCAGAAGCAGCTGAGACTGAGAATTGAGAGATGATGAAAAGCTGTCAAAACGGCTATTCATTTATAAAATAATCGGACAACAACACAACACAAAACCGTATTCATCAAGTCCCCCATGGACACGAGAGAGGGGATGATGATGATCAAAATCAATGCCACGAATTTTTTTCACATCACTCCCTCCACTTGGTAATCGTTCCTTCCTACTCTTTTTTCCGAGGGTTTTGATAGCACAGGACGTTTCACACAATGTGAGCTCCCCACATACGGCATAGGCTTTTCTTTGATCATCATAATTCCCACAAGTACCCTTCACCCAATTCCCTAACCCTAACCAAGCAAGACTTGTGTAGTCCACTTAATCAGAATTCTAATAAAACTCGGGAGAAAAAAATTATTCCAATTTGTCCAACTTGGTGGGACAAAAAAATTTGAAACTTATTTATGAACCCCTCGTATCAAAACGTATTTCGGTATATGTAACAGTGATAATTTAAAGAAGGAAGGGACAAATTCAATCCAAGAAGAAATCTGCATGTCTACTTTATCAGAATAAATTCTAATAAAACTCGATAGAAAAAAGCTGAGAAAAATTAATCCAATTTGTTCCTCTTATAAATTACGTACCAAAAAATTTGTCTGTGCGAACTTGAAACATTTTCAAAAATATTAATATTACTGATGGCAATATAACACTACAAAAAACGGGGGATAAATTCAATCTAAGAAAATAAGCTAACATGTGAAACACACATAAGTTGCGAGCATCAAAAAAGAAGACAAAAGAAAACACATTGTCGTCGTCGTCCCGGCCCTTGCGTGACTTTCTGGAGCGGAAGTGAGAAGAAAAAGAAGAAGGTTTTATTTATGTCAGTTTCTATTTACCGTGGTGCTGGAGAGAGATACATTTTCCTCTCAGAGATGAAGTGCATTAATCCCCACCACTCTTTAGAGATCAGGTTGCAACAAAAGTGTAAATGTTACTTATTTCCAGAAAATTATGGTGCTTAAGAAGATACCAATATAATTTTCGACATCTTACACATACTTTTATTCCCATCCCGTTAAACCATATATCCCCCAGCATAATCCTCCATAGATAAATGCCCGAAAATGGTGGTTGGTCGATAGACAGATATGGAATGTTTATCGGGGAAAGAAAGCTCTCTCTCGGCTGCTCGAAGGTGACGAAGCAACTTGTAAGTGGAGAAAGGATTTCTATACAAATTCCCAAGTGTCATCATCCTCCTCCTCCTCTCGCTCTCGCTTCTTTACAAAGTTTCCACTTTCTGTCTCCGCTCCCCATTTCCGGTGAAATCCAATCCACCACCACCACCGTCGACATTCCTTCCCACCACCACCACCACTTATTTTATATACGGAGGTGCCACACCAGGAGAGAGAGAGAGGAAGAAACGCCTCCTCGCCTCGCATAAAATGGTGGAGACCGACCGTGAGTGTGTGTGGGGGGGGGGGGAATTTCACCCGACGGACATGGCTTCCAAAAATATAATAAATTGCACCACCACCACCACCACCGACAAGAAGAGAGAGCATTACCAATTCCGTACGTCCGTCGGTCGTCCTCGTCGTCAGAGAGAGAGAAGCAATTTAGACCGGAGCTATAAAAGATCTCATTCTCCAGTGGGGCGCCTCTCTCTCAGAGTCTAATAAAAGTTGGCAATATGAGAGAGAGAGAGAAAGAAAGCTCTAAAAGCCACCACCACCACCACGTCCACGCTTTTTCTCTTCTTCTTCCCAGACGACGAGATAGCACTTCCGCCCAATGCATCTTCCCAACCGCACGTCGTAATTTCTTCCTCCAGTGAAAGGAAGCGCACAGCGTCAAGAAAAAGGAGCAAGCGTCGTTCATATAAAGGTCCAACCACCACCACCGTCGAGCCGACTACTAGCAAAACAACTGAGAGGAGAAGAGAAGAGGAGAGAGACGTGAAAAAAAGTCCTCTCAGCAAATCGGCAGGGCGGAGAGAGAGCCACATCGACCCGAAGTTTTACACAGGAGGCAACATTATTATCTCTCCCCTCTCTACATGACTACACAATTTTTCACTTCCCCCTCCTCCCACTCCCCACTGCCGCCTCTTATATCCACAAAGACATCGTCATCAATCTCCCGTCCAAGAGACCACCACCACCACTCGGGCGTTAGCATTGTCACCGAGGGGGAAAATGTCAAAAAATTGGAGATAAATTTCAAAAAGTGATGTAAAAAAGAGCGTTTTTTTCATGAATTTGAACCCCTTTTTACGAAGCAGGAGAGAGATTTGTGACGACGACCACTGTTTTGTGGGAGATCATGGAATAGCAATCCGTATGGAATGATGGATACCCAGTTTTATTTCCAGGGGTCTGGTCCCGAGGGAAGAAAAGACCCAAAAGAGGTGCACTTGGCACTAGTAAGACACTGAGCAGGGAAGAGGCATTGGTGGTGGTGGAGTGCCGGCAGCGGTGGTCGTAGATTAACATGGGTCAGATCGTCTAGTGGCTAGTCGTGTATATATACAAGATCGCTCATATATGGTGGGAGATAGATCCGTGCAAAAAAAGGGAAATTGATAGTCACATCGGCACCGATTCGCTTCCTCCTCATTGGCCACACTTTGTCCTGATTTGGTCTCTCTCATTAATTACACACTTGCCAAAAAGCCAAACGCACTGAATCGTGTACTCACTCTCACTCTCATTCTCTTCCTCAGTCAGCCGGCCAAACTTGTGGAAATAAATAGCAGCGATAAAAAAAACTCTGCATATCTCACGTCAACATAAAATATTCCCACCACAAATGAATGCCAACACCTTTCGTAATTATGTTGCTCCAGTTTTTTTGCAAATTTCCTAAAAAATTTCTTATTAAAAAACTTCAAAAATTCTTCCCCCCCCTTTCTTATATGCACGACCCCCTCCTATAATACGAACCCGGCCCGAAAAAGTAGATATTAGCGGACTGAGTGAGGAGAGAGGAAGAGACAGAAATGATAGCTTTATTTGGCCGTGTGGAATTTCACTCGAGTCACTTTAATGATTTTACCTCATTTAACCCACCCTTCAAATAAGCATTCTTTCCACTCAGCAAAAATTTGGGCGAAAAGAATTCATCTCTCGACGAGGAACCCTCGCGTCCTCGTCGGTCCTTGTCAAACACATTCCTTGACAATAAATATTCATAAAAATCAAGACTCACATTTTTCCCCCTTCTTCTTCTCCTCCTCTTATCTCGGAGCATGTATAACGAGCAATAAAAAAATACTAGCAGTGATAGCATGCATACCACTGCACTTGGCTCACTCACTCACTCACTCACTCGTATAATAATACTACGAACGACCGATGAAGGCCAGGCCATGGAATTTATTATGTTCGAGCAAATTAAAAATGACAAAAAGCCATGTTTGCAAAAGTCTCTAAATATCAGAAACCACCATCAAAAACACGTTTACTTATCATCAACGTGATTTTTCCACCTTTATCGCCACCACACATCTCTCAAATCATAAAATGGAGTGTAAATTTCAATCGTGCGAGACCCACGGGAAGAATGTCGTCGAACGAGGGGCGTAAGAAAATAGGGGAAAAAATGCGACGCATCCTTCCCGCACGGGGTGGACGGAGCAGGTTCTGCTGTCCTTTGGTTAAGACAATGGCATCAAGAAAACTGACTTTTTTGAGGAACAGAAGGTCAGTGAGTAACGAGACTGCTTTTTCTCTGTGTACTTTATTTAATCGAATTTAATCACCTGCATTGATCAAATTAGTGCAAATGAGAGAACCGAGCATACACTGGTTGAACAACCAGTTAAACATTAAACTACATACACATGGACACTGCTACTACACTAATTGCGGCACTTTTTCCATCCATTTAACCACAAATATTTTGTTGCCCAAAAATTGTAACAAATTCTCAAAAATTATACACTACAAATCTACAAAGGTGAGATATGTATGTGTGTTTGAGGGGAGATTTAGCTCATTTATTTTCTTCCTTCACCCAAGACTGGACTGCAATCTTAATTCTTCTTCTCCTTTCCATAAAGAGCATATAAAATTGCAGATGGAGATTATCTTGGGCAAGTAACGTCCACTCATTTATTATGACCGTGCATCTCCATAGGGGGTCGTGCAGGACGGATTTCTCGACATTTTTAATTCCCTTTTTCCTCTTGGAAAATTCGACTAGCTGAAAATTAGCACATTTTCCTGTAAAATCACCTCTTGCTCTGTAAAATTTTGTACAATTTTTCAGCAAAGCGCAGGATATTGTTTCTGCGGGATGAAAATTTCCTGCTACCCAAAAATGACCGAAAATCTCAATTTTCTCAAAATTAGATCCATCACATCCTCTCCGCACCTGCTCCGTCCAAGAATATAAAATTTTATCGTGAAACTAACAACAAATAAATACACTTTTCGTCATACCGCGTTGTTACCGAATGGTGTGTGTGTAATGTACTGTACAAAAAATTCATGCCTCTGGTATTGTTTGCTCAACACCGTAAAATTCTAAAACAAGTCTTCTCGCCTCCATAAAATTAAATGAATTATAATGTCTCTTACACAAAAGTTGTCTCACTCGCGCAAATTACTTGCACGTGAATTAAATAAATTCCATTTTTCTCTGCCAAGAAGATTATTAATTTCGTGACAACAAGGACGACGACGCTCCAAACCAAGCAAGCCTCGTATTAATGGAGTTGTTCTTCTTCTTCCTCCATGTGTGTTGTGTTGTTAGCAACAAACAACAACACCTATAATTCACGTGTACAGTGCACGCAGGGAGAGAGATAAATGCATGCGGTATTAAATATTTGTGTGGAATACGTAGGACGACATGATAATATTTACTGTGTATCCACCACCACCACCCTTGGGCTTTTTCAGTGATATTATTCTGTGGGAAAATGAGGGATCTTTTTGTACAATTAATTGCACATCGTCGTCCTCGTCGTCGGGTGCATGGAGGGCGACGAAACGCTAACCTGGCTGCACTCGTGAATGGCGAGGGAGGGATGGATGGAGAACGAACGAGTAGGAAAGTGGGGAACACGAGATTGATAAGATTATCGGTATCTCTTTCTCTGTATTGCTGCTGCTGCTGCTCAGTGAGTCAGTGACATTTAAATTTATTTATGACTTCCATACTTTTCCCTGCGTATTCTGAGTGAGTGAGGTAGGAGAGAGAAAGCCCCTTCGCACAGTTCCCACTTCCGCTGTACTTCCATCCATCCACCACTTTCTGGGGAGCCGGAACAGCATGGATTTTCCGTTTCAGATCGAAAATTACTCATAATTTGGAAGGAATGGTGGTAGCATTGGGAAATTATTTAGCAGGATAAATAAGAGTTTAATTGGAAAATGTATGCCTTTTTGTTGTTTTGTATCATTTTTTTTATTCTACTTCAAGTTTAAGTTTGGATTTGAAGACTTTTGTGAGTAAAAAAAAACGTGGGTTCGAAATGTGTTATGAAAGAATCTGTCCAAAAAAATTGGATTTTAGTAAAAAAATTTGCTATAAAAATTCTGAATTTTTTGTTCCACAGAAATTATCTGGACAATTTGATGACCATAAAATTACTAAAATTAACAACATAAAATTTTGCAACCCTGACCAACATTTTTTCTCCCTTGTCACTCTTCAAAATCTAGCAGAACAATGGAGAGATGACATGAAAAATGTACCTCTTGTGCAGAATTGAGCAGAATTTTAATCCTGCCACAGCACCATCTTAATCGTCCCGTCCTTTTCGCGAGGACGATTTTATATCATTTAAATCATTTAAATTCATCCCATCATCCCAAAAGTGACGATATTCCTCTTCTCGCTCATCCTTATGATGGATGGATGGACGATGACGATGATTGTCCCATCTCGGCGAAATGTGCCCATTTTACTGCAATGACCACATCACTTGGAAACCTGCCTGCATGCAAATTATGCATAATAATATCCACAAAAATGGAGAGAATCCCTTAAAAAATACGTGCCGGCCATTTATATTTTTTATGAAATGATTCCACTCCTCTCGTACTCCTATTGACACCTCGTAGTCGTCGACATGGCGACATGCATCATTATTATTGTGATGATGATTACTATTCCAATGTCGAGACAGTCACCTTGGGACTGGAAAGGGCAAAAGGTGTCAAGGGCTCTCTCCTACGAGGAAATCGAAATCGAAGAGATCCACGTAATGTTAATATTCACACCAGGACATGGCTCGCGCCTCCGACCCCTAAAGAGACCCCGGCGCCAAGATTCCCACCCATCGAGCCGCCAGCTATGCATGGAGCTGGATTTGGATACTAAATAATTACTCACGCCGGCATGAATCCATATCCATATCCATCCACGAGAGGAAACATAATGGTAATAATAATCCCAAATTCTGCCATTGTTGCCGTAAAGTGACCCCTTTTGTCCCACAACAATCCGCTCAATCATATTTTGTCACCACACGAAGAGATATTATCACACATGTGGGTTTCCTCAGACCCAAGTCTTCTACCACCAACATTGACGGCTGAGGAGGGACCCTTCACAAGAAGAAAGTCTCCGCTGATCCGTATCGTCGTGTGTTAAATGGAGCAAATTTATGCGAGTAAGGACACAATTTTCAAGGGGACATCACAAAAATATGGAAAGATTCCCAATTTTCTTCCCTGATTAAGTAAAACATTTAATTTCTTCTCCATGTAAATCGAGGAAGTAAGCAACAATTTTTGCGACTTGTATGAAATTCGCAATTTTCCCCCCTTTTGTTAATTATAGGAAAAGTGCATTTCATTCCATATTTCTTGCCCAACTGGTTAAATTTATCTGCACAAGTTTTTTTCCTATTCATCGTCATCATCATCATCATCATGAATTGATGTTGACCAATTCAGCTACTAGATTACAAAGTGCTAATTACCAAGAAAAACTTGTTACTCGTTCAATCACATAAATTCAGTGGACGCAATTTATATTGAATATTGGCAGCAATCAATCCCTCCTAATTTCCCAGCCAGCCATATCGCCCAACTAAATGCGTATGTATGCTGTTAAGTATTTCACTGCTGCTGAGAAATAAGACAGCCCAAATTACAAGGATCATTACTTTGTGTGAGGTAACGTAATATACTTTATTTAATTGCTAATTAAATACTCGTTAGGAATGAAATAAGCAATCGACATGCCTGCACGATAATAAATTGTCAGTATCTTGACAGCTCGAGACTCTTACATGAAATTCCAACCACCAACAAACACCACGAGGAACGAGTAATTCTTCACTTGCTTATTAATCTCAAGTCGAGAAAATAATAACACGGACGGAACAATCAGGCAGCAGAGATGACTCCTTTCAGCCATGAACTTTTAGCCTGTACGATTCTCAACTATTTAATACGACTAATATGCTTAGAAGAATGGGTACCAAAACCTGGGAAATTTGGAAATGGTGCGAATAGCGAGTCGGACATGATTATTTTTCCCCGTGTAAAACATCAAATTTGACTAGATGAAAAAATTCAGCATAAAAAAATGGAGTGTAATTTACGTGGATGTTTGAAAAAAAAGATTTTAAAACTTAAGGTACCACAAGAGGTTGAATATTTCAATTTTTTCTGGACTTAGCAACATGATTTTTTAGAGAAAATGAGTCAAGACATGAAGTACGGCTCCGCATAACAACAAGGGCATTGGGGCATTTTTAAGAGCTCCCCGAGATGGAAGGGATGGACTTTAAGGTCATAATGGTTGTTATTTGGAATCATTATATATTTCTGCAGGGTGTATAATCGGTTTGTGGGCTCATTTGTGTCTGGTAAAGAGATGTGAACCATTTTTGTCGTCAGAAACATAAAATAATATGGAGGGGCAAGTATAGAAATGCTATTTCGAAAAGTATGGAAGACAATATGGAAATGAGACCCATTATGCTCCCCAAGTAAAACTATTTCGCACGATGTGGGAGTCGTCCCACGTTTGTGCTCCGTATGGTTTTGACGCTAGGACGTTTTAAAAAAAATTCATCATGGTCGACTATTTTGGATATAAATACGTAAGTATAAGTAACAGCAGAAGGGGACATTTACCAAAATTTAGAGTAGTAATTTTTTTACAAAATTTGTATTTGAACCAAATTTCTACCTACTATAATTTCTGAGAAAATTACAATCAAACTGAGTGGTATAATTCCTTGCCAACTCTCTTGTGGTACCTTAAAAAATGACTATAGGGGATTTTAGAAATAATGCGAATAGTGATTTTAAAATTCCCTTTTCCCGTAAATTAGAGTAGAATAAAGTTCAACATGTTTTCGAGATTGTGGATTTTAATATCATCCGTGTAAAAAAAGAGATTACAAATCCTACCCGGTTTTCTGCCTCCATTTTTTTCACCAATCTGCTACATATTTAAGTAAGTTGCAGGGAGCGAGTAAACAAACACGGTTAAAACGATACCTTCTAAAACTCTCGCATTTGGAGGAAAAAAATGTGTACCTGTTTTAATAATATTATCCTAAATCCTCAATTTGGACGGTGTTTACAACTGAAATAAGTAGCCCATCTTCCGGCTGGGTTTACTATACGGCATTTCATTTCATACTTGAAAAAAAGAAGAATTTCTTTGCTTGCTATCCTCTCAGCTCGCCGTGTTCTTCTCGGTAAATATATAAAAACAAACGGGCCCTATTTTTTTATTATACGTACTCGTCGTTAAATTATGAAAATAGACCCTGTCAAAAAACAACGAGTAGTTTGACACTTTTTCCATTAGACTAAAAAGAACGCGTCTCAAATTTGCACTTGCAGATTTTGATGTCATTTTGGAGTTTTTTAGCTTCCTAAGAAAATAATTCGGTCACACCCACTCAAAGGGCAAAAAATACGGAAAAATATAGATTTCTACTTGCCTTCGTCAAAAATCAAATTTTGCCCAGATTTAAAAAATTCGTCCGCTTTCCTCCAGTTATTTTATAACACCAATTTGAAGAGGTAAAAATTCGCTAAAAATCCATTTTTATCCAATTTTCAAAATTTTCTTTCCGTTGCTTTACACAAACCTACTTATTTCGAAATTCTGAGTATTTTTGAAAATTTCCTAACCCAAACCCTTTAAGTGCAAGGGTGACATGTATGTAAAGGCAGAAAAACTTAACAAGGTCCTTCCACTCTTTCCTCTTATCTGTCAACCGTTGCAGGTAAGTAGACTTTTCTTGGTCGGAGACCTTTGACTACTTATTCCTCTCTCTTTCTCTCTCTTCTTGGTGGGGATGAGCTTAAGGAGTGGAAAGGAAAAAAAGGATCTAATGATAATAATATGCATTCCATTATCGGCCTAGTAGTCTCACTTACTAAACCCTTCTTATTGCCGTCATGTAGACAAATATCACTCCTGCCCCTTTTATTTAAAACCACAAGCCAAACCATTGTTTTACTCGGAAAATCATTTATTTACCAGCGAAAACGAAAGGTACACATTTTTCTTTAAATAAACAATCCCACTTTTAATTTTTATCTATGTATTTTCTCAACGAACGGCACTTTTTCCTCTAATTTTAGCCAAGAAATGTATGTAAATCACTCACCGCCCCGATTTCGTGATGACCATTTCTGTGCCCAGCTTGTGGAACTTTTCCCACAAGTCTCTGCCCTCGAGGGTGACTTTGGGGTCATCCACGACTCCATCATCATCCGGGGGGAGGCTTCTGGGGAGGCGGAGGTCATCCCCACCACCACCCGCCCCACCCCCAGAGCCGGGCGGTGGGTAAGGGCCAAGTTTAGGAACTAGTGGATACCCGGGTCCCCCGAGGCCGGGAAGGTACGGATTTTGGCTGAGGAGTGAGGACACAGAAAAGTCGGCAGGTCCTGAATGCGGCGCCCGGGGTAGCAAGAATGGCGGAAACGCCATTTCTGGAACGAGCGAAACGGGTGGTTCGAAACGCATTGAGAACGGCGATCTAAACCCGAACAGTCCCGTCGTCGTCGGTGGCGTAGTCCTGAAAGTGGACTCACTGTGAGGATGGTCGTCTCCTATTTTGAACACTTCTCACTTTTCACTGCACACAACTTTCCAGGTGTCACGACCAATAACAAGAAACTATTCGAAAAGTCTATATATTTTCCCCAGAAATTTAAATCTTCCAATCTGCACGGAGACGGCCGGCACGCCACGTATATCAATTGTAATGCAGACTGTCACCAAAATATTGAGTCCTATGCAAATCACCACTCGAGTTCTTCTCGTATCAAGATCTCCTCACGGTGTCCAAACTGTATCACCATTTCCACCTCCATAATGACGAGAACGGTGTTGTATTATCTGTCTAAATGGTAATGATCTGCATTCCCACCCGAGTGAGGAATCTGAAGATAAGCCTCATCTGCATATCACCCAAACCACGAGTCACTTCTTGCTGCCTCCCATCCCATCGAATCTTATTTCGTAACAGTGATCCCTCAAGGTAGAAATGCTTTAATAATATTTCGTCTTTTCTCGCATTATTACTATTCTCGCCGCACTGACGCCTCCGTGGACACGGTAATACTAAAAAGTCACTGCTGAGCTGAGACGAAGGAGAAGAAGAAGGAGGAAATGTACAAAATATCTGACTATGATTTTTGTGAGGTATTCTTATGAGACGAATGTGGTCGTGAGTGGCGTGAGGTGGAGTGAGACTGGTGTGCGTATGTATTGCTGCAGAAGGGTTAGGGTACTAAAACTTAGTAGGAACTGATGACTGGTTGGTTGGTGTGAGGTCGGAGGGAGAAGTGAGACTGCGGGTGACAACTTTGATACCTTCACCGTTTGCGACCCTCTCCTACTCTTGACACTGTGGGTGCTTGTCGGAGTGCGAGTATCTGGCTCGGAGTCAGCGTTGAGAATGAGCAAGAGGCGACGGACAGTTGTATATGTATACACGGACTTTGGTGTTGGATTTGATGGTGGTGGTGGCCGTGGCGGTGGTGGTGGTGCTGGTGGTAAAAGACTGTAGAGATGGATGCCCTGTGTAGAATAAGTGTGGTTTAGTGTGGCATGGATGGTGTGGGTCTGGGCAGGCAGGAGAAGTGGCAGAACAGCCGCCTTCCAGGAGACCCTTCCAGCACCAGGGGCGTTAATGAGCACACCGAGCTTACACCGAGTGCCCATTGGCTTCCACACCACCAATCCCAGCTTCAATACGACCACAGAACAAGAATGTGAACACACACAATACACACGGCAGGGCAACAAAGGAAAACATCTTCCTCGGCCAGATATCGCTAATAATATCGACGAGTCGGATCATCGGATGGCTTTTTTATGCACGCCAAAGTGGTCGGATCTCGGAGAGGTGTCAACTTCTCATTTGCGTCGACACCTTCCACATTCTGGGCAAAATTCATTCCCAATGTTTTATAATGATGCATTTTTCCCTGGTTTCTTCAAGGTGCAGGCATACATCTACTAGACGACGTGCAATTTTCTGGGCGTCGGAGAGGTTACACGCGCATCTTGTTTTTTTGTGATTTTCGGAAACTTTGCAAGGGTGAGGTAAATATTTTAAAATTTCAGGAATTGGAGAGGATGAGACTTGTGTAAATTAGTGCAGGTAGTGGTAAGGAGTGAGTAGAGGAGAAGCGTTGGGTGGTGGGAGAGCCAAGTTAGTGGAGCGAGCGTCACCTAGTTGGCGGGGTTGTGACCGACGAGGAGTTGAGAGGGTGGCAGAGCGTTCCAAGTTGGGCGAGATGGTTCACACCCAAGTCCAAGATTTATTGGCCAAACTGAGTGTGGCTAGAAACGCCTGCCTCCCAGTCTCTCTCAACACGTCTTCCTCCTCCTCAATCCTCTCACTGCACTTATCTTCTCCTCCTCGCCTCCAACGCTCACTTCCATGCCCAGTACCAACTTGCCCCCATTTCCCACTCTCTCGTCCCCACTCTCGTCCTTACTCTCGTCCTTACTCTCGCTTTGGACCACTTCCAAAGAGAAATCCACTTTCTTCCTCCTCTCTCCCAAAGTGAAAGTCAGTACCGTAGCAAGGCGGAGAAAGTTTAAACTCTAATTTTTGGGGAAAATATACTAATTTCAAAATTTATTGGGCAGAATTTTGTGCGAATAATAGTTTTCGCACAAAATTTATCTATTGATGCGATCCTGGTGATAAGATTGAATGAGAGAAAGCTCCCTCAACCAACGCATCTTTCTGTCCCGCAAAAGTAGACATAATTTTAAGATTTATTTTCAGAATTTTATGCGAAAAATATTTCTTCCATACAGTTTCCCTATGATCAGTGTTAATATCTATAAATTTAGCACCAGAGAAAGTCCCCACTACAAAATTAGGCATACTCGTAAAAACTAATTTCTTTAGGGAAAATGACAAATTTCGAAACATATTTTTCAGAATTTTACCCAAAAAATATTTTATGTACCAACATTTCCCCAAGATACGGTACTGATTGGATCCGTGTTAATAAATTTGGCACCAGAAGGAGAGAGAAAGTACCACACTTTTCTCCCCGCATTATGTCCTCCTCCTCCTCACCTCTCGCATAACTTATTCAGCAACACGCTAATATATTTATTTCCTTCGTACCCTCCTCCACTACTTTCTTCTCTCCCCACAGCCACCAAATTTCCCCCAACATACGAACGGACCTACTTACGTACATACACATGTGTAGTGCAATAATGATAATAATGATGATAAACGCATACACATATGCACATACATACATCGTTCGAGTGGAAAAGTATTTATGGAGGTAAAACTCATGAAAAATGTACACGCACCTAATCAATACTTCCTCCACGTACTTACCTACTTGGAATAAATACAAAAAAGACGGGAGGGAGCGAATAAATAAATAAGTAAAAAAAAAATATCTGTAAAAATCCACAATAAATTTTCTGGTGGCAAGTTTTCTCCTTTGAGTCAATATTTAACCGTGAAGTGAACGAGACACATTTCAAGTTTTTTTAAAAGAATACATAGAGGAAAAGTCGCCCCGAGTAAATAAATATTTTGCATTTATTGTGCTCCCTGTGTTTATAAAACTTTAGAGTTTTCCCCTTTCCCAGTTTAAATCGATTGTTATTAAATAAATGCAGACATGCGAATATGTTCGTACGTATTGCAAACTCAATTAGGCAAAAGAGTTTATTTTACGTATGTAGAGTTGCGAATTTATTATGGATAGTTGCGAATTTATGGATTTATCTTTCATTAATCTGCCCTAATTCGTTTTCGTTTTGCGTCGTCGTTCTCGTTTGCGGCGAGGTGGTCGTTATTACGTAAATATTAAATATCTATGTGGTGGAGGAGACGTTATTTTATTATTGATTGAAGGGATTTTCGTGAAGCTTTTAATTTTTCTTTTCATGATTACACAAAATGTCAATTGATGACGATGAATTAAATAGATTCGGTTCCATCCAGTCTGATAAATGAGTGGGATCAGAGTTTTAGGAGAAGAGGACAAATATTGAAGAATGAATTCGTAGGGTTCTTTTTTTTGCGGGATTATTTGGCTACATTTTGCATGGTTTATGTTTTACCTTCTTAAATTAATTGTTGCGAAATGTATGCAGTGTAAAAATTTCAACGAGTTTCCTGCAGAAATTTGTACGATTTTTTTTGCAGAAAAACAGTATGCTAAGCGGTATGTGCATAAATTATGCACAAATCGTTCTGCAGATTAGACGCGACAGAATTTTTCTGCAGAATCATGCAACTCTTTCCTGCATACATTGTGAAGAATCGTATCATGCAGAATCGTACACACGATTTTCATATCTATCACTGGACGGTAACAAAGTTGAATTTACCACAAAATTTACTCCTTCGTCATAAATCGTTCCCAATTATTATTCAATTATTATTATCGACACAATTCGCCCCAAAAAACACAATCCCATTAAAAAAATACGTTTAACTAGGTTACAGCAACCCTGCCATTCTTTACCCCGAACTGAATAAATGGATGTCACGAGAAAATTAAAGCTGTCACTTTTAATTCCAATCGTCTCCATAAACACGAGTAGTTTTATTGCTTGCCCTTTGTCATCAAAACATCGCAGAATAAAATATGTGTCCTGGAAGAAGCTTGTTTTCCTTAACGAGAACAAAATTCAGTTGTGTCTCGCATCGTCTCTGTCGGCTTGCGAGAATTGCGACAAAGTTATCAATACGAAACATGTACGTAAACGAGGTCATGCGAAATGGACCCCTGCCCAATTTGTCCCCCTTGACCCAAGAAAAAAGTGACGCCATCCTCTCCGCACGACCCCCTTGAAAATATTGATGAGTGGGGTTCTTGTTGATTGATGGGGTTGAGGAGCGGATTAAAAGGTATGATAACCTTATAAATTGACCCAACTAATGGTTACTCGCCTTCTCTAAGTTGTTGCGTCTTCTTTTATGACTTTGTCCATGTCAGTCAATTAATTAATCTGGTTTCCTTTCAGGAAATTCGTTAAAAATCCATTAAAATTTTGTACCATTTTTTAAATCTGGATTGGTTGATTAAAATGAAATAATATTTAGCACGGAATTCGTTTGTAGGAGGAATAAATCCGTGTGACGAATTTCTTTTGGGTGAAGAATGTTGTGCGGGGCTTGTGAGTGATGCCATTAAATGTTGTTTGTACACTTTATTTCGACGAGATGATGATGATGATTTTATGCCGATTATAATAACTCCATATGGTAAATAAAAGGAAGGAATGAAGAAGTCAGGGAGGTGAAGTTGCATTGCAGGCAATAAAATTCTTGTGCTGAGAGAGAGGACGCTTATTACGTATTTTTCAGAGACCAAGGTTTCGTCGAGAACGAGGTGAGTTGTTTTTATGCGTTTATCTCAGAGAAGAAATAGTTCACACGACAATTAGATGACAAAATGGGAATGAAATAGCGGATCTCGCGTAGAAGGGGACACGACGAAAATTCCCACTTTTTCTGCAAAGTTTCCCAAATTTCGTCCCGGTGCGACAATTTTGATTCTTCAGGAACCCTGGCTGGCAGTGATGTGATTCTCCTCCAGATATTATTCACTCGCCTTGTGGGAAGTCGGCACCGGCAAAGGCGACTACAAACAGCGAGGATGCCATGTAATGCGAGGGCTGAAAAAAAGAAAGAACTCGAAATGAGAGAGATTCCAGTCCTAAGATTTACTGAGTAATAATGGAATGCAGATTAGCTGCAGAGATACAACTCGATCAGAACGACTACTACCACCAACCAGTCATCGCATCATGATAATGTACGCGGGGGGCTGTGCATGGCGGAGGCGATCCTTCTTGGCGTCACCTTCCGTGTGGGGGAAGCAGTTAAACAGACGGCATTCGACCCGCACGACCCCCAAACTGCGATGTCTGCAGCGCGACGACAACACTTTTCTCCAACACTTGGACAATAACTTGGATTCTTGTGGACAAGAGAGGAGGAGATCAAAATATAGGGAATTCCTGAAACGCATTCCTTCCGAAATGTATGATGCAACGATCTGCATGATGACGGGGAACATGAAATATTTCCCCATGTGGGATGACAGACATGCACAAAGTTACCCATTTATTTATCACCGAGACAAAATCAAGGCGTCAATTTTCTCAGGCATTCGTAATTTGTTGCGTTTTCATGAATACATTTCATCAAAAATGTGATGACGGGTGTGGGGAAATTGAAATTGTGGAAGTTAGTTCGTTTTAATCAGGGGTGGAATTAAGTTTTGGATTGGAATATGTGAAAAAACTTGTAAGTTTTCGTCAAAAATATCTCTATTTTGGAACAAATTTAATTCCTATGTTGCATTTCCTACCCAAATTTGAGATTTAAGATCGCAGCACTACGATCAGATAATAGTGTGCATTACGGATCCCAAGAAAATCAAAAAATTAACTTTGTATTTTTCCACGAAAACATTCAAAATTTCCGATTCGTACAAATTTGGCATCAAAACAGTTAAGATGACCGTACGATAAGTGAAACCCAGATAATAGTGGGAACTCACTAATGCCATAAAAACGCGTTGGTTTCCATACTAAACATTTTTTTCACCAGACCTCACAAACATCATCACTTCAGGAGTTTTACGAAATTTTTCCCCTTAAACCCATGTCCTAATCACGTTTCACCAATTATGTGCGTCCCTCTACCTCCTCCTCCTTATTTATTTAATAGAATGGATGGATGGATGGTGGTCCCAATCCGTACGTAGTGAGTGAGAAAATCGTTTTCTTTCCTCTTTTTCAGCTCACTTTGTGTAAAGTGCATAATTTGAGCATAAAATAAAACACGGTGAGCGAGAGAGAGAGAGAGGCTCACCATTTATTTACCTCTCTCGACTTGTTCGTAATAAAGTTCTAATTTTATAAAGTCATTGGGAAATATAGTGGAGCTGTCGTTGCACTCCGCCCATTGTTGATTTTTTACTTGTTCCCCCGGACATCACGGTGGTCTTAAAAACTCATCATAATCATCTCATGAGATTATCTGGCATTCATCCTTCCTCCTCCGCTGGCTGGCTGGCTGGTGGGTGGGTGGGTAGCTAGACTGCATGCCATACTAACCAGCCAGCTAGAGCCATATGGACGAAGAGATGAAGTTCGACTTGATTACAGTTCTTAATTCAAGACCGGAGATGATTATAGGTGTTGATTCTACAGCCACACCTCCTCAAACTTGGTCGTCCCGGTGGTGCTCATACTTCTTCGGAGGGCGCAACCACAAATTCTGGGGTCAAAATTTCCGAGTAAAATATCCCCAAAAAAGGGAAGAAAATATAAAAAAATCCGTCATTTTTTGGCACAATCCGTATGCCACGTCCCCCAAAAAACTTCCCCCCCCCCAACTTTTCTTTCTCTTCTTTTGACACTCGAACCCATTTTTTCTATTCTTCTTTCTTGTTGTGTGGTTTTGTCCGGGGTCTCGCGGGACGGATGGGGTCTCATTTTTGGTGGAAAAGCTATCAAATCCATACGTTCTCATCCTTTGTGTCCGACCCGTTGAATTTTTCCTGGTTTGGGATTCATTATTACCCAAGAGCGTTTTATTCTTGAGGCATTGTTTACACTTCTTGATCCCAGTTAGTGAACTGGACGGGTAATAATAACAACAAAGTTATTCTACTTTTGTTCCTGGTGGTGGTAGGTACCTCGTCTCGCATACTTCTCACGTCCTTCTCATTACTCATGTCACAAATAGCCGAGAAGAGCAAATAAAGGGAGAAACAATGAGCCCGGCTAACTAGGCAGATCGACTTTTTTCCTCTCCAAGACAGCCCTTCACATCATCGTTACTTTATTTTTATGATTATTACACGTACGTACGTAGTTGAAGAAGAAGAGGAATATTATTATTATTTCACGTCCCGAGGAAAAATGGGTTTCATTCGAGAAGAGTGAGAAATATTTCCACTTAATAATCAACACAAACTGCCAACTTTGATCTGGTCAATGGGCAGCAGGCGTATATAATTTCGGACTAACAAGCCCAATTAATTTCCTGGGATTCTTCTGGAGACTTTCTGCCAGGCTTTTTTTTGTGGGAGAGAGAAAATTGTGTATTTTATTTATTTATTACGGGACAATTTTTGTTCTTAACCGGTAAAGAATTGGCCCATTTTTTCTGGAATCTTGCAGAACTGGGCAGAAAATTCATAATTTTTCATCACCCACAAAAGTATATTGCACACTTATTCATGTACATTCTGCGGAAAAGGTTAGGCAAAAAAAATGCGTGCAAAAAAACCTGCAAATTTTCTGCTTTCATACAGGAATGAAAAATCCGTGTCATTTGTTTTCCTCGTGAGACGTGAGAGACATTTGACAAATGTGGTATTTTTCTTCTTCCACGTCTACGATAATAATTAACCGATTGTTTCATTGTTATTCGGCCTGATTTGATGTCATGAAGGGAAGAGTGACAATTAAGGTTGGTCGGTTGTGATGTGACAAATTAGTTCCAGTCGTCGGGTGTGTCACATTCCCCCGAGTCCTGTCTATCCACCTGCCTATGGAGAAGGAGGAGAGGTGGGTCTGTCAGTTAGTTACGCAACGTCTACCTGCCTGCGTTCAACCCCTAATTAGTCGAGGATGACAATTTGGAATAAAAAACTAACTGGAACGCTGTATGCGTCAACCGACTGACAAATGCATGGAGAGAGAGAGATAGCAGTGCCACGCCATGGTCGCCACGCCACGCATGCAATGTTGACTTCAATGACATGTCACCACTCAAAATGGTGGGTGTAATCTGTGCTGATTATAATATTTTGGCTGCCTAATTTCAACCAAGTAATGGATTTCTTCCTTGCACGAAATACGTATGTACCGCCCGGATAAGGATGTGGGTTCATATTTATCAAGGGGATCGTGCAGGGGGGTTGTGGGGAAAATTGAGGAGCAGAAAATTCCCACATTTGTGTGCAGAATTCTGGACAATTTTTCTCTATAAGCTTTTCTAAAGAATGTAAACGTGCAGATATTTTGGGCGTAAATGAGTTATCAAGAAATTTTGTGAAGAAAAATGGGCCAATTTTGAAATGAAGGGGTTGAAACAAGTTACATACATCCCTTCTGCCCGATCCCACCGATGATTTTTATAGCATGATAACGCAGATATGCACTAAACGGAGGACGAAACCTACCAATTTGTTGGTCTGCATGTCCATGCACATTGTTATTTTGTCGTGTTGTCGCCTTGCAGCTTTTTTGTCACTGGAAGGAAGGCAAACCAAACCAACAAACCACACAGAGAGAGAAGGGCAATCATCACATCATCATTTTACCTGTTTTACTTAACCATGAGAACGGACGCGTTGGTCGGTGGACACAAAAATTTTAGAGACAAATGAGTGAGCATAAAAGTGGAGATAAGAAGAAGAAAAAGAAGAAAGAAAACGATATGGTGAGGCCGCAGGGGCCGAGATACGAGGGGTGATAGACGGAAAAATGGGGAATTTTAATAAATGGAATAAAATTTGTACATAATTTTATCAGATCGAAAAAAATTTCTCAATTTATTTTTCAAAATTTCAATTTCTGAAAAACATATATGTAAACTTCTCATAGCCAATCAAAACCTTTCCATTTTCCCCTGAAATCCAAAAATTTCTGTCATTTTTTCTCCCCCAAAAAGACAATTAATCCCCCCAAATACTTTGTCCATAGCTCCCCCACTCGATCCAGTCGGTTAACTTAACAAGCCTTTGACCAGACGACGACGACGAAGTGACGCGTGATACAATTTTTTGTCAAGGAAAATAAATAATATCGTGTGAATGTTGCTGCATTTCTGTCAAATGCTCCCCAAACTCAATAGGTTTTCGTTTTAACCTTCTAAATAAATGCTAACTGAAATAAAAACTCTGTTCGCATGTGTGGGTGAATTTCGGCATGAGAATTTTTCCCCAATGACTGACACCACACGAGGAGCGAGGAGCCCTGCGGACGGGTCGTGGTCGAAAAAAGCCCCACTTTTTCCCTCACCTGCTCGACCACACCCTTGATGCCGGGCCCCACGAGGAAATAAGTCAGCATGACATGATGACGATTAAATTGAAAGAGAGAGATGCATGCATGCGATGCAATCCTTCACGAAAAACGAGACCAATTTGTCCACAGTTTATTTATTTTCAAAATTTTCGCAGGAAAAAAAACTGATAATTTAGTACTTCCTCTTCTCCTTAGGACGACAACAATGGAGAGTTGACGTTTTGATGTGAAGCTTCCTGTCGTACATAAGCTGCCTGCTTAACAATGCACACACGGTAATCATATAATAAGGCAATAAGTGGAATGGTGTGGTGTGCAGTCATTATTCGCTTGTCCGGCGGCGTTGTTTTTATTATTAATGGTCACTACGTACGTATTCTTATGTGTGTGTGTGTAACCACTAAGTAGAGAGGCTGGCCTGGACATGGCTGGACAATAACATGCATGCGAAGTAAGACGGGAAAAAATAAACAATGCGTTTCATTCATTCGTTTGAGAGAGGAGGAAAAACGGAGAGAATTTGAAGTGGGGTAGAAATTGAGAAGTTATATTTTCTGCGTTAAATATGTAAGCTAAATTTTATTGTAATATGAATTATAATTTTTTTCAGGATTTTCGAGGTTTTTTTTCTTTTTTTCAATCTTGAACGTATGTAAAAATTTTTAACGACACCACGTGTTGAAATTTCAGAGGCATTAATTCAGCAAGCGAGACGACCGCCATTTTCCTTAATTTCGCATAATTTGGTATCGGTGTAAAACTATTCAAGTTTCTCACCTTCAACATAATTTGGTTGTATCGTCTCTCTCTTATTTAAAAAATCCGATTTTCCTAAATTTCCAAATTATTTAAAATTTCATGCCCCAGCATTTACAAAATTCGCACAAGCCAACCATACAATTATTTTCGCTGGACTCTCTTTGAAGGAGGAAGAAAGGGGTCAACAAGAGTGGATTGGATTGGATATCGGATTAGAGTGGAAATCTGGGAGCTGCGGAGGCTGCATAAGGGCTCGGACACCCACGTCCCACGTAATGAGGAATGAAGGTCACTCGTCGACCCGGTTGTTTTTCCGGCTCTCCTTTGTTTGTACCCAGAATTGAATTAGCGTCTCTCTCTCTCTCTCTCCTGTGATTTTGTGACGTGAAGCAAAAAGGAGAGAGGAAATTCTGCATGACCGACCCACCGGACTGCCAAACACACATCTGAGAGTGAAACCCAACCCAAAGGGTCCAACGTTATTCACTTGAGTGATCTGAGTGTAACGAATTTAACTGTAAACAAAGGACACTTTTTCCTCTCCTTCTTCCATTCCTCGCTCTCTCTCTCTCTCTCTCAGACGACGACGAATTAATGGACATGAGAGAAACAAAACATCATTGGAAATCAATACTCTTCGTCTCTCCTCTCTGTCCAATTTGCCGTCGAGGGGAAGACACTCACCACTGGACGAGAGGACCTTTAACCCAAATTAGCTCAGAGTTGAATTGAATATCATTCATTGTAGATAAGCGGTCATGCACAGGCAGGGTTTCGACCGGACCGGACCTGTCTCAAAAGTGGAATGAAATACGTTTCGAACAGGGAAATAGGCATGGCGAAAGTAAAATTTGGCATAAAAATGTCCACGGGGGACAAAATTGACGTCGCGTTATCCACATATTTACACACGTCCGACGTATTTCGACCAAGTGACTTATCCAAAAATCAGAATGGGATTCGTTTCGATTAGTAAAACTCATGGCGAAATTAAAATTGAGCAGACCAAGTCAATTACCAATTCTGTTAATGAAACGACAGAAAAATTCAAAGATGTCCCAGAATCTGAATGAAATATGTTTTTTTAAATTCCCTAAAACGCCAAGGTGTCGCCATATTTACGACACGGGCGAAAATGCCACCTCGAAACCCTACCTCTTCATTCATCTCTCTGGTTTCGTTGAGATTCTCAACGACACACAAAGAGCGAAAAACTTTATTCTTCTTCTTCAGCCCACCCTCATTTTATCTCAGGATCTGCAAACACAGACCTTGTTTAAAGAGAGAGAGAGAGATACACCCAGCACCACCGCCATGCACCCTTGAGAGACGGGAGCTAGTTAAGGAAAACGAGACGAAAGAAACATCTCTCTCTCTGTTTTATTTTTCGGTACAAAATACAAAACCCATTGTTCTTCTTGTGACATATTCTGCGTTCTTTCTTCTTGAGAGAGAGAGAAGATGGCTGAATTTGATCTTATGTCCACAACCACACCATGCCCCACCGCCACCATGTGCACCACTCAATTCCACTCATACTTAGGAGAGAAAGAGAGAAAGACAGGAGAAAAAAATACAATCTGGAATTCCAGTGTCCATAAAAGACACAAAACTTCTTCTTCTCTTCAGGGGGAATTCTCTCATCACATTATTTCTATTTCAGGACAAACAGTAGTCCTCGTCGTGGTCGTGGTCGTGGCGGTGAAAAAGTTGGGGCCATGCATTACTTACTTATGGAGGAATGGAGGAAGAGGAAGCGTGGGTGGGTGGGTTGCTTTCACTGTTTTTTTGAGCCACATTATTAATGAAGGGTCCCCTGAGAGTGGTGTGTGGGAAGCATGAGGAGAAGAGTCGTCCTGGTGGAGAAAGTGAAATAAAATAAGATAAAATAAAATACGGGAGCGAATTCGGAGGATAGATCAACAAGGGAAGAGGACATAAAAACAGGAATTATAATGGTACTGAGAAAAATACGGCCGAAAAGATTCACAGGTTTACTTACAGCGAGATAAATCAGTTAGAAGGATTTTTCTTCTTCATAATAAGGATGGAATTCTTTAAGCTTGGCGAATATGTGATAGGATGCATTTCACTGGGTTTTTAAGTCTTGTAATACACATAAATTTCTGGGAACTCTGATTAAAAATTGGAAATAATAGTTAAGAATCTGAATTAGATCAGTTTTTACTCGTCACATGCAAATACTTCATGTATACATGTTTAGATTGTCAGTTGACTCGATTTAAGTTAGTAGCTTTGTGTAACATAATTCCTGCAGTGGAGTTGGACTACATGTTAATTTGAAGCATTTTATTGTCCATTATACATAAACTCGAAAAAGTTGAGGTTTTTCAGTCTCAAATTTGCATTTATTTTTTTTATTTGCAACATTAAAAAATCACAAATCTGGATTTCAGAAACTTCAATAGTTACAAATAGCGTTACAACAAATCGAATTTTTATGTAACCAAAATAATTAAATGGTGCATTACAGAGATTGAGCATAAGCGTTTTTACTTACACACAATTTCTCATGATAAATTTAGTGTAAAAACCTGAATCTCCGTATTAAGCCCACAGGTGAAATATGCGACGCCACCTATCCGTCCATACCGCTGCATGTTATTCTACGTGTTCACAAGAAAATCTTGTGCGCCACACCCACTGGCTCTACAGACTTTGTTTTGGTCTCAAAAAAAGCTCCAGAATGTTCTTCGTCTACTCCCGGATATAAACATTTACAAAAGTTGCTAAAAATGTTTGAGATAATGTATCAAAGTTTTCAAAAGAAATAATTTGCATTTCCAACAATTAAAAAAAAAGTTTTATGTCCGGGATTAGAAGAAGAATATTCTGAAGCGCTTATTTTGGGACCAAAACCAAGTCTGTAGAGCCAGTGGGTGTGACGCACAAGATTTTCTTGTGACCTAGTTCCTAGTTTTTATTTTTTTAAACAGCTGGCATTTCAACAATTGTGGATGGATTTTATTCACTGTTTTTTAAAAATGATCTGAATGAGTTATATTTTCAAATTTTTAATTGTTTTGAAGTTTACAAAATTTCACGCGCAAACGGCAAAGGTCACAAGGTCAAATCTCACATAGCCCCATAAACTGGGTATCGTTGGAAAGGTCGTGGCGAGAGGATTTAGAATATATATACTTTGTGGGGTCTGGGACCACCCCCTGATTATTTAGAGACCGATGAGTACTATTGAGTTTTCCTCGATCTAGTGCTATGTTAACTCTCAATCTGCTCGTGTGTTAATGTCTGTATACCTGCAAAACCAAAACTAAAAAATGTTCACTGGCCTCTAATTAATCAGGGGGTGGTCCCAGACCCCACAAAGTATATATATTCTGAATCCTCTCATCAAGACCTTTCCAATGGTACCCCATTTATGGGACTGTGAGCCTTGACCTCATGACCTTTGGCCGTAGTACATTCAATTTTTGACCTTCGAAAAAATTCAAAATTCTTAATGAATCTGAAAATACAACTCATTGAGATCATTTTTCAACAAAAATGAAAAAAATTCATCCAATATTGTTGAAATGCCAGCGATTTGAAAAATCGTTAGTTTTGTAACTTCCGTCAGTCACCCGTCCTCTTAATAAAATCAACTGCGTATGTACTTCCGTTCAGCTACAAATTACTCTCAATTTCTAAAGAGATTTATATTTAGAGAGCTTATAGAAAACGAAGAAAAATTTATATGAAAACCACCACAGAAAATTATGAGATTATAATTCACTCCCAAGAATAAACCTTTCCTGGTCACATTACATCATAAACCAGTCACTCGCGCATATTTGACACGGCTCATTTTTTGTCCTCATTTCAATCCCACGACATTGTTTCACCCATTCAAAACCGAAATGAAATCGGATTCATGATCATCCCCGTTTCGGTGGATGGATCGGATTGGAGTGAATCCACATCCGGCAGACACACTTTCACTCGGAGAAAAAGAATACAAAAAATACGATATATTTCATGTGGCCATTTCCTCCCGTATATTTTTACACACTTTACGCCATCCAGGCAAAATCCGACTTAAGTGAATTGAGCCATTTAGTTTTACGTAAGCAAGTTGCGTGTTACGGTTGCATGGAGCGGTGCAGAAAAGTGAGGGGCAGTGCAGAAAAAATGGCACCGTCCTCTTTTTTTGAGGATGATAAGGCTCCTATGCAAATCAACTTGCTGAAAAAATTAGAGACATGCAGCTTGGCCAGAAAACTGGTGCAGAATTGCACACGTCTCGCCAGCAGAACTAGATTTTGCTGAAAAATGTGCAAATTTTCGGCGCATTTTTGATTTTCAGAGGTCACATCCATTCTGCCCGACCACTTCGCTATCATTTGAGAGAGCACGTCGACTTTTAACATAATAAAAGGACCACCACCACTCCACTCGTTAAAAGTCTGCCCCTCTTTCTCGGTGTGCTGTGTGCGTATGCGAGTGGGATGGCCCTCCACCAACCAACAAACTGCTGGTGGGTCATCAAACCATAAATAAAAAGAGTGAATGGGAATAAATGTTGTAAAGTCATTGGAAGAAAAGGTGCGGATTAGCATAATGGATCGCAACTAATTATGGACGCGTGTCATGTCGTAAGTGCGGCGGCGAGAGAGAGAGAGTCCACTTGATGACAGATAGGGTCAAATTTGAACCATAAAGTAACGACCACCACTCAGCAAGCCGCGTGTCCACCATCAATCCTCCACTTCCGGTGTCTCTCTCTCTCCGGGTTTTTTCTCCCTCCGGAGAAAAACCCACCCGCATTGGTCTGAAGGGACGAGAGAGAAGCACTCATGGTGAAATCCATATCCATCCCTCCATCCGGTCCCTTGGTTGGTTGGAAACTGGGAACACTGAAATTTCCCCCGGAATTTCTCAAGAGATCGAAATTTCTCCCACAACCGGTGAGAGATTCCTTAAAATTAGGAGGAACAAGCCACAATTCTCTGCAGGAGTGAGGTTCCATACACTTTTTGGGAGATTAATTATTCACCGGGTAAGCATTTCGTAGTCATCCGGGTATTACGGGAAAGGGTTTACGGGCGAGGTGCGTATGTATTTAGTTACGGCGTCCAAATTCCCTCAAACGCTATGGAATTACAACCAACCACCACTTTTGAGACGGGTGTGTAATCACAATCCAGTTTACATACTTCACAAACCAATAAAAATGATACCTTGTTCCAACTTTTATGCATTCTCAAACTTGTCCATTTGTTAAATATGTGGTGCCGACTCCAGCTATAATTCGGGGGTAAAAATATGCAAAATACTGGGACAAAAAATTATCGTCGTGGTGGCGAATTCCAGTCAAACATTATTATTAAACCCTCTCCACCCACCAACCCGGCGAATTCTGCCTCGCATACCATGCATTTCCGTCCCCTCCACACAGCAGGAATTCGACATTTATTGCCTATTTAATAATCATTACGGGCACAATTGCGCAGTCCTCCTCGCTTCGATAAAAGTGGTGTTGAACGAACTCTCTAATATTTCATACGTACGCCCCACGGCTAAATATTTGCGTTGAAAGAAACCAAGAAATAAATAGGATCAAACAAAATCACACGGGGTTTAGCGGACACAAAAGGTGACGTCCTTTTGACCCCGGCAGGTCGCGATTAATCAGGAAAATCCTATTTGCACGACCCGTTAGCGTGTTCAGGCAAAATTGGCAAGTCCACTCGCTCTCTACAAACGTGCCATATTGGACACGACAAAGTTGGGAACATTGCTATTTATATTTCCTGGCGAGGAATGCAGATTACAAAATAACACAATTTTTTCTTTACAAAATATTTCTCTTTTCTGAGATTGGCTTTTATTTGACATGTGGCTTTCAACAAATGAATAGAATGGCGACACAGAGGAAAAAAATAAGTGTCCAACCACCAACAAAACGAATTATCCGTTCACTTGACATTCGTGCATAGGCAGAAATCTTGCACGTATTGGGAGGGAATGGAAATGCAATAAGTGGGCAACATTACATAAGTGAAAAGGTCGAGTGACGACGACGACCACTCATCCCGAGGACCTAATAATAAGTCTGGGGGTCGTCCATGTGTACAGTTTGCGGGTAAAGGTAGGGTTCCCTGCGACCAAAACTTGGCCACAGTTTATCTGAACGTGTCCCCTCCCCCCAAAAAATCCAGTGTCCACGAACTATGCATGTACATACGTACATGTGACGTGACGGCACATGGCTTTTTTGATGAGAGAGCCGTACAATGGATTATATTATCTCTGGTTGTAGAATTATCATGATAATGGAGCCAAGTAGTAATAAAACATGCACGGGACAATATTGTCCTCTTCTCCCTACGACGAAATGCCCAGAGTGAAATTACTTTTCCACATTTTTTCCACCAATTCCACTCCTCTCTCCGCATCAACAACAACAACATTTTGATTTGACAATGGTTCACTCGTCTCATTCTGACTTTTGCCTGGGCAGAAATCTATATTCATTCATTCATTCATTCACTTTCCCCGAGTCCAATATCCGATGCGACGTACTCTTCTGTGACAAAGTTTACATTTGGAGAGGCCCCTGCGGAAAGGATTGGCTGGCCTTTTCAGTCCCCAATTTCCACATAAAAGTTGGTCACACCCTTGGCGCAGGCCTCCTGGAATGGAATCTCTCTCACGAGAACCAATTCCGCTCACTTGCTGACAGTCATTTCCGAATTTCCGAAACAGATTTGTATCCCGAAACTTCCATTAATCGCGACGTGAATGATATGGGGAGGGAAATAGAATAAAATAAAATAAAATCCAACGACTCACTGTCCCGAATTCTATTTTGGGACAACAAATTATTCACTAATTGAATTTATTGCGATGCGGAAGTTGCTTGCAAATTGGTCTCCATCTTGTAGACCATTCAGTAAAGCGAATTTCTGTTTTAACATGTGGCGCAAATGGTAATGGCAAAATTAAGATGACTCTTCCCTCACACAATTAATGCAGGGCCTCTAATCGTTACTTAGTTCGTTAGTAAGTAGGTTCTGATTGGTCTTGATGGTTGTCAAAATTTTGCCAAAGTCAGGACGCCCGACACCCGTAAAATAAATCAGGGCTGATTAAACGTCGTAGTGAAAAAGCGAGTCGTCGTACGGTGATACATTTTCTGCATGGCGGCGATAAATTGCAGGCGAGGAAAGGATGGCAAACTAGCCTCAGATTTATTCCCCACGCGAGGAGACCACCAAATGAAGAACGAGATCATCATCATTTCCATCTTGGCACGATTTGTGTAATGGGATCGTAAACTGAGAGATGCGTTTAAGAAATTTTTAGCATCTCATATCTGCCACCACCACCACCACCCAGATCAGTCCTGCAGCCAGCGTCGTGCAGAAATGGTGGCTTGATTGTGATCTCGAGATGAGGAAGTGGCTTAAAAAAGGGGCCACATTCGTCCCGCAGGGCCCAGAAAATTGCTACTAACTGCTCTCGTGGGTGATCAATTCTGTTGTGACGATGACGACGGTGCTATAAATCACCCCGGTTTTGAAGAGAGTGGAAGAAAATAATCATGAAATGAAATCGTGAAGGGAAAATGATAGGATGAATTTATTTACTTGGAGCAGGTTATTGCTTGCCCTCTTAATTGAGTAACATCCTGGGTGGACACGTTATCATTTTGGTAGGAAGGAGAGAGGAAAGGAGAAAAATTACAAGTATTTATTCGCCCTGGAGTCAATTTGTAGGTTGGAGGTGATCGAAATATGTGGTATTGACGTGGTGCATATGTAGGGTGGCTCTGGTAGGAATTAATTCTATTTAGTCAGCATGCGACATGGCGTCATTTTATTCATGTAACGATCTCCTGATTTTCTGGACAGAGACATTTTCACCCTGACTTGAGGACACGTCAAGTGGGCGAAATTGGTATGGAAAATTGGACGAAATGGGTGAAAAACTGGGCGAATGTGGCTATATTTCGGCCTGATGCTTCCAATCTATTTCGTCCCTCATCTGGCCTGGCCTACAAAGTCGTGTTACAAATCCACCGTATTTCACGCAGTCTTCATGGCATCGACAGATGTACTTTTGCTGATATTTTATTGGTTGGAATTTCTCCATTACTTACTTTACTCTCCTCTCCTGTCGACGTGCCAGCAAAAAGTCGACATGTTCAACTACCGCTGAACGTCCCACACAAAAAAACACATCTCTCTCTCTCGTGAAAAGGCTAATACATGAGTATTATTTAGTCTACGGAGTCTTCTTCTTCACGCATTTTAGTTCTTTGTAGGTTTCCTTTTGGGTGTGACGAGCGAATACTGAAGACGAAAATTAGGAGGCAGACCCGATAATAAGGCGAAACATACAAGGCATGGTATGTGGTCGTCGTCGTAACTTTAACCCGGGTGGTCCTGCCCATCATCAATTCACCACCGGCAACAGCAGCAGCAGCCTCCTCAAGAATTCCTACCACAAATCTTTCTCCCCGGTTTTCAGGGGGCACGAGATGATGTGGTTTCTTTCCTTGAGGAGCCCGTCCACGTAGTGAATTGGGGAAACGTTAGCATTTTACAGACTGCGCCATGTGACACGTGCCACGTGGATGGCTCCCACAACAACAAGCCAACCTTTCATTACTATTTAACCAACCAAAATTTCCTAGCCCGTAACTAAAATTTGACGTAATAACTCACTCTCGAGTCGAAATTGCTTCGTAATAAACCTTTCACCGCTGCATTTGCTAACCTCGAGGGAATTGCGGAGCCAATAATCTCACGAAATGTGAGTGAGTGAACAACGACGAGTTGTAAATGAATGAATGAAACAAATTGGAAACCTTCTTCGCGTTAATTGGGACGATAATCAAGCAGCAAATCTGACACTTCACGCGGATGTGCAGAGTCTCCTGAAAATTTTCATGAAATCCACGCTCTTAATTAATCCATTAATTAACAGGCGTTGGAAATTGGGTGAATTTTCACACAGCTGAAGAACAAGGAAAATCAGGAGCATTTTAACTTTTTTTAAAACAGTTGGCATCAATTAATATTTTAATTAGTGCAATGTAAATTTAGTAATTATACTACATATACATATACCGTAAAACTAACAAGTATAGATTAACATGTGGCGTAAATTGTGGCGACAAAGTAGAAAACAACAACTAACGTTTGTCTCATTTTAGCTTGGTTTTCAATATTTTTCATAGCAAATTTTAATCACTGCGTAATCCATATCGCTCAATATTTTTGATTCCATGCAAATTCTTTAAAATTCTCCACATACCACAAAAATTTATCAGAATGTATTAACATGTGGCGCAAATTGTCGCCACCCTTCACCTAATAAATATGACATACGCACACATATGTAAGCCTGGCTCCTCTCGTTTTAAGTATCCACTTTTTGACCATTTTTTCCTCCACAATTTCCCCCTTAGAAAAAAACCTTCACTCCGTTAATAACTCTGTTCCACATGATGCACGTAATGCAACGCATTTATGAAGCCCACCCTGCAATTAAGTGGACCCGCAGCAGGAGGAGTAAGTAATCCACCTCCGCAATGCTACCTCCGTCCGACGACCATTACGTGAAGGAGAACAATATAAATAATAAGATTGACAAAACCGGCCGCAAAGTAAAAAGCACAAATAAATAAAAAGCTTGTTATTGTATTCACAACTTCACGGATTGCCTATTTCTTTACGAATTAAGCATTTCCTTCCTTCCCTGTGTCCCTAATACTATACAATTACACGGGGTCGAGAAAACCCAAAAGCGCAGTCATGAAATTGTGTATGTAATAATTGTAATAATTGACGAGTCCTACCTCCTCACGAGAAGAAGAAGATTGCGCGTCGGTCCCACTGCTAAAAAGTGGATGCAGTGCAATCCGTTTTTTACGGGATTTTACCATGCACACGATAATAACAAGAGGAATAATTTCTTACTTATGTAGAAAATACATTAATGTGAATCTGATTTTTGGGCGAGATATGTAAATACATATCCAATCCATAGAAATGTAGAGGTGTATAGTACTTATAGCAGGACTATTGCTACCACTAGTCGGCATTATTATTGGGCGTGATGTGGACATTATGCTCGTGATTTCACACACACGTGAAGAATGGTCAAGTCATGCGGAATAGTCGTTTCTTTCTTCAGCCATTTATGTAGATTCCACTCGGAATGGGTGAAGAAAGTCGTGCTTTTTATGAATTTTTGAGATAACAAATTGGTCGGAATTGTGTATGGATATCGGACGGAACCACTTAATTAGTCACACACGGCGGTGTAATTGACTTGACCGTCTGCCATTGGAGAGACGGTAAGGAGGGACACGTGGGGGTAAAGAGTGACGATTTTTCTCGCCATATGGACGGATGGAGTGACTATATTTTCTTCCGTAATGTCGATATTTATGCCATCCACGCACTTTTTAATAATTTATTTAATTCCGACCTGGAAGGAATGAATGCGAGACCGGAGAGCCTATCATACGCTCCCTGACATTTATTAATGACGCCTGTTCATTTCCAAACTCTGGCTCAATTTTTTACCCCGTATCACGTTTCTTATCTGAATTTTTAAAACTTAATCAAAATGGAAATCCTACTCCTCTTTCAATTCCGTGTGAAATTAATTCGTCCCCCGAACATCTTCTTCTTCTCGCTTAATTCGTGCATTGTTTGTATAACTTGGGCATTAATGTGCACTCTTAATAAGTTGGTGGTCAATTGGGAGCCAAGTTTTATAGTTTTCACTGGACAGGAACAATTTGAATTTTGCGGAAAATTAGCATAGTTACTTTGGTACGTATTTATGAAATGTAAGAGATTTGAATTAATTTAGCATGATTATGTAAATTATCTATTCGAGGATAATTGTAATGCCAAATTAATTCATTCATGTAGTCAAAAAGTGCTAATTTTCCACAGAATCTAAAGTTTGCCACCAATTTCTCTCCGGACTGTGCAACAAATTTAAATTTTTTCAAAATTTGAATTATTATTATAAAATCGTAAATTTCACCCCCAAATTATTAACAGTGTGACCACGCCCGCATTACATTTGTGCAGTCGAAACCACCACCACCACGACTAAATGAATAAATCGAGATAATAAAACGACATAATTTTTTATTATCGGGGTCCCTTCAGAATTTAAAATCTCGCCGTTCCCTCATCAAGTCAAGAGTATCAAGTCGCTCGTTCTCTGATGATGATGATCATCATCATTTCCTCGTCCCCGTATCACCAGAAGGATCACAATGCGTCGACGACGCAATCAAACTACACACACACACAAGAACAATAAGATGAAGATGAACAATTCTTGGATGGCATCATCATCATCATGATGTATTTCTATTCAATTACCATCACAAAAATCAATAACAATCGGATACATGGCCACGTAATGAACTAGCTGACAAGTCAACAACACTAAATTTACTTGTTGGACATGCATAAGAGAGAGAGAGCCATCCAATCCTCGACCACTTGTCATCGTGATGATCTTCATCTTCTCGTAAATCGTGAAGAGAGAGAGAGAGAGATGCCTTTGGTTTATGGGAGACGGAGCAGGTCGTGCAGGAGGGATGTGACCTCTCTGCTTGAAAGGCAGGGTAAGGGCTAATCGTATATAAGAAGGGTTATCTTTGAAGGGAGGGAGTGAGATGTGGACGGCCCGCTCGCTTATCGGACCATCTTGGAAGAAGGAGCACAAATAGGAATAAAATAAAGAGTGGTATCATCATCGTCATCATCATCATCAAATGGATATTTCGTAATAAGTTCATCATCAATCTCATGATGATCTTGTGTAAGATTCTCCTCCTTTTCTGCTCTTTATTATGTGGGTATGCACTTTTAGACTGTTTTTCATACCTGGGGTAGCAATAAAATTGCGAGACAAATATGCACGAGTTGAACGACATTAGTTGTAAGAATAGGCAGTTAGCAAAAGTAATTTTTTACAATTTCCGTAATGTTTCTTGTCTCGTGAGAAAGTTTCCGGAGAGCAGATCTTAAAATCACTCCTGAATATCTTCTAAACATTTTTCATATTATCTCGGGAAAATTTGCCAAAGGGAAAATTACGGAAATTTTTAAACGTATGCTTCCCAACTGCCTAATATAACAAGATAGATCCCTAAAACGGGCGGCTTAGGTGAAGCGAAGGGAAGTGCGATTAAAATACTTGCAATAGCAACGAACCATAGCAATACCACCACGTGAGCAGTGGTACTTGCATTTATGAATATCGTGGCCATTTCTTATCCGATTTTGATTATCTCAAGGTTAATTGAAAGCTAAAAATATTTAGAAACTTTTTTTCGGAGTACATTTTTGATTTAGGTCCTCAATTTTTTCGTATAAAGCAATGTCACTTTTTGGAGGGTGTTTTTTGAGAATATCTCAGGAATGGGTAGGCTCACAACCGACCAGAGTTGGAATCCAAAAGTAGACCATCGTAATTAACTCTCGGCACTTATTTCATAAAAATCGGTTAAGAAATGGTAAAGTAATGTGGTTTTGTCACTTTTGAACGTTGTAGTAAATGCATACTTAGGTGTTTTTTAATCATTAGATCACCATAGCTTCACCTAAGAAAAAATCGAATATTTCCTTGGGGGTGTAACTGTTTTGCAAATTCTGGAAATTGATGAAGTCATTTCTCCCATTAAAAAAATTCTTAGCAAATTTGAATTTACGAAATTATGCGGCCACTTTCATAATGGTGTGGTAGGCGTTGTTTGTTATGAAGAGCACCTCATTTCGTGAAAATATGTATCTTTCAACCTTTACGCACTAATAATTGAGCATTCTTTATTTTCTGTTAGCCCAACTCTGCCAACCACCCTGGAGAAACGGACAGCCACACATAGTTGGCTACATGCACGTAATGATTCATGACCCACCTTTGCTAACAAGATGTGATACTTTGTGTGCGGATGGGGCTGAGATCACCGAGGTGGCAGGTAGTCTCTCTACCTGCCTGGTCGTGGAGGTCTGTTTTCCGATGAGAATTCAATTACCATCCGTCCCCTCCTCCTCCAAACCGTACACAACACAAGTAAATAAATGACCATATTGTTAAACAATTATTACTCCCATTTTTAAGCCCATTTTTCCTCTCTCCTGAAAAATTAAAAATGAATAAATCGCCTCCAATCCATCTCGATCTCTCCCTCTTAATCATGTCTCTCCCTTTCTTCCCTCACAATCAGCCTGATAGGATTATTAAGGCCCAACTTAACCCAAGGGGTCGGGCAGAAGGGGTGTCTCTCAACCGTCGTGGGTTAGATTTGGTCCCTTATGAAAATCGACGAAGAAACTGATCAATTTTTATGTCCAAGAGACATCCAGAACTGGGCAGAAAATTTCTACATGATTCTTCTCCCCACCGAAAAATATACAGAAAAATTGTCCCCAGACTGCTTCTGCCGTTGCGTAAATTTTCACCTGGTCCATTTTCATCCCAAGTCCTACCACCTTTCCAACCTGCCCCACATCCCTCCTGCCCAGCCCTACGGAAACACAATGGGACTACGTTTTCAATTGAATAATAACCAGAGTACCCTTCACTCAAATTAAAGACGTTAAGCACACAAAGGCTCTCTCGTGTGGGTCTCGAAGGGTTACTTACTACTGGACATGGATAAATAGATGAATGTGTGTCTACCTCCACCACCACGGACGGACCAGGTAAAAAAAAGAGTAGGAAGATAACACAGTTTTATATTTTATCTCAAAAAACCTCCTGCGCCTTTGTTCTCCTCTCCTCCATTTATTGGATTTTTCAACGCAGCAATAATTTATCACGAAACAAAGTTGTACCAACGCAGCGGAAAACACGTCAAGTTTACTTTTACCCCGAGACAGGTACAGATTGGTGAGGCCAGAAAATAGATGAACCACCAGTTATTTATTTAGGAGGAATGTCCATACCGAGAAGAAGGGATGACGACGACCAAGACGACACCACTATTTATTTGGTACTTAACTTTAAGGTAGTAGCTTAAACCTTGGTGTACAATTAGTTGCACATGATGATGATCTCCTCCTCCTCCTCCTCCCCAAGAGGATTATTAGTTACGACAAGGAAACAAACAACCCACAGAAACATATGTCAAGCAGGACGAAAACATCGTGTAGCGAGAACTTTTACGACGCTGTATATCACCCTTTTTCTCTCTCTCTCCAGAAATAGAGAAATCGTCCACGGAGGAGATGATCGTCATACAAGAGCGATGTCATTCCTCGAGAAATTATGAGATACGCGGAACGACATGGTTCCCTCAATTGTTTCAAATTCTCAATTAGCTCCTCGTTAGCTGGGACGAGGAGGAAGAAGGACACGATTTATTTACACGGAGGTGGTCCCTCAGAAAATTATTGGGAATAAAACCCGCACTTATCATCATCCTCCTCCTGAAATATGGTCCATAGGTCAGTAAAATGTCCAAGACGTTCCTTCATTGCCCCACACGAAGAGAGTCTATAAATGGACTCGGTAGTTACGTAATGATACGCTTGACGTCGTGAAAAAATGGTTGCAATTTTATGCCCCCCTCAAAGTGAACACTTGGCTGAAAAGATAGTGTTATTCTTGGCGCGAATAATTTCCCAACTTGGGTCCAAATACACCTTGCCTGGTGGGCCCAAGTCATAACAAAAGTGATGTCCATTTCTGCATGGGCAAGTTTTTAATGTCTGCCGAGATGTGAAATTTGATACTGTCGTCTCATTTTATTCCTTCCTTTGTCTCTCACCGATGATAATGTCCCTAATTTTTTACTGGGGACGAAATAATCAAAACTCTCTCTCTCTCTGCATAAGAAGGATGGCTTCATCTATTTAAATCAGGAAAAAACGTCGGCCGCCGACTCGTTAAAAATTTTAAATGAGTCGTTCCTTCTCCTCCTCCTCCTACCTGTCAACTATGGAAATGAGTCTTCGAAATGAGGGACATAAATCTAAGGAAAAAAACAAAGAAACGACGACGACGACGACACGGAGCTAAAATGAAGTACAGTAGTCGGTACACCTGTCCAGATGAGAGAGACTCACTCAATCAAAAGGTGTATAAAGAAGATAAAAAAGAGTCTCACTTTGCCCCCGTTCTGTTAAAGGAGACAGACTTTGTACGTGGTATACACACACCGTGACAATAATTGATTTCGTAATTACACGGTTCAATTAATTGTATAAATATGCACGTGGAATAAGGGATCGCTCAAATGTGCGGATTTTTGCAAATATTTGCAAACTGTTTTCCCACCCAGTTTTTTTAACACGTAGCGCAAATGGGGATGTGTGTAAAATAACCACGGAAATTGCATAGTTAATAAAGAAATGAGACCTTACTTTTAAGCTTGGGGACATCATGAATTTTTAAATAAATTGATGGCTCAAAAGCAAAATGTTTGTCCAATCCACCCAGTTTTTTTTAACATGTGGCGCAAATTGGGGCGTAAAAGGGTAATTAATTTAATGAAAGCTCCCTGAATTTAATAAATAGTTGGTCACTTGAGTTCAAAATGTGAGAGAGCTATTTAAATTTGGGTCCCATTATGCCCCGAGTGTCATTACGTAGATAGACGATATGTATCGGATGCACATGTCATCCTCGTTAATATAATGAATTTATGCGAGTGTGTGAGTGTGTATGTAGCATAATGCAGCGTAATAATGGTCATAATTACGAATAATTACAACTAAAAGTCGAACAGGTTCTTCATCTTCACATTCATTTTCGACATGTGCACTTCTCCTGCGCTACCATGCATGGGCCGTACTTTGTTATTATTATTAATAACGTGTCTGCCCACAACAACACTACAAACTAGTCAGACATACTTATTCCTCACATGATGGACAGCTTGTTGCAATTAGATATGCAAAATAGCCACCCTAAACAGCAATCGAGAAGGACAGGCCTCGCATTCAATTTACCAACCGCATTTACCTTACGTTACGTACTCATGTACACACGTATCAAATTCAATAAATGTATCGGTCATCGTACACATGCGGGGGCTGTGCGGGCGGAATGCCGATTTGTAGGAATAATAAAAGGGCACACCCTTCCGTATTTCAGGGCGATGTGGCATAGCATATTTTTGAAATTGGAGAAATTATGGGGGAAAATGTGGCCAATTAATGTGTAGTTTGCAAATTTTGTCCTTTTACTAAATTTTTTAATTAAGCAATGTGAAATTAATTATTTTAGAGAAACCGTAAGTGAAAAATGTGACGAATAAATAGTTCGCAGATTGTATCCCTTTGCTATTTTTTTCAATTTAGCAATCAATTGTGTATCAATTATTTTGGAGAAATGGTAACTGAAAAATGCGGCGATTAAGTGATTCGCAAATTTATCCATTTGCTAATTTATTCATTTTAGCAATTGTGTATCAATTATTTTGGAAAAACGGTAGGTGAACAATGTGGCAAATAAATAATTTGCAAATTGTATTTTAGCCAGGATACTTTAGTAATCACAGGCTGCATTATTTTTGGGGATCAATCATTATCTCATTTATTTGGTATTTGCGTACCCCTGTGAATAATGGGACGTGGAATTATATTATCATCATGTCGTGCCACCATACCTGCCAGTTAGCGAGACAAGTATGATCATTTGCATTAAATTTGTTATTTGTGCCCCTTCTCCTTGTCTTGATGGCTCATGTGATCGTGACGAAATGTGTCATTACCGTTGTGCCGTAACAAATCGGTCGGTGGTGGGAGAGAGAGGAGAGAGCGAGCAATAATGGAGGACACGAAGAAGAAGCAGATTTCATGCTGATCATCTCATCAGCGAAATGACAGTGATGGCACGAAACACATTAACCATCAAATGGTTTAAAAATAATTTCCTGTCTCTGCTCAGCCAGAGAGGTAGCGAGGGGCTGTTCACTAAGAGTGACGCCAATGAGGCGGCTACTTTGTAGATAAGCGATTATCACTTTGGGAAATAATTTTTGGGTAAAAATCAAGAGAAAAATTGGGATTATTTCAAAAATCAAAGTGACTCGGTAACTCTGCCCGTTCGAAAGTTGTTGAAGGTCAGAGTTGGATAAGATTTGGATTTGAGAGACTTCGAGCTTCAATAACTTTTGAACGGGGAGAGTTACAGAGTCACTTCGATTTTTGAAAAAAGCCTGATTTTTTGGGTGAATTTTTGCCCAAAAAAGTTCGAGAGTACTGCTTCGCAAAGTGATAAGGTATGATAAACGCTTGTCAATGTGTAAGGAGGGACATGTTATTGTTGCACTGCCCCCAGGACGGGCTGCCCTTTGACTCGATTTCAATTACTCTCTCTCTCCGTGGACAATGAGGAAACATGCCACATTTTGACAATTCTGCATGTACAAATGCAGTGTAATTTACTGGCTGGGAGATAAGTAGAAATGCATCCATCCACTCAACGGGAATAAATCAAGAAGTGAATGAGGGGGCAGAAATGAGAACCATGTGGCGTGTTTCCCAGGAGGAGGAGGAGGAATAAGCAACCAGGTTTCTGTGTCCACGGGGCATATGGTTTTTTAGACAATACTTCAATCCTGGGTTTTAGTCGGAGAGAAAAATGTGCAAAATGTGGAGTAGAAATTTTGATTGTGCAAAAAATAAAATTTGGGATATTGTAATATTAAGAAACATGAAACTCTAAAAAATGTTGCCTTTTTGGGTGGAAAATCCTGGGAATTTCTGGCACAAAAAAAATAATCTGTCACCAAAAATTGGTAAACTTTGTGTCCCACAATTTGCAGAATTAGTAGGATTTCTTATTTCAGTGTCATCCTACGAAATCAATTTGTATCCTCCTCCTACATATCGTAAATTCCCATCTTTATTACCAAATGCTTGACCAAAATCCATACTCGTCAGTTGGTTGGTGGTCTGGCTCACCTCAGCTAATTGGATTCTGTTCTTGGTCCTGTTCCAATTTCTATTTCTGGGCAGGTAGACGGTTCACATAGTCACAGAAGTCAGTAATTTATTGCTATGGACGTAGATAGACCGACTACCTTTCTCACCAGGGACGGTCCACACTCTGCGGTGGCATCCTGGATGAAAAATCAAGCAGATTCCAGGACCAAAATTGACCATATTTGTATAAATTGAACGTATTTTTCTGTAAATCAGGTTCTGCAGACGAGACGGACAATTTATCTTCCTTAACCTTTCTGCATATAAATGTGCAGCATATTTTTCTGCGGGATGAGGAAACATTCAGAAATTTTCTGCCCAGTTCTAGACGTAAAAATGGACGCATTCTCCCTTCATTCCGCCTTCCCCTGCACAATATATGCGCACCTCCCTACGAAACGCATTTAATTTTACTACAGCCAAAGGGGAAGCCATATATCTAGAGTTAAATAGGATTGATATCTCGTACCCCGTAAATTTATCGACTACGGCAATAATAATGATGATGATGATGTTTTCGACGATGGGAAAATGACTTAATTTAGATTTCGGCCGGATTGCCCCTCTCTCTCTCTCCGATTTATTAAGGGATACTGAAAACACGGAATTATTCCTGTATCTCATTTTCCTCTTGGAGAGATGATTCGAAATGATACCTGAAAATAATGCAGTACAAAATATTCCTTGGACCCTGACGATGAGAGCCAGGAGGAAATAACGCTGATTAAAAAGTGGTGGTGCCGGGCCACCTGCGATCACATCCAATGAAACGAAACCAGAGATCTCGCCAGATAATTCACGCCTTTTGTGTCCACCGTTTCATTCGGTGGTGGTAATCAGCCAGGGACAGGACACACCTTCTCCAATCCTCCTCCGTAAAAAAATGCTAGTCTTTTCCCTCTCCGCATCCTCCCAGGATTGGATGGATAACATCTTATCGAGAAGACCACACCTCACAAAAAAATGACACACCTGTCTCAACTTGACCCGTTTGTGAAATGCATACATGCATAAACAAGGGCGACGTTTTAATCGGAAGCGGATTATGAGATGGAAACCTGTCCAAGTTTTAAGGAGGTAAATACATAAATATGTAATTAGGCATTCGTACAATTTTTTGAGCTATCTTCTCCTCCATCGTAATCCTATGCATTTAGTTGATGGATAGCGCATCATGCTTTGCTGGGCTGGGCAGAAGGGATGTGACCTCTCACCCGCAGAGGTGCCGCCACCCGAAGGAAAGCACCACATCCTCGCCACTCAGCCCCGTTTATCCATCGTATCATAATCCTCATCAAGAAGAAGAACAACCAGGGTGTAAACCTCTCTCCTCACGAGGACAATAATCATCATCATCATCATGACTCAATTTGGGTGGTCTGTTAAAATGAGCAACTAAAATTCAAAGTGTGTTGCTTCATTTTGGACGTCTTTTTCATCTCGTAATTTAGTCCCGACTAAAAAACTTAATAGTTTTTAGTTCCATCCTATTTTTCTCGTGGGGATGATCACATCAGAGTTCACACCGGGTTTCTCTCTGCCACCACCACCACGACCAGAAATGTGATAGTCATAACACTTTATCATTTATGATAATCACCACGCCGCCGCCTAGGCAGCGAATGAAGATCTCTCTCTGGGCAGTAAAATTCCACACGGAGAGGAAAATAATACGAGTTTTGGGCTGGAATTTATTCGTATTTTTACTTGATCGCGATAAAAAAGTTGCGGACATAAAATTTCCCGAGTCACACATGGCACGGAGTAGCAGTGATCAATTAATGGCGCACAATGAGAGGTTTCTCATTGCACGAGAGAGGTATTTAAGAAAATTATGGGGGCACGTTATCATCATCGAACGGGTGGTGGTGCTGGTGGCCGTCGTGGCAGAGAAAGTCAAGACGAGGACAATGTATCAATTTTATTATTATTATTCTTACCGTGGTGGTGGTACGGAGTGGACATGGGGGCTGCGTGGGGATGGGGGGAGGAGGTCGAAAGGAGGTCACTTTCTGCCTGCACGGTCCCCACCAATCTTCAAGTGCTCGGTGTTCACACGCACGCAGGAGTTTTTTAGCATCTCGTTTAATCAAATCAACTCGGGAGAAGAGCTATTACATTATTGCTGAGGAAATTACACGCCACGACATGCCACCCTTGCTCGGCTGAAAGAAACCCGTGCATGCCAGGCAGAAATGCGCTACCAACCAGCACCAGCTGCCATATTCCTTCTTAATTTCCTCAAATTTGTGCAAGTCAGACCCTTTTGCTTCTCGAGTGAGTGAGGTAATTACTTCATTCATTGGAGGTGTACCACTCCCACCCAGAAGGTGGACATGGACAGGGTTGAGAAACTAGAAAGAAACCTACAGAAAGAGATGAGTCCAATAATAATTCGTCAACTTTTTTGGCCACTTTTTGGCTAATTTCTCTCACTTCAAAGTCTCAAAACAGAGTGAAATTGCATTCAATCCAAAAAATCTAATAAAATTCTTTCCACGTGCGAACTACATTTTTCAAAATCGGAACGCCACATTAAAAAATGCGTGACCGACACCCACGTTTTTTTTAGATAAAGTACAGACTGAAAATATTTCGAATTTCTAAATGCTCCCCACCTCCAGGAACCCTGCCCAAAAATGTACTCCTTTTCCACCACCAGCAGCACCACCTTCATTTAATAGTCTTTCATTCCATGTCTACAAATACTTTTATGTTTTCTAATGGAACACGGCACGAGATAAGAAAATAAGCCAGCCAGCCAGCGCAGAAGCCTGGCTGCTAGAAAGTATAACATACAACATTCCATAATCAATTTCCTCCTCCCACCTCTCTCTGTCGACGTGCATGGCGAAAAATCCGTTTTTTTCATCTCCCCCTCGACAGCAGCAGGAGCTAATCTAATCTAATCCCTGGCACAAAACCTTCACCCCGCGGCGGTCAGGGTAGGCATCTCGAGTGCCACCAAAGCAAAATGATATGCAGACCAGCAACCCTTCATCATGTCAGCGTCGTTCGTGGTTGGTCGTGTTTGTGCCAAAAGCCAGAACAAATTAACAAATATCTACGTGTCTAATGGCTGACAAAGCAGCACGACCACGACAAGTCGAGTAATTACGGACGGAGCAGGTGGATTTATTTATCATGGGATCGAATTACGACCACCAAACCCAACAACAATCAGAAATGAATAGCGGTACAAACACACAACATGCCACGCCACGCCACTTACGTCCCCTGGTTACGGCACCTTATCGGGTTACAATTAGTGGAGGAAATTTGCTGCCGATTGCTTATTAGCGGGAGGAGGAGGAGGACATGTCGAGAGAAAGTGGATGCAGTTCAGTTGGTGTGACCAATCATCGCACGTGGAGAGGTGAGCCAGAGGATTGGAGAAAGTTTGCGGTGAAAGCGACTAGAAATTTGGTCAAATTCGTCACTTTCTGAGGAATTTTACTCCAGTTAGAAAAATCTTTTTAGAAAATCGTTCCCCTGATTTAACGTAGTCAGTTTTCTGGTGAAATGTGTCACCCTGCTGGTTTTGTGAAGCTTTGACAAATTATGCTTTCTCCTGAGACATGTTCACCCACCACCCGATCTCCATGGAAACACAAGGCGTTCCATTATTCAAATGGGCTGAGGTTTTTGGTCTGGTTTGGAAGAACAACTTCCGCTTCCTTGTCCCCGTAATGATCTCGCGGCGTCGTCTCCCCATTTAATTCCGACGGAATACATGACGGACGGATTACGGTGGTCACATCATTAGTGAGTCGTCGTCGTCGTCGTCGTCCTGGGCTCTGTGCAAACTGGGATGTTTTGCTACTCATCTGCTGCTCCTTCTTTGAGGAAATTATTTTATGGCTCCGTCGTCTGACGACATGCCGAAATCGGAGCTAATTGACTGGCTCGTCGGTTCCGTCTGCACATATCACTGCGAAAGAGGGGTGCTCACGTCAAATCTCTCTTAACCCCGTAACTTGTGTCATTTTGGAGATGAAAAGTATATCATTTTTGTTCGCAACATCGAGACTCGGAATAATTCTGGACAATTTTTCTGCCCAAACTTGTCTGTAGAGTGTAAATGTGCACGATGTTTTTCTGTGGAGTGAAGAAATTGTGTACATACTTCTACTCTGCAAAAATGAATTCCAATTTTTGCCAACTTTTGGCAAGTTAATTTTCATCCGAAATCTGCCACAATAAAATAAGAGATCAAATCCTTCCGCACGGCCCCAATATGCTAGTAAAAATCTTTTAAATAAACTCCAAAGCTCGTAAACTTTTACTTCCCCCTTCCGCCCTAATTTTATCTCAAGACAGATTTTTTTTACATTTCAACATATTTGTCCTGCTAAATGAAGGACAAGATTTTTAAATTGCGTGATAATTGAGTCGCATATTTTACTAATAATCCTCAAAATGTTCGGACACAACACGCGTCTCGTTCTCATTTTCGACTTGAGGAGGACACGGCATTAAAATAAGATTTTCCAACCTCCATGACTAACCGAGTATTAAATTATCTCTTCCTCCGAGGCAAATGAGACACATTCCTGCGGGGTCATTCAGTAATTACGCCCCCATTTGCACCACATACGTTCATCAGGTCTCAAAATTCCTCGATCCCTACAAAAGTAATGAAGGGTACATCGGTCATCGGTGATTGTGGGTTTTGAAGTAAAACTTGAACAGTTCACGGATAGTGAACTTCTTGCTGCTTGAAAGCTGTTTATATCTTTCTTGTCGGGTTTTTGGTATGTCACAGGACGGTTATGTATTTATATGTTTTAAACTTTTCATTTTATAACGACCGACGTTCGAAGTTTGTGGGTGTGTTCCTCAACATTTATAGATCACAAAAATTTCTTATGTTTTTACATATTTTTACACATTTCTAGGTTTTCAGACATAAATAGTTCCGCTATTATTTGAAAAACAAATCTTTTATATATTTTTTTCAAAAATGCATATATTCTGCATTAAAAAAATATTTCGTCAATGTAAGACATTTTTCGCTCAAAGAAACTGGACCAGAGTATTAATTTAAAAGTACAATTTTTGGTTCAAAATTTCCTATTCTTATGTTTTTTGGTACATATTTCTTAAATATTTTGGCGTTGTTTCCTTAATACATATCCGTCGTCTGGTAATGGGGCCTGAGTTACGTGGGGATTGGATTAGAAGACAAGGAAATATGATTATTGTTGTACACACAATATAAAATTTAAGCATTATTATAAACTTGTCGGAGAGCGAGAATGAGACTTCCTCTGGAGAAACCACCCAGTCAGACAAAAGCAGCAGCAGCTACTAACACTAAATACTTGAGAACATATTTATAGTTATTCTCTCATTGCCCCACCACAGTTAACGGTAACATTATGTCAAGATATATACTCTTCAACATTTAGCTAGTTTCCATTTTCGAAATTTTAAAGCCTTCCAAAATAAGTTGAAAAAATTCACAATCATTTGTTAAAAACCGTATATAAAACCTGAATTGAAATCCAGCAACAATTTCTTAACAACTTGTTACAATTTTCCACTTTCGAAATTTTGGTAAGCCTTCTAAAATATTATAAAGTAAATAACCACATATTAAAAAAAAACTTTCAAAATAAAAACTCCATAAAAAATCCGACTTTAAATTCTAAACTGGATTACATAATTTCCAAACCCGCGTGACACGCAGGTACATAAATTCCATCATCAATTCAGGGTGGCGTTGTTGAGCCGGTGGCGTTTCATTTAATAAAATCCAAATAATAATAATGATAATAAAACCGGAGCAGAAGCAGGAGAGCAAAAAGCGTCTTCTTTCAAGACGCCGACGCCTCTTTCTCAGGTATCCAATTGGACTGCCACCACAACATTTCAGGCAACGCTGTAGTCTTTTCTTTTTATTCGCCATCATTCCTCCTCGCCATGAATTTCTCGTCGCGTACGGATTATTGGGAGGCCGGACGGGAAAAAAGTAGCCGCGGCATTTCCCCCTTTGTTCACTTGACCACCGATAAATTAGCTGGTCATGTCTCTCCTCCGTATTTTGACTACATTTCAATCACTCCGTAAAACCGGCCAAGGGTGGTGCAGCTCATGTGAATTTCGACCCCAGAATAATTGCAGTAAAATGTTTTAAAATTTGTTACTACTTTTGGGAAGTATGACTGTTTTTCATAAAAATCCACTAAAAAATTTGAAATTGTGTGTGCATCTCAAGAATAAAGTTGACTCGATACGTCTGCCCGTTCAAGAGTTATTCAAGGTCAAAGTTTAATTGGGATTTTGCATGGTCGATCCCGACGCGGTGACATCCCTTCTGCCCGACCCTGACTCACCGACAGAGGCGAAATTCGATATGTGCTCATTCGAGGGAATAATAAAAAGGAGCGTAATCATCATCAAGATGAATCCGATAATGGAAAGGTGGACGGATACGTTGCTCCTTATTAACAAAGAAGCGTCTTGTTTGTTATCAGCACACGGCTGGACATGTAAACCAAACTCGTTGGCAGAGGAAAAAATGCAAATTCTTTTCTGCAACTTCAACAGGAGGACACTCGACAAAATGGCTCAGGTATTTGTTACGGATCGTGTAAGTGCAAACTGCCGGATTATCACGTTTGCAAGAGAGAAAAGTCAGATCACTAAGAATGGAGGTCTCCCAGCATATGCGCTCAGATTTTGGCCAAATTAGTTGCAATCGATCACAAATTTAATTAGTGTGAAATTTGAAAAAGGCACAATATCCAAATGGTCACGTTTGGCAGAGATATTTGCATCCGAAGAGGAGAAAACGCGCAGTAAATTTGGAAAGTGTAAAATTTGTCGTCTTCTTAACGCGTTTACTCCTCTTTGGATGCAAATATTTGGATATAGATCATTTGACCATTTGGGTATGGTGCCTTTCTCAAATTTCAATGGAATTTAATTAAAATACTAATTAAATTTGAGATCGATTGCCACCAGTTTGGTCAAAATCGGAGGGTATACGCTGGGAGACCTCAATTGTCGTGTTGTTACATGAGGCACGACACGAGAAAATTGCCAGATGCACTTTTTTTGTCACGATTTTAGCCACGTACTTGTCTAAAACTTTTGACTAAAGTTGAAACTCCAAAATGGCCACGGGAAGTAGAAAATGTTATATTAATAAAAGACGGAAAGCATTTTTTTGTTTAACAAGATTTCCAATTCAATAAAATTTGGAACTTATTTTTGAAAAATTCAATGCGTTCGTTGTCCCATTGTTTTGTAGGTCGTTATTTTGTGGTCTGGTAAAAATTATTGTGTTTCATCCTGACATGTCCTAACGGGGGACACGTGAACGGAGTAAATAAAAATAAATTGGACTCAATAATAATCATAAAACCGTTTTTTAAAGGGTCGTGCGTATGGCACGTTCTAATTTGGACGATTTACTAATACACGGCCGACGTATGAAAATCGACCAGACGAAAACTTAGACATTTTTCTGCCGAATCAAGTTCTGCAAACGTGAGTAATTCTGGGTAATTTTTCTACCCAAACCTTTCCGCAGAGTGTAAATTAATGTGCAGGATATTTTAATGTGAAATGAACTATGTCAAAATGTTGTCAAGTTCTGTAGAAAAATGAACACATTTTCCGATGCACACACAAAAATCCGATTTTTGTCCTACACGCATGGTCCTTTTCTTTATCTGCGCTCATTTATTTATGTACAAACAAAGGTATAATACCAGCAAATCCATAAACTGGAGGCATAAAGCTCGCCTGGAGGACGAGAGGACTCTTTGCGTGCGACATTTGTTACGAGATCTGTCACCACCTGCGGTTTAAGGTCAACTTATAAGGAAACTTCTCATCCGCTCGGGATCCCAGTTGATTTATATCTCGGCCACCAATCATACCCAGCTCAACCTTAAAAGGGGAACTTTATGGCAATGTGTGTACAGCTCCAAAATTTCTCAACTCTTTTCACTAAAAAAACCTGGGTCGAAGTTTAGCCAATTTTCATACGACGAAGAGGAAATTCATGTATATATATGAAACTTGGATTAAAAATTGCAAATTCTGAAGAGAAAGAGATACATAATTTGTCTAGTGAAACAAATAGTAAGATTACGTGTATTGAAAATTTTTGGAAATTTGTCCCTTCCGTTTTCCTCACCAAATCCTCAAATTAATCAACCCCTTTCTCTCCCGGTTTTGAAATTCAATCTGGCAGATTAACCCTTTATTATTACGCACCGTCATCCTACAGCCACAAATTGACAGAGAGATCACTCACGGATCGTGCAGAAGGGACAGATAACGAATCCATCCCATTTCATCGGCACAGCATTACAAAATGTAGAATGTGCAGTCGCTTAAGCGAGTAAAATTTCATCCTCCCACGAAAAATCTTCTCCCCCAGCTAAAACTCGGTGGCGGTGTGTGTAGGAAAATCAGAATGCAGAACGGGCAGGATGGAGCCAAACAAAATCGTAAACCGAATTCCAAACCCAACACTTTATTGACATTTGACATAGAAACTTTCCCCCAAGTAAAAGTTTCCTCGTTTTCGCAGTCTCATCACATCACTGCATCTCGCTCCCTCGGATCCAACCAGTGTGACAGCCAGCAGACCAACGCCACTAAGCAATTTCATAATCCAAAACTGCAAAAAAAATAGATTTTTCGCATAATTTTTTTTGCCATGCCACTAATTAAGTCCTTCTTCTCCTTTCCCAATCTCGTTGGCTGGTGGGAGAGAGTGTTAAACGATGATGAGACGAGGGACACGACAAATGCGGAGTTTCCAATTGATTTTACTACCCAACTTTGTTCCCTGGCAAGAACATAGCGTTTCAATCTGCATGCTAATTACCTCATCACCATCAAACCACTCTTGGTCACCAAACCAACCATTTAGCCGTTTCCTTCTCCAACAACCCTTTCGTGGAGGGAGCAAGGAAAGTGTGTGCGTGAAATAGTAAGTTGCACGTCGTGCGGGAAGCATGGGAGGCGTCGTGGTCAGGGGAAAGGGGTCCAAATGGATGACACCCAAATGGTGCGGGCCCCCTGGGTAAGAATGTTTGCCTCTAAATTGCGTATTCTCTCTCACTGCCTGCGACTGCATAAGTTAGTAAAAACTAAAACCATTCATTTCCCTACTGATGACAATTTTGGTCACAAAGTTTAATTTTATTATGCATTTAGCATCTCTCCCTCGACACAAGCACGACTGAAATGTTAGCCGAGTGTGTATGACCATGACGGGAAGTAAGCAACCCCTTCGCGTCCTTTTCTGGTCGTGTCGTGGTGTTTGGAGAGAGAGAGACAAATTTTAAAGTCGAGAGTGAGGGGCCACGCGTCCACGATGTGGGTGAAGGTTTTGACGAGTGGGGAGGTTATCGACTGGAGACGCATTTTCTGCACGGACCCCACGTCGTCATTGTGCGAGTGAGAAGTAAAGTAATCAAGTAATCAAGCGATGTGACTCTTCTGCACTTGATTAAATCAAGACAAACAACGACACGGAAAGTTTGGTTGGGCTTAAATATTGAGGAAGAGTGAGAAATCCAAAATTTATTTATTTTCCATGCTTCACAATTAAAGGCAGAGTGGAATTAATCTTGTTGTAAAAACGGCCAGTAAGATTTTTATGAAAATGAAAATAAATATTATTTAAGTAGCCAAAATCTAAGTTTAGACATTCTAAGACATTTTTCAAACGTACTTCAACACTATCAAAAATTAACTTTACATGAAATAAATAAAAAGGGTTTTCATTCTGAGTTCGCATCTTTAGCAAAAAACAAAATACGCAAGTTCGTAAAAAAGATTGGCTTGATAATTCATTTGATAACTTGCCCATCTCCAAGCTAGGCTAGTATTTAGTTCGCAATTTTTATCAAAATTATATTGCATGCGAACTTGTAATGAATACCCTCAAAAATTTCTGAAAAGTCATGAAATTGATGCGGTTTATTGATGCACTTTCTGGGCACGTATTTTTAGCAAAGTTGTATATGTGACCAAATCCATATGTACGTACATGTGTCCCCTTGGGACATTAGATGTGTATACACTTATCTTTTTGCCCGGTTATGTATGAGGATACTTAACCTCAGCCCATTCAACAATCAACAGCAGCAGCAGCCCTGCTCACCCTCCCCTCGTCTCAACCAAGCCAGGCCTGTTTACTTAATAGTAATTGAGTTAGATTATTACGGCTTAGCCAGAGAGTCCTCTGAATAGAAAAGCTGTCGCAACTTACACGCTGGACGGGGTCGTGCGGAAGGGACGCTGACTCCTGGCTGAGGGAACGAGACGACGCGACCACGGAGGTCAAATCCTGCCCGCATGGCCCCCTGCGTATTATCCCCAGAGCGCTCTTGAGAAATGGAGCCTTGGGTTGCCGGGAACAAAGGGACATAACTATTTAGCCATCGATGAGGGATGAATAGGTCATCATAACATAATGCCAGACTTGTCGAGAGGCATCATAATCAAGCAGACACAGAAGGATCAAACTCGACCCAGCAGAAAAACCAACTGTCAAACCGGCCAAATCATGGTAATTGTAATTCTCTACCTTTGAGTTTCTCGAGAGCAGATTTCCCAACCACAGGGAAAGGTGAGTAACTGATATCCATGTCCGGATACTAAACTGAAATAAAATCCGACTCGAATTCCGTCTCAAATCTGATTTTCCAAACTCAAAATACTTTGAAATGAGGCATTGTTGCTGAATTTTTGGTGATTTCGATGATGAAATTGTATCCATGAATCTTAAGACTTGAATCTTTCTTAATATGTAAATTGGACTCGTTACTAATCAACTGTCAACTACGAATTTTTCAGCAGTACTGAAAACTAGAGACATATGTAAATAAATACATAGATAATCAAGCGTATAATTTGTCCATGAGAATAATACAAATAAAATTTTCTCTGCATTGTTTGAGGACAATTTCCACACAAAAAACAGTTTGGTTCTCACGACGAAAAACGACACTGCGGAGGAATGATACGGATACCGACCGATGTCGGTTCGCGTCGTCTCAAAGTGACAAAAGGCCACGTAAAACAATTTGTTTCACGATACAAGAAATTGGATCAACTTGTTTTTCCTGACAACGCTCATCCACCCATTGCTAACCGGACTGGACACGTCTCTCTGAAGAAGAATGCTACCAAAGTGTCCCATTGTTTACGCCCTGCTTGACCAAAATATTACGAAACAAAACCAAAAACAACAACAACGACAACAGGTAAATAAGTAAGGGACCGTGCAGGAAGGGTCCGTTTCTCCATTCTATTTTTAACGAGGATAAGCTCTCATCAGTCTAGATAAGGCAGGAGTTTAACGTTTTTATTCCCGAAAATGTAGGATATTTCGGGGTAAATAGTTTTCAGAGTGAAACTATTAAAATCTCTTCTGGATCTTCGATATCACCTTTGACGTCAAAAACTCAGCCGTGTTTTCCTATAATTTGTTGTAAGATAAGCTCTCATCGATCTCATCAGGCAGGATTTTAATCGCTTTTATCCCCGAAAATCTAGGATAAATATTTCGGGATAAATATTTTTCCTGCTGAAACAATTCCCTTTCGATGTCACTTTTGCCCCTCAAAAACTCACCACATTTCTCCCACACGGCCCCCACCGTTTAATACTTATCTCCGTTTAGCTGGAGCTCGATAACCTGTCAAAGGAAATGAAGCGATCAACTGCTGTAATGCTATTATGTCACGACGACAACCCAGCTTGAGAGCAACAATGGTCGGATTGTCATCTCGTTTAGAAATCAGAAATCCTTAAAGAAGTCCTGCTGGTTGTAAATTGAATTTGTTTGTCTACATTGACAAGGGTGACTAATGGAATGGGCAGCAGAAGAAGCAGAAGAGGATAGTTGATTATTATTATTATTATGGGCTCCTTGTACCCTCGTCGTCGTCGTCGTCGTCATTGTTGACCAATCAACTCACTACTCACTACGTACCTCCGCTTCTACTTACTTACCTACTTAAGTGGGTATCGAGTAACAAAGCGACAAGAATCGTGAGGCTCGCGGAGAATTATTATTATTAAATATTATTCCTCTTCTCGTGGGGGTTGTGCGGGTAGGATTTGACGGATTTTGAGCCAAGGTGAGATCTGTGAGGGATCGGTGGCGTCCTTTCTGCACACGTCGCCTCGTAGCCTCACTCATGAACACGACGAGATCGTCAGAAGCCTCGTCGTAATAAAACATTTGTGTCTGTATTTACATGACGGGGACGGGGCTCATATTTCACCCTCCTTCAGAGATTGTCCACTGTTATTATTACTTTCTTGTCAATTGGTCATCATCCGTGGATAAAATATCAAAATAATTTGTAACGCAGGAGTTGAGATCGTGCGCTGCGTGGGGGATGGAGTACTATAAATTTGATGAGTAGTTTCTACTGCCTTGGCTCAAATGAGTGGTAGTTATTTTGAAGTGATGAAAATTACTAAAGGGTCAGAAATGAAAATGAAAAAGGGGCATATTTAAGAAATTTGTAGCATAGTTTTTTTGAATTTTTTTTACGAATGTGTACCATTACATGATTTGTAGATCAGAATGGAAATATTTGGGATCTCTCAAAATTTCGAAAATTGCCACTAATTATGTAAAAAATACTATAAATTTTAAGCTCAAATGAAGCCTTTTAAATTTGAAGAGATAGAATTTACTACCGTTTCGTCAACGAAAATTAAAAAAAAACACATTTTAAGAAACTTTGTAGCATACTTTTTATGATATTTTTATTTATCATTTTAAAGCCTCCCATTCATTAAAAAAAACAGTCCAGATTTTTTCTACAAATCTCCAAAAATTTTGAAATTTCCCCTAATTACGTAACTTCCCTTGAACACACAACCGTCTAGAACAAGTCTCTCCTTGTCCTTCTTCCTGCGGCTTGATGCATGAAAAGCATTTAAGTAATGAAATCAGGCCAGAAAATAGTACGACTCATCTCTCCGTCTGCTATGCGTGAAACCCGATCCGAAAAGGAACTCGTCCTCCTCAAGTTTAATTTGTCCTGCTGAATAATACTCAGCTTTGTGTTGACACTCGGCCCTCACATCCACCGACCGACATACGAATTTACTACTGGGCACGTCAGACTAATCCAATCCACAAAGACGCCGCATCCCAACATCTTACATCTTCCAAGCAAGAAAACGCGTGTCTGCCCGAGTGGATTATTAGTCTGCTGAGTATTTAACTACGCGGCGACGACGATGTCGACGACGACCCTTCATTTTTATATCCTAATCCAAACTCAAGAGGAGGAATTATTAGGAAGCACCAATTAACAAATTATGTATTGCAGCATCCTTACCTCGACAACGGAGGGGCCACACATTCAAAACGTGGTGTACGACAATTGACACATTTTTGTGCAGAATCCGATTCTGTAGACGAGGCTGTGTCGAATTCTGGACGGTTTTTCTGCCTAAACTTTCTGCAAACGTGCAGGATATTTTTCTGCGGGTGAATTGCGTAGAAATTTTCTACCTAAGATTCTTTATTGGACGGATTTTCATGGGGGAATGGGGTCCACCCTTAATGAACAGCCCGTCGAGAGGAGTGAAAGGGGTACCAAACAAGCGAGGAGAGTGACATGAGATCGGGTGTGACACGGCGTAAAGGGAAGGATGCGACAATAATTGGGTGCTTAGCCTGGAGTAGGAAGACGACGCATCGTGATCTCCACGGCCGATTAAAGGTGATTGATACGCGACTAATACAAATCCGGGGAGAGCAGGGTGGACTGGACCTTTGTTCGGGCGCGGCTTAAAAGGATCGTCGTCGTGACTCAAGGGATGAATATATTTACGTATTTTATTATCCTCCCGCTCCTCGAGATCCGTCACAAGCTGTGGATCCAAAAGTGGTGACAAATTGACTACTCGAGTAAATTATATGTACATATGCTACTACTTGACAGGGTTCTTAGTAAAAAAAGGGGCGATTTTTAAAGAACTTTCTTCCTTGAGTGGTTCGGTTTTGGTATGAAATCATGTAAAAATGCCTGAACTGCGACCAATCATACAGAAAAATGTAAATATTAAATTAAACAGAAATTTGTGTTAGTCTTCTTTATAAGACTGAAAATATGACACAAAAATCAAGCAAGAACTATTTCTTAAGTGGAGAAACTATGCCTGTATTCTTTTAGTGAATCCTTTTTGGTATGAAATCATGTAAAAATAAGGGCTAAATTGCAACCGAGAATGTAACTCATACAGAAAATGTACACTCTCAAATTAATCAGAAATTCTACTTATTCTGTTTTACAAGAATAAATATACGCGCAAATCATGACACCAGAAACTCGTAAAAATGCAGTTTACCCAGTGTAAAGCGCAGAGATCTCTTTTTCTTCTGGGGCGCTTTTTTCTTTCAGGACGTGATATTTCGTGGGATGGATGGGCGATACTTGAAGAGTGCGGATTGACAAAATCAGCAGCTATGCACTCTCCATCATCATGGTGCTTTGATTTTTTATTCATTTTATGCGGATGGCCATCATGCATGCGATCTTCTCATCCCGGTGAGAGGAGGATTGGGCAGGTGAATGTAGCGAATGATCAAAGGAGACCGACGCGGCGGCCCCCCGCAGGAATTTCATAATTATCTATGTCCTCCGGTGAATGATCACATTGAGGAGGAAGGGTTGTCCGCCAATCCGACATCGTCACGTCCATTGTGTTATGTAATGGGGGTCCTGCAGAAAGGATTCACTCTCGGGCTAAGGAGGAGAGCTTGTAACTGAGACTCACAGATTTGAAATACCGACAACCTTTTCAGTATTAAAAAAATTCTGAGGATATGCCTTCGAAAAAAATAAAACTTCAAAAAACTTGATATTGAAGATGATGAATTTGGGATCACGAAATTATGAAATCCGATCAACATTGAATTTTTGGTGTAAAGATTTAACAAACAGACAAACCCTCCGTCAGCCACAAGTTGTCCTCCTAAACTCCATGATAAACCGATGTGAGGTGAGAGAGGGGCAAAATTAACCCAAAAATTGTTAACACGTTTTACGTATGTAGGCCCATCTCTAATGAGAATTCCAATAAGTGTGTAGAGATACTAAATATGTACTTCATTGACAGTATTTGAATGAGAAATGTTGGATAATTAGCAAAAAATTATTTACCTAGTTGATCAAATGTTATTCATCTCGGATTTTTTTATTTGAATTTTAAAATCTAGCGAAAAAGTATTTAGGGCATAAAAACTGGTCATTCGTTTACTTAATCGCACAACCAATTTGTTGCAATTTTTACTTATTTCCAAAATGCGAATGCGAAAATTCCACTAAAAAAAGAAATCTCATTTTCCCTATCCTATTTTTGTCTCCATTCTCACCACTTCAAGATCCCCCAAAAAATTACGAAACCTGACAAATGCTATACAGAGTACATTACATTAGATTGTGCAATCGTACTCATTTTATTGCGTAATCGCAATCACATAATGGTTTTGTCTCGCTGGGTGTGTGTTGCACGCCCTCATTTGTAAAGCATTTTTCTCTGCCTTCTGCTCTTTGGCGACTTGGAAATTAGTTGGGAGGACGAAAAGAATCGAAAAAAGTGACACATCTCGTGATACGTTGACCACAAACGTGACCAAATCTGGTGTATCTTCATGGCATGCATGTCACTCTGAGGATTGACATGGACACCGAACCATGACAAAACACCGCCTCCTCAATAATATCGCTACTACTGGTCCCTTCCTCTTTTTAGGCTCGTGGTCGTGCAGACTGAACGAGACTGGCACGAGGTGACCCACGTGGGTCTAAATTAAGGCCAGCATCCGTCCTGCACGGCCTTCCGGTTCGTATGTCGCATCGAGTTTGGAAGGTCTGCTGGTCGGTCGGCAACCGCATGAGAAACCGCGATGGGAAAGGCTGCAGCAGAGGTCAGGTCTGCTTTCTTCTTTCGTAATAAATGGTAACCAAATCGTGCCGTGAGGAGACTCGTCACTCTTCTGCGACGCCAACAGTCAATCAAAATCAGACATTTCCCATTCTACATTTCGTGAAGGATGCTGCGGCAAATGTGGAAACAATGAGAACGGAGAATGTGAATTGCACACACGGTTGCATGAAAAAGCGAAAAATGTGGTGAATAAAAAATTATCAAAATAATTGAGATAATTTTTGAAAGCTTAAAATTTCAAGGATAACATTTGCACGTGTTAAAATGCTATTTTACACTTTTCAATGGTGGCTTTACCCAGTAGTTGTTGGCGAATAAAAATGGTGTTCTGGTTTCAAACCCGAAATTTAGAAAATTGTCAGGTTTTAATGTAAAAAAACAAGTTTTAATGTAAAAAAAAGTTTTTTTTTTAATCCTGGGACAAATACTGTACATCTTTAAAAGAAATTGTAATATACAGACTTTTACACGTGGTGTAGTAAATAGTGTGAGTGATTATGTATACAAACATAAATAGGGCCCATGCAGTAGTTATCTTCATAGAGTGGAAGGGGGCCCTCGTTTGCGCCACATGTTAAAAGGGGTAGTACTAGGTGACATAATTACTGCGTGACCTCTGAGTGAAAGGTCTGGTTGGCCTTTGCCTGCGGAAAGTGAGGCTGCCAAGATAATGCCGGCCGACGACGGGGTTGATAGATCAATCACATTCATTGACAGCTTAATGATCCCTTCAAAGCGGGGAGAAAAGTTGGATGAGAATGCAGATCCAGTCCTCCTCCTCCTCTTCCAAATAGTGCATGAGAGTCAGACCAAAAACCACCCCCATTTTTTTACCCGCACTCTCCAAATTCTGCTTCACATCATCACCACTTTTTTCGCATTTCGAATGATTGATGAACCTGTGAAGAAAACGTGCTAAACTTGAAGGAAGTTTTCCATTCTGAGATACACAATAAAGCAACGCAACGCTTGGGAAGAATTCCTGTCCAACAAATTTGATCCTCGGTCCGTCAGCCTGTCCACTTTCTCATATTTTTATGCGGGTGTTGAGCTAACAATCCGATGAAAAAGGGACCCCACCAACTTTCACTTTCCGCAGAGTGACTCACTGATTTTATGAATATAGCAATTTCCCACCATCTGGCACCTCCCTGAGGTGAAGAGTTTCCTCTAAATTATAAATTAGCATGGATGTGGGCAAATTACAACTCTTCACCAAGTCCCCAGGTATGCAGGCATCCAATCCTTGGTCGTGGTGGACTGGATTTAAACAAATTCTCAAATTCCTCACTTTTCTGACCAAGCGTTTAAGTACGTTTGTGTATAAAGTTCCCTACAAAGTCCCACTTTTCTCGTCCCCATATCGCATGCGTCCGTTCGTTCGTTCGCTATCTTCTCAGGATGAGAGAGACCAGAATTCTTATTAAAAATTGATAATGATCGCTTCTTCTTCCTTGGTTGCCGCATTCCCTCGGCGCAGGCATTTCACCAGCCAGAGGATCAAAAACTAGCCGACCCTCTCGGTTAAAACAAAGGTTTAGAAATTTCCAGGATTCCAAAAATCTCTCTGCCACTCTGTTTGGTCAGTCGTCATAGTCATCCATCCCATGGCGTGACATATGATGAAGCAGTTCCAATGTTGTGGGGTCTAATCTCTGGTTCAATCATGACCACAACCGTGTATTTAAAATTAGTGGAGTTGAGATTTTTAAGGTATTTCGTCCCGGAATTCCACTCCAGAATTTCATCCCGTCCATAAATCTTGCCCATTATTTATGAGGAATGCATAATTTGGCTGAGTTATGTAGTATTTACTTAGGAAGGAAGGAAGGACGATGGGAATTAACTTGTTGAGAGGGAAGCAGAGATGACGAGTTGGTTGGTTCGAATAATCAGGAGCAGGATCACCATCGTCAGGATTAAATTGATTCGATGAAGTTTTTATTATCTCCCGCGGTGGTCTGGACCCTAGTCTCGTCTGATTTCTCTGCGTTTTCAGAGTAATTGGTCACCTCTGCTGCTGGCTTAAGGGATCTCGCCTGTCACGTGGCGTGCGGAAGGGGTGTGACCCCCACTTTTTGGACGGCCTTAAGGGTAAAAAGCTGTGCTATTCTGAGTGCACGGCTCCCCAAGGAGGACGGGCAATTATCCCGGCTCGAGGCAGTATTATTGCGTGGAGGAGAAGAAGAGGAGATGATTATGACGACGATGACTCCCGTCCAGCCAAAAGCTGTGGGTTTTTGTGGGCATTGATCTACGTAGAGGAATCTAGTTAGCATTCTGGTTAGGTCGTGGTTCTCGGCGCCTAAAACCAACAGAGCGCGACGGGGGGGAGGCGGCAGTGAGACCCTTTTCTCACCAGGATGGAGGAGAGAATACGTAGTTAAAAAATTATCCCACTTGGATTAATCCTCTCAGAATTCTCGGACAAGAAGGTAAGAATCTCGGAAAAATGGGATGAAATCCAGTAGTCGATCCAGGGCATGAAATCGCTGTAAAAGCAACACCAAACCAACATCTTTCATCTTTCGTATTAAATGGAGGCTAGAAATGTATAATAAGGTAACATTTTCTTAAAATCAGGATTAATTAGTTGGTCAAAATTACAGGACATGAAATTGTTGTAACAGCTTGCTTTTTGGTATTAAATTCGGGCAACAAATGCATAAAATTATGTCCAAAAAGGTCAAATTTTCTCGAAATCATGGTCAATTAATTTGCCTAAACTTTTTTGCAAATCCAGACTGGACAAGATTTCCATATGCACACATCCGTGGGAAGATGAGAAGTGGTCCGAATAAATAAAAAAAAGCAAAGTAAACTGGGTCATGTTCCCCTCGTCGTGAGACAAATGAGAGGCTCGTATCGTCTCCATGCTCAAATTTGGGACGAAGGGCGACACACCGAGTAACAAATGGACCTCTCCTTAAATACTTACTTATAACGACCATGTCGTACAAATGCGTCGACAATAAAGCAGTTTACAAAGAGACGTGCCGTTTTTGGTTTACTAAATAAGCAAGTACGTACGAGTCTCCAGTTTCTCTCCTGCTGCGACCAGGCCAAAAGTGCTTATCGAGACCATCACGATGATGAGTTGATGAGAAGTCAAAGGAGAAACAAGCCGTGCGGGCTGTGCAAGGCGTCAGAGTCCAATCTCAGGCTCATCCCGTCCGCACTGTCCCGATCTTCGAGTCGAGAGTCATATCCGAAATGGTCACGTTGTTGTTGTCCTTCTTCCCTCATGCGTGGGAGACCTTTAAAGCTCAGCGGGTGGTGCAGTGGTGGTTGACCATTACGACAATTGCTTTCCCGTACGGACGTTCGTACCAACAACCACGACCACTTTTCATTTCATGGTCCTCATCTCCGTATTTAATTCGGAATGACCCATCCAAATTTCGCACACGAAACCCATTGTACGCAAATGTACCTGTGCAGATGCTGGCTCATCTCATTATCTCCTCGTTATGGGTCAAGTCAACTCGAACGAAACAAAAGATTTATCAGGGGAGGCTGATGACCAGCAAAGTCAGCATATGGCAGCAGAGAGAGAAAGTCGTGTGCTTAAAATCATCCCGGTTGAGTGACGCACACGGAGTGCTTTTTCATTTAGAAACGATGATCATAATACTTAATAAGTTTATGTAGTGCAATTCTTGTGGGTGGTTTGGTTGGTCCAGCGGAGGAAAATGGTCTTTTGTTTGCTGAACACAATGGGAAATGTATGTACACAGTACACCTACGCCGTTCCTGCTGCTGCTGTTGGTCCTCCTTCGTCATAAAGTAATGGACTGGATCGAATTTCGTTAAATTTCTCTTTCTTTCTTCCCCAACCGACCCTCAGTTTAAAGTTATGGGCAATTTAATCCTGTTGTGACAATGATGTAACAACAGGGAATGAATGAATGGATGGATAGATGAATGAATGCCGTCCTCTCATAAATGAAATTGGATGAATGACCAGGCATTCTTTATGTACATAAAAGCCAGTAGTAAATATATGACTCTTGAAAAACTTTGTCTACGTCAAGTTTTGTAAGGGTGATAATTTCAGAGAATCCAACATTCTACCAAAATTTACACAATTTACAAACCTTCACCTGAAATGAATACTCTCAAGTTATCTTTCCGTCAAAAATCTCGGCAATATTTATTTATTCTCCTCCTCTTTCAAAATAATACTCCTTAATAATTTCGCAAACACGGCAAAATTAAATTATATATATTTAGAACTACATGATCTAAATTAAAATTAAATTATAATTGCAACGATTAAACATTTCTGGGGGTAAGAAATTACTAAAGTATGTGTGTAGTATTTCTTCACGGGAGGAATCCCGGATAACTTCTTTGGTTATTGAAATTTTAAACAATTGTAGAGACGGGGATTGTTTTTAACGTAATAGTGACAAAATAATATCTTTTATATAATTAAATATAAATATTTAGCTGCATACATAATAGGTTAATAATAGATAATTAAGGAAATTAGGCAAGTAAATAAATTACAGATTTGGTTTTGTTGGTAACGTGACGAGGACAGAGAATATTTTAGTTCAATATTTTAGTGGAACCACGCTTTCGGTACAGTACAGCACCAACGAAGTTAATCCGTAAATATTTGTACACTAAATATTTCCAATAGAAAATCCGATTTGACCGTATAAATTTACAATTTTATAAAAATGCGAGCATATACAAAGACAGCTTATCATATTTCAAGAAAGTATGTTAGCAAAAGTCTTCACCATCAACGACGGAGAAACATGCATATTATTCACTAGACGTTAATATGTTTCATATTCAACTGCGCCGGATACCTATTTTAGTTTGGAAAGAAATGATTAATAATTAACGGATAGCTCAACAGTTTAATTGTATAGTTAACAGTCACGGGCGACAGATATTTAAATATTTAGTTGTTCACAGCCGCCAATCATCACATAAAATGGAAAATTAGTATCGGATACATCAGAATAAATTATAACTTTAAGAGAACAAAGACATCTTATCGCTGTAACAAAAAAGTGTTTATTTAAATCAGTGAATGATTTTAACTGTTTTTTTGCACCTCTGTATTATTACATAAACCGATAACTTCTTATCTGTGATATCCCTCTCTCTTTCTAACTTATTAGTTCCTCACCTTCTTAATTTATGGAAATTTCTTCTCCTCCCTTTACAAAAAGCTTGTTCTCCGAAATATTATATTAATTATTTTATTAATAATTACCCCCTTTTTATTTTATATTAATAAGAGTATCAGTACTGATTTTTGTTTGACTTTATGATCACAGTCTACTTCAGATTCGCCCAACCGAGACAAAACTATTACTATTGACATTAATCAAATCATTGATAAAGAGCTGATATCAAATTATGTCTTAGAAATTTTTCTTAATTTTTATAATCTCCACTTCGTCATTTTTAAGCCTTGTTTTTATCATCTTCGTCTTATCTAATAGAACGATTCCGAAGGTGCATACGGCGAGAAAAATTGCATAATTCTTAAATCTGAATCCTGCGCTAGAAAATGTACAAATTTTTACACTCGTTTCACTAAATTGTAATACTCCTCTTCTTCGTTTGATTCGTTGTCTGTAATTCTCCAGTTAATTTTACATTTTTTTAACGACGACGTTAACAATAATACGTTAGGTTGCGAATTTCTATAAAATGTGCAAAAAGTTGGTTGGTGGTGGGACGGTGACTATGTAAATACTACTAACTAAGTTATTTATACGTAATATGTATGCAGGATAAGAAGGAGAGATATTCTAGACTTATTTTTTTAGGAGGGCGAGGCCGACATGCGTCTCCCATTGCTACTACTATTAGTGTGGAGGGGGTTGGTATGATTGCACGTGATTGTTGTAATGGGGGAGGAGTTGCTCTTGGGCTGCTGCTCCAATTCTGGACTAGACAGGGTGGAACTATTCATGGAATTATTATTGCTGGAATGGTCAACTTCACAAATGGAATGGAGCCGTCCCCCCGATTTGTTCGTGAAGGTGGAGAGGGACGAGCAGGCGGAGGACAGCGTGTTCTCAACGCAGGCTGAGGATGACGATGAGGAAGAATTCGTGTCCGTTGCGGAAGAAGGGAGACTTCCAGAGCTTGAGTTACTGCTCGCTCCGGACGATGTGGTCATGTAGGTGAATGACGTGTCGGGTGTGGTGGACTCTGAGGAGGTGGGGCTGCGAGAGGAGTGTGTCCCCACGTAGTCACGAATCTCAGCGAGTAGATCTTTTGGAAAGGGTAGGTTTCGTGTCAGGCTGGATGCGACGGATTCCGTCCAGGAAGAGAGGATTTCAAATGATGCCCTGGATTAGAAATTAGAATACAAAATTAGATTATGAGCAACTTATTAGTAACCTCTTATTAATTTGGTGAAAGAAAAATTGTGAATTCTGTGGCCCAAACTGTGCAAGCTAAAACAGCAGTGTTTTGATATGTATTTGGTAACCTTCTCTCACAATTATTGACTGTACAATGCTTGTTTTTGGATTTTTAAATTAAGTTTTACATCGAATGTCTTTCACATTAGGTTCTCCTAAGTTTGCAGTGACCAGCTAATCTAGCATGAAGAATTAATAGTTCTTAATGAGACGATGTAACCACCTTTTGTCTGGGTTGAGATCACAGCACATGAAGGCAATGCGATACAAAGGTTCGGGACATTCGGCGCAGAATTTTTCCAGGAATGTTTGCTGATTCAGGCTAAAGTCGCCGGACCGGGGGAGAAAGTCTGGATCGGCGTTTACTCGTCCGATAACCTGTACAAAAGATGAGACAATTGATTAACTAATTAATAATTACTGTATTCAATATTTTATTATCGTGTCAACCAAATAACTTACTTCACAAGTAATAATACCGAACGAGAAAACGTCAACTTTCTCATCATATTTGTTCCCCTTCATCATCTCTGGCGCCATCCAGAACGGATTCCCTACAACCGTGTACCTGTATGCAAACCATTTTAATAAGTTCTCATCCGTACATCATTAATCTGAACAAAATTACGAACCGTTTCTTTCTCTCAATCCTCCTGCCCCGTTTACTCGCTCGAGATCTATCTTGCAGACTCATTTCACTCGTAATTCTCGCCAGGCCGAAGTCTGCCACCACCACGCTCATGTCCTGCAAAACAGCACAAAATTCAAATACCATCGGCTATCCACTTAGATATATGCAAATTGTTCGCATTACAAACAGGACAAAATTAAGAGATGCTTTGTTCGTAACCAAAAATTGTCCCATTATTTTATTAATACTTACCTCTCGAACGAGACAGTTGTGTGAACTCAGGTCTCTGTGGATGACACCCATGGAGTGGAGGTAAGCCATCCCACACGAAATGTCGTGCACGATACGACACCGTATCGTCCAACTCAGGGAATGCTGCACGTTTTGAATCAACTCGCGTAAGCTGCCCCCCTTTACGTACTCCGTGATGAGGTGCAACTTCCTCTCCTTGTACAACACGCCGATAAACCTGAGTACATTGGGGTGCTCCAGTCTTCTCAATACGGCCACCTAATTAACAAACGTATTAGTAATCTATGTACTTCCTAATTTGCAAGTTAAAAAACAGACATGGGATCTGCACCTCTTTCAAAAAGTTTCGTTGTGCCTCCTCGTCCAGTCGATAGAGTTCTTTCAGGACCATGATCTCCTTCGTTTCGCAATGGGTAACTTTATAAACCTGATTAAAGTAATAATTATTAAGTCAATTAATTATAATTAAATAAAAATAGAGTTATAACTGATATTCTAAAAATTATTTAAATACTAAAATAATTCTGACCTATGCAACATTCACATTATACCTTCTTTTATTATTGCAAGTTTATTTATGCCATCATTTGTTTTCATATTCATTATACCAATAACTTCATATTCATTCATTACAAATCATTCTTATTCATTAATATTAGTTACAATTTTTAGTTTGATTTTAAAATAATGTTACACAATCATACTTGTTACATGAGTGGTTGTGATAATGAAGTTGGAGTTACATTATTAGACAGGGCCAGATTATTTGAGATTATAAGACTTTTTTTTTGTTAATTAGCTAATGGTAGTGATAGTTTTAGGCTAGATAGAAAGAGCGACAAGTATCAGCGACGAAGAGGTGGTCATGCCGTTCCAAAACTTGAATGTCTTGCTCCAACTTTTTCAATTCCTTTTCCAACTCTGATTTCCGTTGAATCTTGCCAGCCGTGTCTATTAAGAGGGGAAGAGCTTGATAGTCGGCGAAGACTTCTTCCCAATTCTTCTTGAGGCCGCAGGTGATCGCGTCTCGCTCCACGGGGTCCAAATGGCGACAGTTTTCTTGCGCGCTGATCTCCTGCGCCTTCATGAGACTCTTCTCCTTCTGCGCTTGGACGTGCAAATCAGCCTTGATGTCTTCCAAGTAGCACGGAATCTTGCCAAAGTTTTCGCCACACACGTACAATCGGGGCATGCCTGAAGTGCACCAGTTCTTCGTGTGGCCGACGCGGTCATCGACGAAACGCATGGTCGGTTTGCGGGGAACTTGACGCACTGCGTTGCGAATGTTGTCTCGCACGTAGTCCTTACAGCAAGTGGGAATCACTCCGAACTTGGCGCAAGGCGGGGGCACTGGTGGCTTTTCTTTCAAACCGGCACAGAGACAGATGCGGGCTATGCGACATTTTTCCTCTTGACAACACGGCGGAGCAGATGCTTGGTCGCCACTGCCACATTCGGCGATTATGGAACATTCCTCAGTGGGTGGAGGACATTCAGCAGCAGCAGTGTTCTCCTCATCGTCACCAGTTTGACACGGATTGCACACCATTTCCACTTTGGGCACTGGTGAGTTTAAAATATATGTAAACAAACATGAAAACTAATTAAACAGCTGACATCCAGTAAAAAACACTGGATATAATTAATACAACTTGTGACAAGTGAAACGACCTGCGGATATTTTGCGCAAATTTTAATTTCGACTTTTTTGTAAATATTTTACCTCAACTTTATACAAAACGTGAAAAATGGAAAGAAAGGAAATTTCAAAAAATTGTCCCATTTGCCACAGTAAAATTTAAAAAAAGACGAAAAAAAAACTTACATCCCACTTTCCTCCGGATTGACATTGGAGCCCGTGTCTGCTTCTTCAAGTAGCATGTCGGCGGATCTTGGCACACTCGAGGCACACCCATCGTGAGAAAACACCCCTTCCTCGCATCATACGCGTCTTCACGCACCTTGCAAGAGAACCGAGACTTGTACCTGGAGACAGAAAAAATGGATAAAAAATATGATCCAGCGAGAAAAAATTACTTTTTGACTTACAATGGTGGACCGGGAGCAGGGATTTCTTGCGGTGGCTGGATCAAGGAGTAGACCGACTCATTGTTGCAGTTCTCACGAAGCAGGGTAAACATTTTGGCAGAGTTAAAAGTTTCAAAAACCCGAAGTTTCCGAGAGTAAAAAATGGAAAGACAGAGAGACAGAGAGAGAGGAAAGAGAGAGCGAGTTGTTCACACCACCACGGAAATTACCAACTGATGGGCTTCGATCAAACTGGAAAAGCACCATCACCAAGAGACGCGACATGCAAATCACCACCACCACCAGGCTGCCTGCTGCAGACTTCTGGACTTTTCTTTCTCCTCACTTTTCTTGACCTCTCTCTCAAAAGTCAATGAACTCACCAGTGCAGCGAGACTTTAATCCTCATCAGATGCATTTCAGGAATTTGTGATTTCGTAAATTAGTACAAAAATGCCAGCCTTTTTTAAAAAATCTATGCAAATTTTGATACTTCCAATTGTGATTTTTTAAGTGGTGATGGTTTAATCATATTCAAATCAAATCACCACCACAATTTGTAGATTATGCAAATTTTATTATGATGCCTTGATGGTGATGAAGTGGTCAAGATTGAGTAAATGAGTAAAGATTGATGTGTTTATTGGATGCTGACCTGGCCGAAGAATCCCTTTCCGAGGAGTTCGCCCTTGACGAGATCGCAAGCTCTGAAGGTGCACTGGGAGCGGGCCTGTTCTCGGAAGGAGAGCGTCCTCGCTAACCCCGACTTGGTCCCTGGAGGGGTCGGAGAACAGTCAGACAGACGCGACAAGGACGCCGCCCTCTCCTCACACCTGAAAGCAATCAGTCAATTAATCAACTTTCACGCCAAATTGTGTGACGAATAAATAATCTAAAACGCCCCTCGATCAGTTTCAATTTTTGCATGGTGCATTTGCACGGTTTACGAATGCAAAATCTTGACCTAACTTATTTAATTTTAATTAGTTACCCTTTTCCCCTCCTTGGCTGTCTTGACCGGTGGTCCTGCTCCCTCCTCTTGCTACTCATCAGTCTCTGGTCCTCTGTGAGTGACTTGTTGTCATAACTGCCCCAAAAGTCCCAGCTGCAACTCCGCAGCTCCAAACTGCTCAGAGATCCGAACGATTTTGACTCCTCCAGTTTACGAGACGGCATTTCAACCACGTTCGTTGGCTTCTGCTCGACAGTGACCTATTCAAAAACAAACCAAATCTTATGCACATCTTCAACCTTCAAAAATATCAGCGTATCCACCGCGCAGAAAAGACGTAATGGAGTTTGGGTCAATTTTCCCCCTGTGTACAGACACGATCCCCTCCAAAAATAGAAATCCCACCCATTCTGCACGATCCCTTGATCGAATTTACACATTGATTTTACGCACCTGAACGGCTGCCGTTCTGTGGTTGAGGACCTTTTCAATGTCTGGAAGTGGATGATCCGTCACCGGCTTGCCATTCACTTCCAATATCCTGTCCCCGACATTTAGTTGACATTCTGATCCCACGCGTCCCACCCTGTGAAAAACAAGAGCAAAAACACACATGAAATTTTGTATGCATCTGACTAGCACAAAAACGCATTAAATGAGGGTCATTATTATCAGTAAACGATCAATATTACTATTAATTAAATATAACACGCACACGCACACGTACGCACACGCACACGTACGCACACACACAAACACAACTTCTCCTTCACAAACCAATTCTGTCTTAGATTTAGTAAAACTCGCACCAAATACCACCCCCATAAAAAAGTGGCGTCTTATTACTCACCACCTCATCTCATCTCATCATATCCTTTGTCACTTATTCAAGAATTCACCACCACTACCAACCAAACACCGGCCTTTCTTTCCTCCTGCTGCTGCTTAACTTTGCCGTTGTTGTGGCGTGGTTCGCTCATGGTGAGCTATTTTAATGTAATGTTATGTAGTAGAACCATCTCAAGAAATTGCACAATATAAATAAAACACCACCACAAAAACTGCCTCCCTATTTGACATGTTTTATTTTTTGAATCCTCCACTTCACATTCACGCTTTTTCTTCTTAAATGAATTGAAATAAACTTGTTCTTGATTCTACGACGACGACGATTTCAATGCTGCTGTCAGTGAATTGAAGGATTAAAAAGAAAGGACGACGAATTTCAAAGGAATGTTTGTCGACTATTATCTCTCGAAAAGAGATTTCTTAATTAAATACCACGCTACGGATCGAATCCGGACGTGTATGCACATGTGTAGAAAAAGGGACCATTCATTAATTAATTATTTATATAACCGCCCCATTTTCGCAGTAATGAATGGCCCATACTTTTTACAAACTGGCAAAATTAACGCGTCACCACCACTATTGACCATTATGTCGCAATTTGTCTACATTTTGGAAAGGCTAAACTGCACGTATTCTGAGGAGAAGCCTGTAATATACACGTAAATCTTACGGCGTAGTTTCACACATACACGTAAATATGGCACCAATCAAGTGTAGTTAGTTAATGACTGAAATTTGAGTATCACAACAAAACCATAACAAAAATCTATCTACGACGAAACCCAATGATGATCATGTCTCACTCGGTTCAACTCCAGGAACGGAATGACAATCAATTCTCCATGAGGAAACATTCCTGTCCATCAGATTAAATTAAGTCCCAGTGTCGGTAGCAGCAGACACTTCTTAGAAATTCTCTCTCTCTCTGGGCTGTACAGAAAGGATGCGACCTTGCGGGGTCACCTTGCCCGTTTCAAATTGGATGTCATAAAAGGTACGAGTCTGTCAAATAATTCTCCTCGTTCCTTCTGCACGGTCCTGTATCATGCTTTCAGCTCGCATTAGGAAATTAGGAATTCCAAATAAATAAATGTCTGCATGGGAAATGTTTTATCCACTCGATTTAATTCCCGTAGTCCGATTACACTTTTTCATGCCTTCGTCATCATTATAAACCTGTCGTGGGCATACATACAATACACACTGACTGACAGATACTTCATACATATGATGACAGGGTTCTTAAAATATTTATGATGTCAGTTGTGGTAGCTTTTTAAAAAATACAATTTTATGCAGTGCTTTTCTCAATCCAAAATTTGTGTTTTTCTATATGAACCAAAACAGAAATATTTCACACTAACCAATTGTAGAAAATCATTGGGTAAAAATGTGCATTTTTGGAGTTGTACGAACACTGTGCATCTTATTAAATGAGGGATTATTACAGAGGAAAAGTCATGAGAACTAAATATTTACTGCCTTAAATTTCTTCTTCCCACAACTCCTACTTCCCCAGTGCTGCCGGCTCTGCTCATTAAGATTTAATTCACTTTCATTCATCACAGAATTTCATACACCATTGAACTAAATCCAAATCCCTACACGAGAACGACCTTCAATACCCACACACTGCAAAATGCAAATGAAAAGCTCACATTTCCTCCTGACGCGCAACCAAAATGCATCAATTATCATGAAAATTGGCGAATTTCCATACCTACATGTCGAGCAAAGAGTGCAACCCTGAGGCTACATAGTTAATTAATTATCTTGCTCAGTAATCGTAGCGTGGATCACACATTTTGTTTTCGTAGCAAGAAAGTTTTGAACGTAACAATATCCTCTCGAGAAGGAGAAAGTTATGATGATAAGTAGGAGAGCGTTATCATGATAAGGCGACAAATTTTGTAGAAAGTGGATTGGATGTCACTTACGATAAATTTGTTAGTCGGAAACTTTTATACTTGATCGTTTTCCTCGAAACGAAATCTTCCCTGACACCACTTTCTACTTAATATTAAGTGAATTAAGGGCCAAAATCGGACACCGAATGAAGAATGGCAGGTTCACATAAATGCGAAATCGATGTTCTTCCAGTTTTAGAAACAGTTTTGCAAATCGTGTTTCGCAACTCATGTCGTCAATCTTTCCAGCGTCACGTAGTCAGTCATGCAGTTGTGAAACCATTTCCAGATTTGTTTACTAATTCAGATCTCTTGATGAGAATCAGACAGAATTAAGTAAGAAATGACGCATTAATTATGCGGGGACAAATTTGTTAGCTTATTTCCGTCCCGAAACCTTACCCCGTTTTAACACGTGGCGCAAATGGGAGCGTGACGCCCACCTTTCCCTTCCGTAATTAATGGATGGTAACTAGATAAAGTTATTGCGACGACACATAATCCTACTTCCACTTCCGAATTTACCTCTTAAAAGGGTTATGTTATGTTGTCTTAGGTCTCTATCCCATAATTGCAAAATCAATACGAATCGCGTCATCCGCAAATTACTAACAAGATACACACACACACACTAATGGATTGCTGAGTAGGGGCCGTGTATAAAGGATGTGACGAGTTTTTGACCGGATATGACCACCTCTCTGACCAATTGTGTTGGTACTCTCAACATCTGAGCTTATCCGGAGACAAAAACAAGATCACATCCTTTTCACACGGCCCTTTTTCACAGAACATGAATGACCAAAGATGCCACCTACTCTGAGACTTGTGGAACACTGGAGCCCAGGACGTCGTAAGAATCTCCGCCGAGACATTCGCTTCCCCTTCGCCAATCCTTGCGTAACTTGAACTGCGTGCTGTCTCGCGTTAATGGAGGAATCTTTACCACTTTTATTACGTGTTGATTCTCAACCAGGGGATAAGGCTCCTTCTTCCAGCATCCAGAACTACAAAAAGTAATAAAAAAATATTTTTAGAGAGGGTAAAAAAAATCAATTCAAGGAACCAATCCAACCACTGATAGGTAGGAAATTATTACGTGATGACGTCCCGTATTAAATAAAAGTAGAGTGTGAAATGATGAACGAATTGCATCACACGTAAATAAGTTACGTAAGTTTAGCGAGGAGGTGAAAAAAGTAGGTGGTTCGTTATTGCAGGTGTGATGTGAATATTTGTAACTGAAAGGTGAGGATGATCTTTCGTACCCCATGATCAGAAATTGACATGCATGTTTCGCAGGTTTGGCGACACCTTTGATTTTCTGGAGACAAAATTCATCATTTTCAATCTGATTTCGGGAAGGGTGAAAAATGGGCGGATCGAGAATTGAGATTAACTGACTGAAATTCATCCACCTCGCAGATTGTGAAATGTCTATTCGCACGTCACAATTTCAACTTTTTACCGATACTCAGGTTCTCATTACTCGTTTTTATTACCTTCGCACCAAGGATATCCATGACCCCATAAACTCCAGCCTTATGGCAGTCTTAGTACCACGTTTGGAAGAAGTATCGCTTCTTTTATACTCACACTGCACCACCAAATCGCAACAATAACAATGACACGGCGACATGCACAATAATCGAGATTCGATGCACAATCACTAATTCAGTCAATTGATAATAATTTCTTAGTTTTTCTCTCAAAACTAACAGTGATTTTCAACAATAATAAATAAGTAAGGGGAAGACGGTAAGTAAATAAATATAAATATCACTCAGAGAACTACCACCACCTACTAAATCACGTGGCTCTCATCATCCCATGAGAAATATGATACACTTTATGCAAAATTCAATACCGACGACGACTTGTCCCTAAATTTGCAAACAGCAACACAACAATAATCTGTCTCGGGTATATTTGCCAAGTATCGTATCCGAGTTCAATAACATGATTACTATATTACTTATTCTAACTTTGAAGAGTAGCGTACGGATAATGGGAAATGGAAAATTTGCCAAAAATATTTGACTTGCAAATTTGCACAAACCGTGCATCTCTTTCGTTGGGAGTAAATAATAAAGTCAAATGGTCCTATTCGCTCGACCTTGTATATATTTAATGCAGATTCGAGTGAAATATTTAGGCTTGCTGATAAGTTATCCATCCTCATCATGGTGAGGATGACTTATCTGCAGTATGTTATGTGCATTATTATTCGACTGTGTTAAATTGTCGATCTCCATTGAGTTGACTGGAAACCTAGCCGTGCTGGGTACCCCAACCAATTAACAGAGATAATTATGTTATGACACAAACACACCTGATGAGGTATTAAAAATGTGCTCGATTCTGGATCCCATAGGTTTTTCCTAATTTAATAGTCTGCCTGCTCGTGTACTTTGTGGTGGGCGCACTGGCGCAGCAAATTATTATTATTATTCACTACAAGAAATAATTTTACTGCTTGTTAACTAACTCTAACTAATAATAACTGAGTGATGGTTTAGAATGGTTTGCAAAACGTGGAATTTATGTCAGCCCCAAGTACTTAATGGACTGTCAGTATAATATCAGCAATTGATAAACACTCCGTTTTTCGTAGAATTTTTACTTTCCTAATCAATAATCCGAGTAAAACTAACCTTGAATTTAAAAAAATCATGAATCGCAATTTCTAAAAAATACCAACATTATGCCCGATGAAAACCACCCTGGAAAGAGATTTGATCTCATCTAAATTTAACTGACAAAAGAAATTCATCTCAAAGCTCACATAACAATTTGGGTAATTTATAAATCTAGAAATAAGCAGTTTTTCATCATCATTTGCTATTTGTTGTCCATCCCTGACCAGTTACAAGTTGACTCGATTATTCACAATTAAGAAGAGTCGTCTCATCGTTCATCATCATTAATAGAATAAAAATAGTCATCTCATTCTCATGCGCAAACAAATTAATGTCTGAGTGACAGGTATCACCACCAATTGGTTTAACACTCAAATCATGTCAAGCTTGTCTGTCACTGTTTCATATCTGGAATGCAATTCGTTCGAATCATTCATTAATTGTGTGGGTGTCGGAAAAATTGGAATTTTGAGACAAATCCCATCCCATTTTATTAACATGAGGCGCAAACATGACCACGCCATATTTTGTGCTACACAATTAATGAATTCCCCCCGGCAAACTAAACCCATAAATAAAGTAATCAAATTACCAGTAAAGAGTTGATAACCCAACCAGTGCGAACTGTTCATCGTCTCCGATGCAGAGTTGACATTTACAGCAGCGAAAACACTCCGGATGGAAGGAGGTCAACCCCGCCGTCATTATGGGACCCACTGCGGCCTAAATAATTGTAAATAAATTTACTTCAAGGTCATAATTTAGCCTGATAATAATCGGTAACTAACTATAAATATTAACGAGAATGAGAAAAAAGAGCAACGAAAGGAAAGTTGCAAAATTTGTGACTAAATTATTTAGCGGATTGCGCAATGCCTATTAATTCATAATAGAAATTTATTCTAGTTTTGTAACAAAACTTTTGTTATTGTTAAATCTTAATTTAAATTGAATTTGAGTTTAACTCGCATTAAAAGTGGGATGTTTTATTACAACTGGAAAGAAAATTAGTGAGAGTGACTCTGCCAATTACTACTGGACGGGATTTTATTATTTATGTACGCCATTAAATAAGCCCATGTTAACTGTCACATGCAAATGCGCAAATTTTGATTCAAGGCCGACTCATCCTCCTGACTGGTCTAGATTTGATAGCACGGTATTAAGTATTTTGAATAATTGGAAATTTCCCCACCTCGCCACAATAATGGCAGCAGCTATCTCCAAAGTTGGCCATGGTGGTGATGGTGTTATTAATTCCCCTACTGATACTGGTCGTGGCGTCGTCGACAACGTCGTCACTGTCCTCATGCCAGAGGGCGATTTCGAGAAAAAGTCCTCCTCCCACTTCATCCGTCTCCTCTTCGAGCAAGTCGGCAAACAGGGTGCCCACTTTTTTCGTCACATTGTTACTATTCCTCCTCTGCAGGGGTGTGCCTCCGCCGGAGGATGGGACCGACAAACTGTTGAACTTTAACCCAACCACGTTTCCCCGAAATACGCTCATTAATCTGGATCTTGCTGCGGCTGCTTTCTATTAAATCGCTGCTGCTGCCGTTGTTACGTGGGCACATTTAGTTTACTTTCTTCTTCTCAAATTCTTCTCAATTGGATGGATTATTTAGTGGACTCGGTTAAATGAAACGAAAAGTTTCTCACTTATTTATTATTTGCTTCCTCCTGGTGCAATTATATTGCCACTAATACACATTTTCTTGATTATGTCACCTCCACTTAACACCCCTGACTGGTGAATCACGTCCCGTTTACACAAAATAATAAGTTTGCACAAGTGAAATAAAAACCGACTTGACTCCGCACCACCACTTATTACTTTACTTTACTTCTTATTACTCCCACTGTTTACTTAGAAAGTTGCATTATTGCAATTACACAAATTATATATTTTTTTTACTTAAGGTACCTTCTCTCTGGCTACTTAGGGTGAATCAATTATCAAAATTCGCCTCGATTTATCCACAATTTATTAGTATTACTATTCTTCTCGGCAACTCGTCCATCTGTGAGAATGAGAAGACGAATAAATAATATTCATTCGTCTGATATATTATATAAGTAAATTCTAAACGAATATTTATTTGCAAACTTATCAGTCTTTACTGCTTCTTATTCACTAAAAACTGCACACTTGAAAGATAACTTTACCTTTTCCTGCTCTGATTCCATTCGCCGTCATCATCATTACTACAACAATATATATGAGAGCAGTTAAACTTAAAGCTCGCGAGAAGTCGAATCTCTTCTGTTGAAGTTGATTGTTGGTTCAGTTATTTACTATTCATTCACTGCACTTTACTTTACTTGGTAGTAAAAAAAGAGGTATTATTTATATGTATTTGTTGTGGTTTGCACTCGAGAGTGGGTGGGTGGTGGCAGGTGGTGGTGTGGTTTCAGTACCTTTTCAGTCACTAACTCACTCCTCAATTTCTTTAATTGTTGACTTAACGCAACATCCGCCGTTACTAGTTGGATTGATTAAAAGTCTTTAGTAATAAAAATTCTCTCACTCTCTCTTCCTCTCGTAAAGAAATGTACGTATCCAAAACTGACTGATATAACAGTAGTAGATAGTTCAACACACAGGTATTATTGCTGCCTTGCTAATTGTGGTGTAGAGATTAGACATGATGATGATGATGATGGCAGCAGTAAATAGTTTTCAATTCAATTCTCCCCACTTCTAGTATGTAAGAAGATCAGTTCAAGTAACTCAATGTAAATGTGCAAAGAACCGAATCATCACAATAATAATAAAAAAGAATCCTCATCAAATGAATGATTCAATGAAACTGATTACTATTCTGTTTTAAATTACTTTGTAAAAGTATTAACAACAACGATGAACGACGACGACGACGACGATTCAACAATGTATGTTACGGTTTACGGTCATAATTTTATAACAATCGATTACAACAATTTTCTCTCCCCACTCCAAATCAGACTGCTGTTGATAATCCGCGGCTCGGCACCTTGATCGGTTAAGTCAAACTGTTTTATTATTATGAAGCGACGAATTTCAAAATTATGAACAAACTTTCAAAAACCGCATAGTATTATATTATCGTGTGAGAACTTTGGTCGGATTGGAGAGTTTTTTTTGAGGAGGATGATCAATTGTTGTGAAGAGAGAAGTTAAAGTTTAAAGGCATGTCGGACAAGGAATAATAAATAATATTAACCAGTAGCACTTCACAAATTATGAAAAGGGTATAATTACTACTCCATTTATTATGTGTGGCACCTTTACAAAATTTTTTCTACAGTTTTTTTTAGCAATATCGTGCTTTTTTGTTGTTTAGGTAAACCGACTTGACTGCGAGTTTATATTTATTAGTCAGAGGGTCGGTCAAAATGATAATGTGTGCTTGTTAAGTGCCCCCTCCCCCCCTCCACAAATATCATGATTAGTACACATTTTTCAACCTCCTTCATGCACTTGTACACACACATTCCGTGTTTTGTTATGATGTGCTGTTGACCATAGCGAAAAAATACTTTAGCCAACCATGTCCAACTCCCGTAGGCTTCCTGTAACAGAAACGTGGTCTTGTGGGGTCTGCAAGGATTTGGGGGACAGATTCCGTTCGCATGATAAGCACGCCAAGTCAGTTTAATTGACATGAGAGGAATTTAAGGCATCTTTTTACTGTTATAAAGTATCTCATTTTCCCAGTCTGGAGATGAGATTATTCCCTCAAGTGAGAATTACAGGGAAAGACATCTTAGGTAATGAGTGAATCATGATAACCACCTCTTGGGGATGAAGGATACTTGATAAGTCATGTTTAGTGAAGTCATTGAAGGTTCCATTTGGCCAACATTTTTTATCAACATTTCTCTTTCAAAGAGTTCTATGCTTGCTATTATGATTATAGAAGGATTTTTGGTTTTGCTTACGAGAGTTCCTTTCTCACTCGGCCGTCATCTAACAGCGGAAGTTGAGGTTACGACGAAGTGCATCGAGTGGCATAGATGACGCAAAGGGTGGATTTCTAAAGCGTCGACTAAACGGGTTTTACCAAGGGTCGCATATTACTAGTTGCACTTATTTATGCCAATTTTTTTGCACATTATTTTGTGTAAATTTGTGGTAAAAATGACTGTATTTATGCCTACTTAATGAATAAAGGGGTGAAAGTTATGGATATCTATATGTGTAAATTTGATGACAAAAAATGCTTGCATATTTTTTTACGAAAAACGAATGAGATATTTTAAGCATCACTTGTGGTTATGAGTCATCATAACTTATGACGTGTTTAAGTTAGGTCAGTTATTTATTAATTGGTTTCCTATACATACCCACATTTGTATGGATATGTCGAGTACTGAATGACGCCTCCATAAATATGAAGTATTAAAGTGGTTCCGCTTCCACCTGCTTTAAGATTTTATTAATTAATTGATGTAGTATTGTCTTGCTAACGTAATTATTATTAATAAATGGTGAATTACATAGAAAAATCATGCATTTCTCAGTAATTTCCCCTTATACATAAGCACTTTCTATGCATTTCTCACATGACATAGCGGCCTGGTTGGTGAAAGCCGTCTAAATCCAGCTCAACTACTATGAAGATGCAACGTGCTCCTTTTGCATAATTAATAATTAAATGCATCTTCCACCTCCTCTTTCTCTCACAATCAGTTCGCTCTCTCAAATCGGTCGAGTTTCAGTAGATATCATTTCCTAAAAAATCACTACCTCCCCATTTTGAAGGAAGAATTGTCCAGCAAATAAATATGGTAACTACAAGTCAAGACATTTTGGAGAAGAAACGATGTCTCAAATCTCCAGAGCAAACCGGTGTTTCGATACCAAAGAAATTTTTCTTTTGGCCAAACTGGACGGTAAAGTCAATTAAAAAATTATTAATTGCTAAATTTTTCATGAGATAAATATTTATAACATTATTTCTTATGATTCTTAGGCAGTTGAATTAAGAGATCTTGAACATGAATTAAATGAAACGAAGAGCCTTTTGGATAAGTACCCATTGGATTCCTGGGACAAACATACGCGACAAATGAACACAGCAGGTCAAGTGGTTCCAATGGTGAGGAAGGAGTTTCATCCCGAATTTTGTAGCCAAGCGTGGTATGTACAAAGAATCTTATAATTAGTGCTATTATTAATGTGGTAATCTCATTATTGATTTGAATTAATTTCTTATTGTTGTAATCTCATGTAAGATAATTTCCACCCTATTATTTTCTGTAGGTGCAAAATGTACGAGTGTCTCAGCGCTTTTTCTCTGGTGCCTGAACACATTATCAAGGCTGCTGCTAAATCAGGGGGAAAAGTAATTCCACGTTTTTTCTCCGTACATTTGTGCGAAGCCCCCGGTGGAGCCTTCGTATCCGCAACCAACCATTTCCTATCGACGAATTATCCTAGCATTGAGGTAAATTATTCCATAAAAATCGTTTTCATACCAATTATGCTCATCAATTCAAATTTTGCTATCAAGTGGGACTGGCTCGCAACCACCCTTAATCCATACTACGAGGGAAATAGTGTTCAGACTGCGATGAATGCGGATTACTTGACGTTTACTTCTTTGAATAACTGGATTTTTCTAAAAGACACGACCGGGAACATTATGAACAGGAAAAACTTGAACAGTCTGATTGAGCAAGTCAAACGTAGATGTATCGGTTCGGATCAATATGTCGATTTGGTCACTGCGGACGGAAGCATTGATTGTCGGACGAATCCCATGGAACAAGAGAGCGATGCAATAGAGCTACAGTTCGCTGAAATGATTGTTGCCCTCTCAATTTTGGGTACCGGGGGAAGTTTTGTACTAAGAATGTCCACCTTTTTAGATTGTCAATCAGTTTCTCAGTTGTACATTCTGTGCTGCTTATTTAGAGAGGTGAGTAATTTCTTGAATAAGGTTGTTGGTGGGTAGTTAATATAATCAGAATAATTTTTCTGGTTCAGGTACATCTATTCAAACCAGCCACGAGTAATGAGGACAATTCCGAAGTTTATGTCGTTTGCTTAAAGTACAGAAGTCGTCGACAATTTAGAACTCAATTGGACATACTAATTGAATTATTGGGCAAGTTTTTTGACTAACAAAGAAGAGTTGGAATATTTCAATGTGTGATTATCGATTAGAGTATGAGAGTTCTTGCATTGTTTCACCACAGGGACAAAGACGTCCATTTTGAGACATAAGGCGATGATAAATAAGGACCTCTTGTTCTTTCATGCATTCATGAACACAATTCTTGACGCTGCATCGTTCTTCACCGAACTCCAAGTAATTCAACGATTCTAGTTTTATTTACTTATTGGAATTTCGCATTATTTAATAATCGGTCGCATGATTGTGCTTCTATTATGGACAGATTACCGCTATAAAGCGGTATATAAAAACTTGGGAGGATAAAAACGGACTATCTTTAGCCATCTATCAGCACGAGCTAATCCAACGCGAGGTCGCATTTAATTGGATCAATCGGTGTGATGTGAGGTCTCTCCCAGACGACAAGTCTCTAATACCTTTGGTAAGCGTCCTTTCTTTTTGGCAATGGCTTCTAAAAATCAAGTTTAGTGCACTGGCCTACTTCAAAATTATTGTTTTGTCTCCCAGCAGCTTCATACTAATATTATGGAGATGGATCCTAGATTTGAGATTGAGAGTTATGAAGATAAACCCATATTGTTTCAATCGACAAGTTTATTTGAAAAAATTGAAGAAATCCAGCAACAAGTTGAACATTACCAGAGTTTTGAGAGTCTGTCCTGGGAAGTGTCTGAAATATCGGTAAGTAGTCTAATAATGGCATCATATTGATTATAGAAGCTTGACTTATTTATTATGTGAATCTCAATTTAGGGGTCAATTTCCCAACTCTCCCCTCTCGTGGGTCGTCGGTATAGCGACATCTTGAGCTCTCGTTTCTGTTTGGGGAACGTCCTTGACATGCGAAGCAAATTGAGAGCAGCGGTCCGTCCCGTGCGGTCATTGATATGCTATAAAATTTGGATGGCTGGGCGCAAGCAGTGTGATACTTGTAATCCTGACAGTATTCGGTCTCATTTTTCACGCGTATTAACTGACCTGCCCGTAAGTTTCGTGTTTTGTGCCCGACATACTTACTAGACTTTTAAAAACAATAATATTTTGTTTGGTTAGGAACTTTGTTCTGAAACAGATTGGGAATTTAGCTTGCTCTGTTGTGCAGAAACAGTTAACAACATCTTAGACTATTCTGATGTCCAACGAACGCAAAGTTGCCTGCGTAAATTGCTCCTGGCAATTACTGGACTTAAAATTAACCAATCCTTGTTCCTCTGCACATTTCCACTTTTGTCAAGACTTCAACTGGGGTTCATTTATGCATTGAATTCGATTTTCAAAATGGTAAAAAGACAGCAGTCAAAAATTGTTAATGTCGAGGGCATACATTTTGTAGCTAACAACTTGTATTTATCGGGTAATACAGGTGGTACTCGGCACAGGAGGGAACGCGTACAGTTCGGAATACCCACAGGGAATTCTCCTGCATAGATATCGAGGCATTAATTCCCCCCGAGATCGAAAGCTTATGATGGAATTGGTCCGTATTGTCAATAAGATGAACAAGGGCAAAAAATCAGGTCATGGTGAAACCATACTGGAAATAGTACCAGCTAAGAACTTGATTGGTAATAATCCAAAAGAGTTTTAAATCATTTCTAATTAAAATGGATAGTTTAATCGTTTATGCATATTTATTTGCAGAGTTAGCAAACTTGAAGAACATATTGCATTACAACATGACCAACACTACAAACGAATTGTGTCAAATTATAACGGAAACCAAAGATGTCATCAAACACCCAGAGGAATGTGCAGAAGCTGATGAACAAACTTCACATACACCTTTAACTCCCATCTTGGAAAACTGATATGCCCTGTGGTTAGTTTCCTGTTATTTACGATTCTTAATTTTAATTATCTTTACTTAAAAAGAATAATTCATCTCGGTTTACAACCGTAATTTTGAGACCGATAGAGGTCGATCAGTTATTAAGCTTATAATAACATTTGTATAATGAATGCTCAATTTCAGAATTCGTACACTAACAAATGAAGGTTTGTTGCTAATAAATAAAAATTCCTTTAATTTGACTCATTTTCACTTTAATGACATTGTCATTTATCCGGAACTCTTTACCAACGCCAAATATCTCTCCTTCCCACAAAACTGCATACCCTGTATTTTTATGCATATTCACTAGAAATGGTTTTTATCATGAGAAGCGAATTCGTATTATGCGATGAAACCCAAAATCTTTCATTTGACATTATTGAGAATTTTCATCCATCCAAGGTAAACTATCATTTGTCTCAATTTGCCGCATGCTACAGTGTCGGACAGATGTCTACGTCCACATAGTCGCGTCAATTTCATTTTCAAATTGTCACTGAACTACTGAACCAATTTTCATCATTGATATATCAAATTCTCACAAATTTAACGTAATTTCATAGCACATTATTAGTTTTCCGCTAAAAAATTTATTTTAGGCCAGAGATGTATTTTAATTCAAAATGAAAACAATTGGATGGACAAAAGTCAACGTCCAGTCAGAGAAAACATACAAAAAAAACTGTAATTTATAAGGAATGTTATAACAATTAATTTTTAATATTTGGTTGGGCCTCCGTTCGCTTTAAGGACGGATTCAAGGCGTCGAGTCATAGAGTTTACCAAATTCTTGGTCACATCTTCAGAAATGGTTTCCCAAACTTCAAGAATTCTGGATTTTAGGCCCGGAATTCCTGAAAAAGATTGTTTTCTTATTTCTCTTTCAATGTGGTCCCACAGATGCTCAATGGGATTCAAGTCTGGAGATTGGGGAGGCCATTCTAGCTTCGAAATTTTTTTTTCTTGAAGTATTCCATGGTGGACTTGGCAGAGTGTTTCGGATCGTTGTCTTGTTGGAAGACAAATCGTCGTCCAAGTCCAAGTTTTCGAACAGATTCCTTGATATTACGGTCAAGTATTCCCTGGTACTTGTATTGGTCCATAATTCCGTCAACAAATTCCATTTTTCCTGCCCCACTTGAAGCCATGCATCCCCACACCATTACCGACCCGCCGCCGTGCTTAACTGTGGGGTTGAGATTTTTTGGATTCAAAGCTTCTTTTGGATACCTCCACACTCTACGACGCCCATCTGACCCACAGACATTGAACTTTGACTCGTCAGTCCATAAAATATGTCCCAGAATGTTTGTGGCTTGGAAATGTGGTCTCTGGCAAACTTCACTCGTTTGGTTGCATTCCTCGGTACAGTAAGAGGCTTCCGGACTGCTCTGTGGGATTTCAAATTTCCCTTGTTCAGTGTTCTTTGGATGGTCCTAGGACTAACTTGTTTGTCGAACATCTCCTTGATCTCGGTAGATAGCTTTGGAGCACTAAGTGAGGGTGTAACGTTGACTTTGTTGAGCACGTGGCGTACTTCTCGGTGAGCCAAAATGGGTTTTCGACCACTTCTGACCTTGTTTTGGACTGAACCATTAGCTTTAAAGTTCTTAATGATTGTCTGGATGGTTGTCCTTGCTAATTTATACTTGGTCCATATTTGTCTCTGCGACAGCCCCCTTTTTGTCCACCCTTCCAGTCCTGAATGACAAGATCTCGAATAGCGATAGGAATTTCCTTGCGTGTCGACGCCATCATATTTTTCTGGAAGAAAATTATTTAAAAATTAATGCGGCATATGTTATTGATAGATTTATTAAGTTACCTGATTTTATAAATTGGAGAGATTTTTGTTGTTGACAATTAAAGTGAAGTGGACGTAGACTTTTGTCCGCTCAAATTTCATCCTCTCTCGCTCTGCACTATGATTCTCAGTTTTCCCAGAATTTTCAGAAATAACTCATATGTTTTATGAAATTACGTTAAATTTGTGAGAATTTGATATATCAATGATGAAAATTGGTTCAGTAGTTCAGTGACAATTTGAAAATGAAATTGACGCGACTATGTGGACGTAGACATCTGTCCGACACTGTATTTCTTATGCACATTGCAGTCTGTATACAAAATAGTCTCATCTTCGGTGCTAAGAATTTTGATAACATTCGAAAAGTTTTTTTTAAATATCAACATTTATGGCTTTTAACCCATTAATTAAATTATATAACGCTACATTCATCACACCAAGCCATCTTTAACTATATTGTTTCCATTTTTCTTGATTTTTAAAGATGCAAATAACCATCACCCTGTCGTGGAGTCGTTTGGATATTTTAGTCCTTCTTATCTCCTGGAGTTGACACCTTATCTTGAGAAAGCTCCGAGTGCTTGGCGAAGCGAGCGTCCCTGCGAGCAAGGCGTCGTACAAAGCCTACTTATGGAGCCACGACTGAGGGTTTCTGCTCATTCTCTCTCTCGCAACCGTCGAAGTATAAAGGTCAAAAAAAGTGCTCTCTCGATCTTGCTCTTTTTCTCCCCAAGTTTTGAGCTGAATTTAAAAGTTGCATCTACTTTGCTAGAAACTTGAAGATTTCTTGCCATGGCGAAAACACGATCTTCTGGACGAGTTTTGCGATGTCGTGCAAAGTCGTGCGGGAACGCAGACTGTTGTGTCGATGTAGAAAAGTCGGTTCTGAAGTCGACGAAAAGGGAAACAAATCAAAAGGCAGCATCAATTATTAAAAGGTAAAAAATTAAATAAGGTTTTTTAAAAGAAATTTGTCCCTTAATTTTTTTAAATTCCACTTTCTATTTTCAGACCTTCGACGTCAAGACCCAGCTGTACTTTTCAACGTCGAAGTTTCACTTCTGCTCGTAAAATCAAAACATGGCGATTTGTTGATTTGGCAAAGTCTAACCCTGGGCAATATGGAGGTTTTGGAACGGTGAAATGGTTTCGGTCATGGACAAACTTCATCGATGAGCCAGGGGTCATCCACCAAGAAAATGTGATGATCTGGTTTGCGCAATTAAATGAAACTTTTCGTGTAAGTACTATAATTTATTTTTAACATACTTGTAAATTTATTTATGATTTTGTTTGAAAGATAAACTGTAATCTAATTACTTTACATTCTTATAGAATTCGCAATATGGGAACTCCGAGACGGCAAAGCAAAACAGTCAGCCGACCACAAAGCAACAGATCAAGAAAGAAAGATCCTCATCGAGAAACGAGGAAAAATTATTCTTGAAAAAAGAGGAAGCATCGTCCTTGAAAAAAGAAGAAAACCCGTCCTTGCGAAAACAGGAAAAATCATCCGTGCAAAAGGAGGAAGAATCTTCCCTGGGAAAGAAGGAAAAATTGTCCATCCAAAAAGAAGAATCGCCCTTGAAAAAAGAAGAAGACACGCCGACTGTAAAGAAGGAATCGCCAGCAATAAAGGAGGAATCGCCAAAAATAAAAGAGGAACGAAAATCATCGTCGTCCTTGGATGATGAGGGAATCTCCATTCAGCTGTCGGCTTCTACTACGGATGTATCTCACGCAGACCAGGCTGATGTCGAGAGTTTGAACCCATTAACGGCACCCCCCGAAGATTCTTACACGTACTTTGCCGTAGTTCCGGATGACCAATATACCATAATTGGCGGTCAAGTCATTGAGGACTTAACTCACCTAACAAGATTTATTGGGGACGACCATAGTGCTGCTTTGGCTTGCTACCAGCTAATCCACGCAGGCGAAGAAGGCTTCAATTTTGGACAAGGCGCCGAGACTAACTCCGAACCATACTTTGGACAAGTAGCCGACACTAGTTCCGAACCAGATTCCGGAGTTGGTGTATCCTTCGCAGAGAGTAACGATGACCCGTTTTTGAAGATTGTACTTGAGGAATTAGATAAGTACTTTGAAGGGGTTTCCGCCGAGGAAATTATTAAAATGGTGGCAAACTGTCAGCCATGATTAAGTAAATGCTATTTCTACTAATTACTTTGAAAATTTAAGATTAATGACATAAAGTAATTATTAGTAGAATAGTTGAAATGTACAAATATTCAGGGTTTTAAAAGTAACAATATGAATTTTATTAGTCTTAAACCACTGATGTTCTATTATTTCTAACAAACACAATCAATTTGACAATAAAATGAACTAAATATTGATCGATTTACTTATAAATTTAATGTGATTTAAGCTGTTTTATTTTAAAATTCATTATTTGCATAGTCAGCATTAACTTAATGTCCACTAACGTATAGTGTATCAAAACAAGCGCATTTTTCATAAACCGAATGGGCAGTCATGTATGTAAACGCGACGCGTATTCATTTTGGGAGCCGATTCATCCGCGTGTAAAGTTCGGGAACATTGCTCTCCTCGGCATAAAGGCTATTTGTCAAAAACGGGTGAAATTTAAATTGTCCCATTTACACCAAAATTCTCCAGCATGACCACGGGAGTCGATCCCAACTATTTTTGACCGTGTCGACACATTCTTGGCGAAAATTCTGAAGCTTTTGGCATGCGCTGATTGAGGTGAAATTTATTTTGTAGGTCATACAGAAATGGGGATCACGTTAAAAATAAAATTAACTAAATAGAATAAATAGAGTAACTTGTATTTATATTAAATTTTTATTGAATAAAAACTCTTTCTTATTTGAACTTTATTAACCGATTTTGTAATAATGTCATTCATACTGCAATGAAGTTTTACCTTTTTTTATGCGACAAACTATTAGCAGTGTGGATAGAATTTGAATCGTCTTCAAATCTAAAATTTTGCACACGTGGTTGTGGGGATGAATTTAAAAGGTCTAAATTTTGTTGATCAATTTACAAAATACCCGTCATAGTTTAAATCGTGTGCAAAATAAGTCAACGTTATAAGTTAATTGATCATAAAAATTCATGGGGCTGAGTACATTTCTTTAATCAGTATCAAAAAATAAATGAAACAGTCTTGATTTTGGGTATGCACAACTATTGATTACGTATTCTTGCATGCATACGTAATTACCTACTTAATAATAATAAGTCTTTATTGTCAAAAGGTAACAACTTGATAACATGCTGATTTCCAACCATTGACATTTAACTAAATACTTAATTATTGCAGTAGTATAATTTCAAGTTTAAGATTAACATCTCTTTTTTAACTTGGTTATTACTAATAACTTATTAGTTCCAGAAATGCGGAGAAAGCTGTAACAGCTTTGAATTTCAGTTTGAAAGTGAACAAATCAAAAAGCAGGGTACACACTATAAAGTTCTATTTTTTCTCTAGTAGACAGAAACACGCTTCACATATTCACAATAATTATCAAATTACTTAATTACATAATTGAAATACTCAGATCTATATAAAATCTTATTCAAACAGTTTTCTTGTACATTGTTAACTTATGTACAACATAATACATATAAGTTCTGCACCATACGGATAGAATTGGCAGGATGGTTTTATTATCGTGGAGTATGCAGCGTTCTCATGCACATTATATAAAAATTTAGCTAGTAAATAATATTTGTGTATATTTTCGTGTAACCAATAAAGCCTTGATTTCAATATTATATCAGCTACAACCTAAGATTACAATTAAAATGGGCATAAATCTATGCACAAACTTTAATATTGCAACAACAAATATTTAGTAACATGACTTGTTAAACAGTAATTTTTTAGAGGGGCGTTTTTAAAGGGCAATTTTTTGGAGGGACATTCTTTAAAGGGCCATTTTTAAAGGACCACTTTTAAGAGGGCCATTTTTTATAAGGCTACTTTTTAGAGGGCCATTTTTAAAACGCCTATTTTTAGAGGGCCATTTTTTTAATAGGGTCATTTTTTTAATAGGGCCGTATTTTGAAAAGGGCCATTCTTGAGAGGACCATTTTTTTCGTCTAACTACTCAGGACACCCTCGATCATCTAACCCATGAAATGAGTATATTCGCTTATCTCAACAAATTTTCTAATTTGTAAATCATATCAAGCAAATTAATCGCACTCAAAGCGGTGACCAGCAAAGTTATATCGAAATCATTGTTACAGGGTGAGCTACTTCTAACGTTACAACGGTTTATTGTATGATAATCTTGACCAGTGCGACCAGAATGAGAATATATAACTACGAAAGGATTGAAAAACATAATCAATAAGTTGGATGACAGATACATATATACGTTTTTCTCGTATTGTCATTTCTTTGTTCAAACTCACTCAGTCCTCCATTCTATTCCGGGCACACGTATCAGCAAATAAATCAATCTATGTAGCTCATTATTTTTTCGTAAAATCCAACACTCAGTTTATTCCATCAATTACGTTTATCAGACGAAAGAACATTAATTTTTTTGTTTTATGATAAGCGCGAACTTAATATAAATATGTGATCAGGTCACGAGAACTAGGCAATTTGTAACTTACCCAGCATAATAAAATATCTAATAGTAGGATAAGCCTATCCATAATAGCAATAAAAATGTACAAACTCAACAAAACGTACTCAAGTAAAAATATGTGGTAGTGACGGTACATTTACGTAAAAAAACATTGCTCATTTGAAACACAAAAGTGCTAAATTTTTAAATATGTAAATTCTCTCTCCTCCGATGACTAACTACACAAATTGTACGTGATGACTGATTATTTGGCATTAAGTAAATGAAACATTATCCTTGCAAACTTTCCAATTTCCTTTTGCATGCATCAGTCAATATGGTAATTGGAGTGATGGTGGGTAGCGGATTGCACACGTACTATTCTGAAGATTAAACAATGACCCCATTGCCATTCAGAACGATGCCCCCATTGGTGTGCGAATGAGTCCCATTTCCGGTAGCAAAATTAGGGATAGAGTGCGAAACATAGGTTAAATTGTGCTGCGAGGGTATCACTCCTCCTCCCTCCATGATATCGAGAACCTCTTCATCCTCATCCCCACCCCGGACTGTAGACTCAAACTGGTTCGAGTCTATTGAGCCTAGTCCGCTATCGTTCTTTTGGCGACGGAGGTGACGCCGAGACCCGTTCGGGTGGGGTTTTGTTGTCAACAAGGCATTGTTGTCAGTCTTTCTCGTCGGTGATAAGGGTAAGGGATCACCACCACCACTGCCCGCATCTTCCTCCACGACATGCTCCAGGGGGGCGGGTGGTGGGAACATGTTGTTGGGAACATAATTTATATTTGAGATCCCACCCCCACCATTGTTGGGTGAAGATGAATGTTGCTGTTGATTGTTGTCCTCGTCACTGCTGCTACTCCCACCACCGTGACTCTTGTTGTTCTCTTGCGAGATTCTGTCCCCGCCTCCTAAACCTATGGCGACATAGCCGACGTTCGTAGCTGTGGGGGTGGTGAGTTCATGCTCCACCGATCCAACCTTGACGTAGGGCAGAGTTCCCTCACTGACTGGTCGGCTCATAAACACGTAGCCGGCATTGTTGGCAAGGAACTGTCCCGTGGGCTCGCTTGGGGTGGTGGGAAGGGGGGTTGGGCTATGCAGAATGTTTTGGTACTGAGTTGGAGGGGTTTGTGGGGGATTTGGGGACAGAGGTGAGACCGCGTTTGGAATGAGATATCCCGAGTCTTCCAAGACCTTTGACACGTTTTCGTACTCGCGTTCCGGGGTGGGACGTGCACTGGCGGAAATAAAATCGGGTCCACTCATTCGACTGAGGTAGTCTTCCTTCCCGGACAACCACTCCTTGTTCATTCGATCGTACGGGACGTTGAGATCGACGTATTGTTGGCGGTGACCTTCCTCCATGAGGTCACCGATTCGATCCACCAGAGTGGAGAAGGTGGGGCGTGCAGAGGACTCGTGGGCCCAGCATTCCGTCATAATATCGTAGATTGAGGAAGGCGCGAGGGCCGGCTTCTCCATGCGGTAACCTTCATTCAGCTTTTTGAAGAACCCGTCGTCTGTATCCATTCCTGATTAGGACGAGTGCAGTTAGTATGGCTTTGTACATAATTACGCTTGGGGTATTTACCAACCTGGATATGGCGTTTTTCCCAGTGTGAACAACTCCCAAAGAACCACTCCGAAACTCCACACGTCTGACTGTGTGGAAAACACGCCGTAGTAGATGGACTCGATTGCCATCCACTTCACTGGGAGGAGGACGCCCTGTACAATTTTACACGAGTTGAAATTAATAGTCACTTTCCCTTCCATTTCAAATTTTGGCAATCACCTCGCTCTTTTTCTTGTATTTGTAGTCTTTGTACATTTCCTTGGCCAGACCAAAATCACAAATCTTGACTACATTGCCTTCCGTCAGCAGAGCATTCCTTGCTGCCAAATCGCCATGCAAAACCTGAAGTCGTCATTTCGATTAGTATTTTACTATTAGTAACTACAATACAGATATTTATTATCTGCAAAAAAATATGAGTCTGTCAGTATGCGAACCTTTCTAGACGCCAAGTATTCCATCCCTCTTGCCATCTGAAAGGCCCACCCCAAAAGATCCACACTTCGTATCGGTCTCACTTCCACGTGTTGGTAATCACCCCGATAATGCCCCTGGCCTTCGTCCCCCCATGTCGACGATGCGCATGAGGAACGTCGCTGACCTCCTCCTCCCCCCGTGTTGTGCGAGCTGGAAATGTAGCTCATGTCCGTGCACATACTTTCCATCTGGTAATCCGCGCTGCGACGACCATCTGTTGTCAACCCCCCCTCAAATCCACCCCCACCGACGCCACATGGTGTAACTGGGCTCCCCGAAATGCCTACAGGGATCTCTTCCAAGGTGCGATATCCATTCGATGCGGTTCTGGAGTTTCCAGTGTCCGTGAAAGTAAGGGAGGCATAATTCAGTCTACATTATGACACGAATCCCGCAACCAATCATCATGCAAATCCCGTGAGAGTCAGCAGCAGTGCATGCAAAATTGTATCGTGCAGTTTTAAATAAGTTATTAAATAATTGTCCAAGCCCATCATGTTGTTGAGAGTCCAGCACCAGAAGTAGTCGGGGTAAGCATGAGTTTCGTACAAAATTAAGGAGAACAAGTTAGATCGGTTTAGAAACTTCAGTAGTTAAATACATACGTGCAATTTAGACTATTTTTTTAAGGAGTGAAAAGTTACAGCAACTAAATAGAATGGAGGTATAGCTTTTCTTACCGTGGCGCTTCCGATTGTGCACTACCACGTGACATTTGGCGATAAATGGAGGAATCAATAACGCCACGGAGAGGATCCAACTGGTTAATGAACGTGTGTTTGTGTCGGTGCATGTAATTTAAGAGACTTCCATACTTGCAGAATTCCACAATGACAAATAGTTCCTCTGCAACGAATAATAAGTCAAGATCAGATTCCACCCATTGGATAATATTCGCGTTTGACTCACTCTTCTTCACAAGATTTGTAGTCACAGCTCCCAAAAGATTCACCACATTGACGTGACGTCCAAGGTGCACCATGATTTTCAATTCGGACATTAATGCTAAAAAAATGAGGGATTCAATTATAAATGTAAAAAGTGAAATGAATACTTTTTTTAAAATTATTCTATAAAAATGAAATTAAAATGAATTAAACAATACATTAACGTTTTATACAGAACATTTCTATAACAAATCATACCCTTAATGTGGCTCTCGTCTGCATTGGTTTTAATCATTTTTACAGCCACGGTGGTCGCGGACTCGTTTTTGATAATCCCGATCGCCTCGGCCTTCATGACACGACCAAACGCACCAGAACCCAACTGCATCCCGAGGCGTAACCGGTCTCGAGGAAATTCCCAAATGTTGTCGTACGGGAGGAGATTGGCTTGGTCTTCAATCCCGAGTTCTGGATTTATGTTTTCTACTGCTCCATCTTCAAACTCCTTTTTTTGAATTTCATACAGGAAACGTTTCATTTTCTGAAAATGGAAAAAGTTTAGTTTTCTAACTCTTAACTTTCAATATGATAATGTTTACTCACGGCTTTGTTGTGGTTTTTCTTAATAATGCAGAACATTAAGATGAGAATGATGGCCATAAAGACCACAATGAGTCCGATGAGAGCGGGGTGTATTCCATTCCCTGTTACGTTTACATTGGTTGTAGCATTAATTTCAAAACTATTTTGAAAATATGCTTCTTCTTAACTATGTACCTTCCACTTCAATGTCCATATACGCGTTTGCCGTTCCGTTCCGATTTCTCGCAGTGCAAGCATACTTTCCCGACGCGATGGACCGGATGTAGGAAAATGTGAGGTTTTCTCCATCCTCAGAAACCGTGTATTTGATCTCTTCAGGCCATTGGGACGGGCTTAGTCCGTCCTAAAGCAATATTATTTCCAGCAATATTATCTATCACGCTGCATGACATGACGGATTGAAATTGCAATCGTTTCGTGTATGCACCTTGGTCCACTCGATTGTTGGCCTGGGTCTCCCATTCGCCCTGCAATAGAGACGCAACTCGGGGGGTTCCCCCTCCTTGAAAGTGACTTCAGACTGGTTCAAATTGGTCGAGTGGATGTTGGGAGGAATCATGTCTGCAGAAACATAACATCCAATAATCGATACTCAATAAAGTATTGGACATCATGTGACCTTAACCTTTCTCTTAAAATAATATGTAACGTCACCTCGTGTAATTTCAGTGCCAACGTCAATCTCATGTATAAGTTTGCTTTGTAATTGATCTGCTTGTTGACACCCACACTTACTTTTCGGGGTGCTGAGCATATGCATAGGACACGATACATGCAAAACGCGACCCGATGCCTTACTTTCACCACCACCACCCAAGGGAGGAAGGAAAGGAAAGCAATTAATTTGTGTTTGCACACTTGATCTTTTTTGCTTGTTTCGTGGTCGGGTAGCGTGGTCTCTTCTTCTCGACCTTCATTTCATACTCAAGTCATACGTATGAAATTGTGTCCTTATACTTTGCAAGACAAATAGCTCGCTTCTCACTTCCAACATAAAAGTGCTACTACTGCGACTTTATTTACTTTGCACTCATTTGTTCTTATCGGGCTTCCTTTTAGTACCCCTGCTTGTATTGTGTACCAGAAATTAAGTCGGGTCGTATATGGGCCATGTCACTGTCACTTCAAAAGCGCTGATGCTGCAAATGTGTGTCATATAAAATGCTAGCTGTCCACTTACCCTGCACATTTACAAGAACGGTCTCATTTTCTCCGGTGGTGCCCAATATGCAAACATATTCTCCATTCTGTCCTTTACTGATTTTTGGAAAGGTGAGAATCTTCTGCCATGACCATTTTGTTTCCAAGCTGCCCACACGCACTGAAAATAATTCCGACAGAAACATGTAAACATTTCGGTTCATAAATATTATTCCTGTTCAGAAAACCATGTACCCGAGCTGTTGTCTACTACGAAATCTTTCAACGTTCCAGAACGATCCTTTAATTGCCAGGTCAATTCTTTCCATCCATTCGTTTTTGACAAGGCACAGCTCAGTTGAACTTGGTCCTCATCAATAAACTCTTCTGGAGCGGAGACTCCGAATCCTCGATTGCCATTATCGCCAGGAAAGTCTGGAGAGCATATTTTCATAAGAAACCTAGAGCGTCATGGTAAGAATTGCGTCGATGTTGTATTCTTTTACCAATCACTTTAACAGCTCTTTGGAGACAGCCAACGCCTTCGTCGTTGCTCCCCTTGCACACCAAGACACCATGTTTGGTCGGGCGGAACGATATCGTGGCCGAGGCAAAGGTTCGAGCCCACATTGGAGACAGAGTCGATGTGGGTGTCGTCGTCGTGTTGATGGGCTACAGAATTGAAACGTATGTTTTGCTTAGAAATGATTTTTGGCGATGAAATGTCAAGTGGGATTAATATGTCAAGTATTTGTCCAGTTATCGAGACACAGTTATGCTGTTGGTTTCTTAATTTCGCCCACCCATTGACATTTAACTACATATGTGCAAACCGAACTGATAAATATTTACGAGAAAGAACTGACTTTAATCATTTCCATTCCTTTCGTGTTGACGCATCCGTTGGTCACGGGTCGTCTCTCGAGTTCTTGAAATGTTTGTATTTCCATGAACCACCAAGAAATGCTGGGAAGAGGGTTTCCTCGCCCGGAACAAGTCAGAGTGTAGCTCTTGCCTTGTTCAAAGTAGGCTTCGGGTTCTTTCGGCTTGATGAAAATTTCCGGTTTATCTGCAAAAACAAGTACACGATATTGATTAATTGGATGATGATGAATTACTAAATGTAATGAATTAGAGACACATTATCTGCTCACCGAGGACTGTAAGGCGGAGCTCCAGCGTCTTAAAGACGTCGCTAAAGTCCCTCAAACGAACTAGAAACTGATAAGCCCCACTGTCCTTGAGAGATGCGTTGAGTATCTTGAGTACGACGAGGGGACCTTTCCTATCAATTTGGTACTTGGGGTCATCAGGGTCTCTTCCGATCTCTCCGCTGTTGACCTTTCTCCACGTGAAGTCCAGAGCGGTGGGGTAGCTGGAGATGTTGATGACCCACTTGGCATCGAAACCACCCCTTTCCTCGATGTCCGTCTTGTCCGTCGTCACGTTCAGAAAACGCTCCTCGGAACCTGTCAATGTGGAAATTGATTTTTTTTCTATTTTGACATGTCGGATAAACATAGTGATTGATAAGCCGCCACGACGTCTGCGTACCATACACGTTGACATATTTGCTCGCGCTTCGACGCGAACTGCTCGTCCACACGGCGCAGATATAGGTCCCTCGGTCTTCTCGTTGTGCATTGACCACGGTGAGCGTGGCCTTGAACGCCTTCCGGTTTCCTGACGAATTGGGCTCTTTAACCGGGTCCAGGCTCACGGTGGCTCTTCCAGACTGGGCAGATTAATAATGTTATGAAACTTCCTTCATTAAAGTCAAGAGTTGTAATAAATATGAACGAATTCCTACATTTATGACATGAGCCGGTTCTGTCCAATTGATATTGTAGAATACGTAGCTCTCCTCGACCGTTCTGCACTCCACGGTAAAATTGGATCCTAGTTGAACCACTCCCTCGTCCGTGGCAGATATCAAAGGTGTTCTCAGGGTGTAGCTCGTCGCATTGTCCGGAGCTGGTGAAGAGGAGACAAGAATAAATGCTAAACCTTCTCAATGTCACATTCAATAAAATGTATTAAAGCAGCAGTGCCCCAAATTCCCTCCCAAAAAGCAACAACTGATCCCAGCACCCCAGATTACTTATTGCGTAACTACAAATTCATACAACTCCATTCTATTTACTTGATTAGCAGCAAACAATGCGACATTACCCGGGGTGACCGTGACCAGCCACATTTTGCTCTTTTCGACACTGCCCCGTCTCCCCACGCAGGTGTACAATCCGTCCGAAGAGGTGAGCACGGGGTCAATCAAGAGCCCGATGTGAGGATTGTAGTTCTCCCTGGTCAGCACAATCTGCACCAACGAATGAATAACCAACCATGCCAAACCCACCAACAAATAAGCCACCCAACAATCACCCCAAGCTTACATATTCGATGGTATTGAACTTGATCTCAATCGTGACATTGGGGCTGGTCGGTTTGCACGGGATGTTCAGCATCATTCCGGGATGTGCCGTGAGGATGGAATATTCCGAGTTCAGATCAACCACTGGATTCATTTCGTCTAAATAAATACAAGCCTTTTGTATATGTACAGCTTTACCCGGTTAAGATAAGCCCAACGACAGCAATATCAGTATGGTGTTAGTGCATAGATATGTATATGCAAATTATTTAGATTGCCTAATTATCAACCCACCATCCACAAACACGTAAATACTGCTTTCCTCCGAGCTGGAGTTGTAGACGCAGTCGTACACGCCCACATCCTGCGCCGAGGCTGGCGACAGGGTCAGTGTGCTGGCGTAAGGGCGTGACACCGAGGACGAGTTGACGTTGGACTTGTGATCAAAGGTGAATCGGTCGTCGATCTGTCGTGACGATGAGGACAAAGAGAAAGCAAACAAAGTGGGATGAGTATCTTGTTGTTGTTATTTGCGAATGAGAATCAAATTCTTTACGACAACGTGGGTATGGAGCATATAATTGATTTATTAGATTACTACATCATCGAATCTTCTGATCTATGTCTTATCAGCCATAGTCATGATAAGCGGGACATGAAATAACATGCATAACTTACAGCTCGTGGAGCAATCCAATGCAGGGGAGCGTCCCCGTGACAGATTAGGATGAGATCTGACCCCACGTGGACAGTCGTTGTGGGGCCGGGGTTCACAATGTCGGGGGGCTCGAGCGCCTCACTCGCTGCGAAGTTTAGGAACATCACTGCAAATTAATAATTAGTAATTAATTTAAAAAAGCTTGACATTTTTTATTGTAAAGCATTAAATTAAATTTCATTTTATTCTTGATGTGTAGACATGAGTGCACTTGATCCCGAACGGTCAAAAGAGCGATTTGATGAAAAGAATGAATTCACTAATCACAGAATTGGATAAATTTATATCATTGAACATGCTTTTGATAACAAGTTATCACATCCTGCCAGCCCTGCATAATCAAAATGCAGTCCATGTGCAATAAACTTGCATCCAACTTGTAAACCCATCCTCGCTACAAGCAGAAGACCAGTTAACAAGTCACAATTAAACTGCCAGCGTTAATTATTTAAATAAAGTGTCATCCTGAATTTACACCCATCCCGAGTGGGTATCAAACGGCCGCGGATGTGTATAAATATTAAACGCAAATTTCCAGCTAATTCGTAATTAATCACCCTTAATTGTAAATAGCATTATGGACTAATGATTCAATTCATACACCATCCGCTCATCTCATCCCATTTTTTTTTACATCTTCAACCCAAACAAAATGAGCCTGATTGTCACCATAGATTATAATAAACGTTTTTCTTTTGCGTAATAATGTTAAAAGCTGCAGAGTCGTCAGGTATGTGGTGTCAGGTCCGTAAAAACACGACTTATTCAAGCATGTAGAGAGTGAAAAATGGTTCTGAGAACGATACCCAGAAGATAAAGTGAAAAAAAACTTTATCCACCTAATTCGCCCCTTCTTTAAATGGAGTCAACTTTTTGCCGGCCTCATCATCGCAGTCATCATACCTGCCTCAAGTCGAAACTAATCCTGACATATCAGTGGGTGACTAATTGTTCATGTAGCAAGGCATTATTTGCATCGTAGAAGAATGAATGACGTCACAAAACGTATGTATGTGCAAAAGTTGTGATGAATGGGATGGGAAGCACTGGGTCTACCTCCTCGTAAACCAGTACCTGACTTTTGACGTCACAATTTCATACACCTTTTTCCTTAATCAAGCATTTATTTATTCTGCACTTGCTATTTTTGTCGCTATTATTGCACACGTTGCGAATCGTAAACTCAGACACGTATGAATGCCTCCTCTCCTCCCACGAGATAGACATTGACCTTTACCTGAGTGTGCTGAAAGATTATAAATTCGATTTTGGGAACACAATTTCATTTCACAGAATCAGACAAATAAAATTTTCATTAAAATAAAAGTGTATACATTTCTATTAAAATATTGACATTGGCAAATCATCATTCGTAGACGATTACTTATAAATAAATTCAAAATGCGCTAGTACAATGCCACCCAATTCCTGGACCTCCTTTGTGCCTCTGCTTTTTAATGTGACGAGACGACTCTTTAAAAAATAAGCAATAAGAATGATATTGCAAGGAGTTGAGTATGCAGAGGAATCTCACGAGTCCAGTGTTTTACCTAAAATGCATGCAAAATAGTGAGACTGCTGTAGAGCGAATTTTGCTAATGTATGTGTGCATCAGGTACAAAACTGCTTGAGTTGACTTGTGCCAATATGCATGCACATAGTTGACCTTGGGTTGGAGACAATTACTTTAACAAACTGCAAAGACGAGCTTATAACTTGGCTATATTTATATGCTTAATAATACTTATGAACTGTTGGAGCCGATTGTTTGTCCACCTCTTAAGCATCAAATGTGTACAATTCTGGTCTGGCTGTAAATAAATATGTACGTGTGCACACAACTCAATGGATGACAAGCACCCTACACAACTCACTAATTCATCCTGACATGGCGATGATGATCTTTATAATTGCATGGATTTTTTTGTACCCAGCGATAAATCCTGGATGGAGTTGTAGTTGCGTGTAATTCATAAATTGATTGATAAGTCGGAGAGGCGAATACTGATTATGATGTTATTGAGCCAAGTATTTAGACCCAACAGGTTGTAAATACGCTATTATGTAGTTCGTACTCGTATACATTATCTATCAACGTGTTGATTTTGTAGATCGGCAAAACAGAGGCAAGTCTCAAGTGCAAGGTTAAAATACTGGCAAAATTATTAGCATATAGTCGTCCAACCTAAATACGCGCAGAACACTTGTTGCAAATATTCTCCCGTTTATTTCACGCTGCATGTAAGTTGCTGTAATTGATATGTTGATAAAACTGTTAAATTGGAAGGGCCCCTTCAAGCCCTCTTGAAGTACAAGAATATAAAGAGATCAGATATTAACCAGATTTTGTGAATTCCGAAAATCTGAATGGAACTGTATGCGCAGTTAGTGCGGTCTTTCCCATAAAATAAAAATTGAAAGTTGGGTTATTTAATTTGACGCCTAACTCACAGGAAAATTCATGAAAATGAATCAATACAAATTTTTACGAGGTTCTATCCGTAGGTTGTGGACCCCATGTCCTCCGCATTTAGGCAAAAAACTGTCCTCCGGAGGACACAAAAATCCATGACTCCAAATTCATCCTTACGCAGTTCGATTTTCTCCGAATTGGTGTACACTCCACCAAATATTTTCAGGTTGCTTAATTCATTTCATAAGACTTGTCCTAATCATGCATGAATGTTAATGGATAGCACAATTTTTTGTATATTTAGAAATGAAGAAAGGTTTAATGGTTCCACGCACGACCACAAATGTAACGAAACCACGACTCTACGCGATAAGGGGAGGATTTTGGACTGGATGAAGGAAAATTGGTGGAAATTTGTCTGCAATATTTTAGTTTGTTGATATTTTGTTAGCGTTTCTTCCTTCCTGGATTGTGTACATTAATTCCATTCTCGCCCATCAAAATATTTGACTTCTCTTGGAACTAAAAAACCGTTGGGACAAGAAACCTAGGCACGCTTACCAGCCACACCACCTTACACAACTTTTTGGCCATACGGACGACGAAATATCTATGAATTGTCCAACACCATGAATGAATGCAAAACTTTGTATGAATGATTTTACTGAGTTTTTTTTTTAACTTTACAAACAAAACCAAAAAAGAATGTGTACGAATATGAAATGTTTAGTTAAAATATTTGCTTTTCATATTTGTTTTTGCGAGTGTGATAGCAAAGTTAGCTAGTTGTACGAGTGTGCATACTTGGTGACTTCGGAGAAACGCTGCTTTATTCCCCCATATTAAAAATGCCATTGTTCCACTATTTTTCTTTGAATGGAAACGTTTAAAAAAAATAATACTAACGTCTCCCTCCATATTTTTATCACAGATTGAAAATGACTGACTACGACTAGGTTACTGTTACGGGAAGATTATTCCATAATTCTGAAACAAGAACAAAAATGCGTTTGAATAGTTTTGCTGCTCAATTTCATAACGTCGTGTTGTCTGTAGCATACAAATTACCAGTTTGGAACACATTTTAACGGAACCAATACAACATGCAGTGGTCACCATCCGCTCCATTCATGCTGCCACATTTTGATAATAATTTGACAAAAGAAACCCAACAACAACATGTATGGGTCTTGCCTGGGTACTTCCTGTCCTCGCTGTGGCTTATCTCTTTCGATAACATATATGCGCAACTATCTTGTGTACGTACGTACGTATGCATTTGGGTAAGCATAAGAATGCTTAATCCATACATAAATACATGGTATATAAAATAACAACAAGTGTGTTGGTAAACTGTGACCGCATTCTTTTAGACCGTTGCACTCAACTCATTGCAATTCATATAAAAACTGAAAAGATTTCCGTCCATGAAGTTTTCGAGAATACGTAAATGAATGAAACAACGCAAAATCTCGGGACAAACTTGAGACGAATTCGGTTTTCTGAGTGGTAACTAATAATTCAGCCTGGGTCGTTTTGTTCTGCCCACTGCACTGCTTTTATGCATGTACATGGCACGTAGTCACCTCTTCGTTCCCGGATTTTCTCAAGTTTTCCTTCCCCCGAGAAGAAGACTTTGACGTGTGTGGTGAAAATGTTTCAAAGAGTCGAAAGTTGGTGAGATGCCCCGTTTTTTCTTGTATCAACAAACAAAAGGAAAATTTTGCAGGTCTTTTCGACCGACTTTCGCACATTATGTATGCTCATGTGATATTTTGTATCAGTTTATAAGGAGGAAAGGAGGAATGCAATTTCTTAAAATGGGGACTCTCATATTACTCTGAGGTCATCCAAGATTTTTCTGGAAAATGGGAATCCCAGCATCTTTGACATTACGTTGTCCACAAGGCGTGTCTTTGTTAATAAGTACGTAATCTCTATCTCTGGTCTGATACCAAACTACTTCCCCACTAATTTCCAAGTACTTTTGCTAATTAAATCATCAACAATATCTTAACGTATGTAAATGCCCAAAAACATAAGCCGACACTATTTACCGAGTAGCTGCGTAATCAGTTATACATAAATGTGTCAACTCGATTTTAATTCATTAATGGAACGAGTTCATGCATGTACAAGTCCAGCAAATTTTCATGATCACATGAAACGACCACGATCCGTACGTATCTCTCACAAGATGAGTAAGTTAGTGGGCCACACATCCCATAACATCTTGAAGAGCGACATTAAATGGCCAGGCCTGGCTGGCTGTTTTCCCATTCGCGAAAGGAGATTTAGCAGGAGGTAAAACGGCGACGGGCGGACGGACGTATGGAAAATAATATTGTATTTAACTTGGTTTGCTGGATTGTGACCCTGGTTTCGATTCATGCATCCTTTTCCCATTACTCCCACAATTTTTGCAACTACTTATTTATTTCGATGCTATTATTATGTAGATTAAATAGAAATCCCCATTTAAATTGAAACATGCATTTGCAGGACAACAGAAAATACATGCACGCTAGTCCACTTGATGTAACCAGCTACGCAACAGTGGTTCCAAAAAAATCTCGGACAACTGGAAAACTAGATTCCACACGAATAATGCATTCAACTTTTGCCGTCTTAAACGAGTTTATTCATTAAAGGGAGAAATAATAAAGAGAGAGAGATGTTGACGTGCAGCTACTTTAATTTGCTACCCAAAAGTATGTACTACCACACGCGTTTCATTCCATCCACTCCAGTCGGAATGGGTACGTACGTAGTTATCTAATTCCCAAGTAGTAAAACAAGCATCGAGTCAAGATCAAAATAAAAAATCCCACTTACCAAGGACGAGAATTATTCGCCTCCTGTCGTCCTGGTGGAGGTGGTTGAATGCAGTTCCACATTGTTGTGTCCGTGTCATGAGCATCGTTTTGTAGTGACTGGTGATCCTCGACTGACTATTTTCCACTTCTTTAAGTATTATTATTACGAACACATCACTACCAATTCGAGTTCACATACACCGTAGTAAATAATATTCAGGCATGTCCGAAAAATATCACGAGGATTTTGCCCCAGTTGCAGAAAAACCTCCACAATGTCGCAAAAGCTCATAAATGTCACATAATATAAGGTCACCTTAACTTTATTGCAGGTGAGACACCGGCCAGAGTCGTATAATTTGTAATAACGTCCTGGGGAGTGGAGCTCCACGGACTTTTCTGGCGATTTCGATCCTGCTTTCACACCAACTTGTTTGATGATACAACAATGTTTTGACCCATTAAAGGACAATTTCGGGAAATAGGACGCACCTTCCTCTCGAGCGACTCGGACTTATCCGCTGCTGCACACTTATCCCTCCAACATTAGTGACGATGATGCTACGGAGTACAGCCAAGACCTCTGACTACTTTAGATGACGCGTACGTACGGTCCAGTCCGCCCAAGTCGTTGTGCAAAAACAAACTGATTCAGCGAGTTGCAATGTGACGAGAGAGCGAAATCATGAGCGAGTGAGTTGAGCATCATAAAACATAAGCTGAGGCTGTAGTCAGTGCATGTGTGGCGTTATCATCATCGTCGCACTCACGTATGGCTGAGGATGGTTAAGAAGTACCAACTTTTAGTGGATGACACCACAACACGAAGCACTCGATCACCACTGTGTTGCATATATAAAACTGCTACAGAGACCACATTATGGTACATCTCATTTGCATTCAATAGTGCGATTATGTGTATCCTCCTGGAACAATTTTATTCGCCAAAAAATTGGCAGGTTTTTCATGTGCAGCTAGTTATCTAGATTTCTGGGGTAAATTATAAGATATTTGCTCGAATGGAGTAATTTTATTGGACAACATTTGAAAACCAAATTACATAAAGTTGTAACCTAATTTCTGCATTAACAAGTTTCCAATAAAGGCAGAGTTTCTTTAACGTGATCCAATTTCATGACAGTCATTGTTGATTGATTAGTCACCATCCGCCAATTAATTTCTCGGCCTCTTCATGCTGTAGGATATCGAGTAAGCGATAAAAGGCAATCTTTTTAACTTCTTCCACTCCTTGGATGACTTCTTTCTCGGTCTCATTTTCCAACCGGGCTTCCAAACCTGACAAAATTGCAGCCTTTTTGTTATCTCGAGCACAAATTACGAAGGGGAAACCGAACTTGGTTTTGTATCTGAAATTGGAAAAACGAAGCAAATTGAGACTTTTGTAAGACAAGTTGAACGAGGCAAAGGTTGGATGGAATCGCTCTCTAGCTTGCCCCATCACTAACGAGAGTCAAGTTGGCGATGGGAAGGTGGCAGTGCGGGTTTGCGCTTGGATACCGCAGCTCGAGTCATTCTCATCTTGCAGTATTTTCCTATATGTTAATCTTCGTCTTGTATCTTGACTTACGCTTCGTTAAGCCGGGTCAGATTGGCCTTTTCCTCGGGGGTTAAAGTATTCAGTTCAGCCGCTAATTGTTCCTTGGTCGACTCCGTGGTCAGAAGACCCCGTTCCGCTATGCGACCTGCAAGGTCCGGATGGGAACGAAGAATCCCTTCCTTGCCTGGGTTAAAATAGGAACCGTTTTAATCTAAAAATTATCCTTCTCGTTTTTTGTGCATGTACATATTTCGCATTCTTTCCACTAAATCACAAGTCAGTATGTACACATTTACAAATTTACGGATGGATCAAAAACGTCGTGTCGTGGTGCGTGTGGTCTCGAATATTTCAGATTTTTTCCAAACCTTAAACGTATTCCTTTCCCATCTCTTTGTGAACGTGTCATGTCATGTACGGAGATTGAAGAAGAATAATAATAACGCGTTGTAAAACTTGATTTTTTGTGTTTTTTAACTCTAACAGCCTCACACAATTGAATGATGAATTTGCTATTGTACGTCCTATTTATTTTTCTAAACCTTTCTAGACTTTTACTTATTTTTTGCCATAATTGTCGTCCAGTCATAAAACTAGCTACCAAATCCGAGAAACAGCATCATCAGCAGCACTATTCTGCATGCATGACATACGAAAGTAAAAGTTTGCACGGAAGTTCACTTGTGTATATTCATCACGACTTTGTTGATTTGTTGTTTGGATGAGTTCCACTTAATTGAATGCTTCCCGTTGTCAACTACTCGCTTCGGCGTTTCCCGTCCCCCAATTCTGCCCCTAATTTTTATTGCCCCCACAAAAAAGTTTACAAGTTGCTCACTCAGAAACAAAGTCAGCTCAACCCAACTGGATAAAGAGTTGAATGGAGAATGACGAAGGAGCAGATTTATTAGGGACACTGACAAATGCAAAATATTAGTAAAAATGGTTTACCAAGTTTCGGAAGAGTGTCGATAAAGTCGCAGAATGTTTTGTGAAGCTGTTTCACGCCATGAAATGGACGTTGTGACCAAATGGCTGCGGCGAAGAGGGAACAGTGTTCCACGACGTTGCCGAAAGTGGAGATAAAGTCTTCGTACTCCATCTCGTTCACTTGGTTGATGGAAAGGGGACTCATTTTTTCGAGATGGTTTTTAATTGTGTGAGAAACTATTACAAAAATCGAGTTGTTGAAAAGAGAGCAGTGATAATTGCACGTTGTGAGTACGAGAAGATGAACAAGCACATGACAACTGCTAATCGAAGCTATGAAATCACTTGTAACCAGTTCATGCAGTGGTGGTTGATCAATACATATAACACACATTACCAATGGTAATTTACCATTAAGTATTAATACATATGGTCGTGGTCAAGGTCGAAATTTAAGAAAATGTGTACGCAAACTTGTGCTGTATGTGTTGATGTGATGTGTTGTGGTGATGCATGAACAGATCAACATCTTGTTATCATTGTCCTGTTATTGTAAATAGGTTGGTTATACTGATCTCTCCACATTAATAAAAAATACTTTATGTAACATTGAATAATATGTTATGCTTGTAATTATTATTCGGAAACTTAAGCCAAATTTATAGGACAAACTGGATATAAAAATTCAGAAAATAATATTCCGAACTCTGACACTGTGTGATATTGCTGCATAAATGAAGAAGTCGATGATAAATACAGTCTCACAAATCTCGTGTGTAACAGGACGATACAGATTTAAGGCTGGTGACTTGCATAGAGGGAGATTTGCTAGTTTCTCTTATTCCCTCTCTCTCTCCATTGCAATAATAATGACACGGAAAAGTTTGAGAAGATTGTCATATACCTGTCACCATAATGGTTTTACTGCTCCCGAAAGATACATGCCAAAAAGATGAGATGATAATATTTCTCCCGTAAAGTAGCCATGCATCCAGCTTTCTCGCACTTCACGTCACTCGCTCTCCTCTTCCGGATTCACGTCCTCACAGCCGCACCACCAGCAAAAGTCCGTCCTGTGGATGATCCCCCCACTTCTCCCTCCGCATAATTTTCCACTGGATTATCCCTATTATTATAATGTTGCGAGGAAGAAGGGGACATTACAGAGTCCACTTTCTTCCCACCACTTCATAATTTTGAGACGACAGCAATCCTGGCAGTTCAAACCTATAATTGTCATTCATTTCACAGCCCAAGCCAACCAGTCGGCCGACCTCTCTTCCTCTGCTTAAGGAGCGTCTTATCTTATTATTCACCATGAATTTTATCCAGCTTATCCTTCGAGAAGAGGAGAAAAGTTGTATTTCTCCACATTTCTTGCCTTCGCGAAAGAAATAACCGTTTCCATTCGGAGAGAAAGCTGCTGACTTGAGAGCGTCATGAACCAACCAGATTTCTTTCTGGCATTCACTTTCCACTCATAAAATTAAATGAGTAATGAAAACCAATTGTTTTCGTCATGTTTTTATTGGATGCACGCAATTTAGAATCCAGTTAGTTTGTGGTTTTGCATTAATGTGACAAGTGGACCGAGTATAAGTAAGGAGGATGCCTGTGAGCCGCTAATTTTTACAGGGGCAATCACAATAATTATAATTAACTCGGGTCCCTCAGCCCCTCTAATTTCTTTATTACACTTCTCCTCCCTCCTCCTCGCCGTCTAACTCTCTCCTCCGTCGGCCCAAAAGTGACAGCACAAGGCTGGACAGAAGTTGATTCCAAGCCAAACAACTCAATAAGAAGAAATTCACTTTGTTTCAGCAGTCAAATGCAATGCAATTAAAGCCCGTTATTCAGCACGAGTCAAACTAACTTTTCATTTTAAAAGTCAAAAGTCACTCTTGTCTTGGTATCACTTTCAAAACCGACACGACGACCGACCCAAATTTCATATTTCTTCGTGAGGCTTCATACTCCTCATTTTTATGCTTTTGAAGAGATAACCTGTCAAATCTGTCCATCTGGCTGGAGCCGGATTGTGACGGAATCGTAGTAGCAAGGAAGTAGTGGGACGACGACGAGTGAATATATTTCGTCCAACATATGCCCACTTTCAATCAAGCGAACAATAATAAATCAAGCCAAGTATGACTACTGACTGATAATGAGGGAGCTTGTCCCTATGAAAAGTATAACGGGCACGGGCCTTTAGTTTTAAGGCTCATGGTCCATTAGCACCAGAAAAGGCACCACTACCTTCCTATCTATATGACTTTTCACTGTTTCTTCGTACACATTTCAGGCAAAATCTTGGTAATCATAAATTACATCTCTCTCTCCCCGTCGTCACCTTGTCATCTCAATCTGAGGACACTGATTTTAATCCTGCTGGACTTTGCTGACCAGAAGCAAAACATTAACCTTAAGACGGTGCATATTTAGAAAGTTGGATTTGTGACTTTATTTTTCATATGCAAATTACATACGTATTATGCAACATTTGTGCATTTATTTATTTAGTCGTGTAACGTCCATTGCAAATCTAGCTGATCGTTTCAACTTAATTTCTGGCCGCACAATAAGTAATTATTGTTATTATTATCGCAGCAGAACGAGTCCTCGTGCTGCGAGTGGACTTGATCCCCAGCAAGCAAAAGTGACGGTTTGTTCCAGTGGTTGGGAGAAAATGTGTCCCCATCGTCTCATTATTCGTTTCTCTCGGTGGATAGGAAGGAGATTAACTCGTTGTGCGGATAATTGGGAGGGTGACAGATCCATATTTCACCCGATGGAGGAAATAAATACCACCAGCCAGCCAGCTATCAGCAGTGATTGTTGTGAATCATGCTATTTACGTACAATGCCCCACCCCACAACGGCCTGTCTCTCTTTTTTATCCATTATTCTTCTCCTCGGCTGACAAGAGGATCGATTTGGAAAGTCGTGCCATGAGATGTATTTGCATTGAAGGCCAAAAACTGTTACATCGCCCATCCATCCATTCGTATCATTTAACCAAATATTCGTATCTATCCCAAAATCAAAGTCAAGAGTCAACTTCCGTCTTCCTCTTCCTCAGCTTATTTGACTCCTTGCTGGTTATCGCGACAGGAAAAACGTCTTAACAGGATTGTTTGAAGGATTCGTGGTTGGTGGTTGCGTGTGGTGAAGCGGTTTGGCATGTGCCCTTTATTCATTTCATTTCTCGTGTCGATTTAAGCGATATGCTCAAGATCTGTGAGACGACTTAACCGCAGAGAAGGTAAAACTGGGTCGTACTTATTTCCTAATTGGGGCCGTCCATAAGAAGCGTTTCATATTTTTGACTGGATTTAACTCGCCACATGCTGGTGATTCAGTTCTTACTCGGGAAATCCACCTCAAATTGGTCACGTTCTTCACAAATGATCCTTATAAAGTGTTGACAAGCTCAAGTTGTTGGAATGGAGAGATAAGAAAAGGATAGAGAATTCTGAAGAAATTGGGATCAATCGTACTCCCAGAAATTCGAAATCACCGAGATGATAGCAATATCTCTACAATTTCTGCAAAATTGAGACGCTCTTCTCAATGTCTCAGTTTTGGAATAGTGGTTTCTTGTGAAATTTGATAATGCTGTTGACCATCTGTTTAAAATGCAGCATCCTGATTTCATGATTTGATACTCATGTTATCTACTTGCCTCCGTTTCTTGTTGGGTTTAGGTTTAAGTGAGTCCTGAACTTTTTATTTATAGTTTTCCTAGAAAAACAAACAATTCTGTGTCTTGTGCCATACATCAAGACCAACTGTTTCAGTACACAGGATTGTTTGATGACAAAACGAAGAATGGCTGAGAATGAATGAACGACTTTGTAGGAAGAATGTCATGAAAATTGAATACGGTGCTATACATCTATTCCAGTTCAGACTCGAGGTATCTGAGACTGGAAGAAAATTATTATTTGGATTGATTTACGGATTTATTACATCATAAAATCCCGGATTTACCCACATTTTAGTACTCCTCAGCTCCACTTTGGGCTCAGAGAGATGCTAAATCAAAACGTTTTTTCCTTCATTTCCGCAAGTCAGGAGAGGACGAGGAAATGTTCAACTTTCTCTTTAATGCGTAAAAAGTAGTGACTTTCTCCGCACTGCCAAGTCCCCTCGTTTTCCATTAACGCCGTCACATCACATCAGAATGAGTGATAGTTTAGCAAAGCTCCTCCTCCATTTTAAATTAATTTGCATATTTACATCCGTTCCGCCTGCGACTCATACGCACATGTATCTGCAAATGACCCATTAATGTATCCACACGAGAGCGTATGTAATCCCACCACAAATTTCCACCAGCAACCCAATTAATTACACGCATTGTATACTTTTATTGAAGAACAAATAAAGCAACACCTCCATTTCTTTATTCACAGCCATGATTACTTTATGCATTTATAATCCGAAACAATCACCACCACCATCATGCACCAAGTCCGAGCACCCACACTTTATTAAGGTGTCATATAATAAGTAATAAGGCACTCATTTACTTATGGCACTGCTCACACTATTACTCGCCTAATAACTAAAGCTGAAACGAGTCTTGTCGCTTATTCCCATCATCATCATTGTCTTAACGGCACCACCATCTGAATTGAAATCACACAAATATCATGAATCTAACCACAACCAATAAAAATAAAATATATACAACTTTATTTACTTCTCAATTGCACATTATTAACAAAGTTTATCATCGCCCAGTGCGTATAAGCATTTAACTCTGCGGCATAGTCGCCTTCATATTAGTTAGTATAAGACTTGCTATATATGAGGTTGAGCCAAGTCTTATGAGGGGACTTGTACGGTCACTGCTGGGTTAATTTAGCCAATAAAAGTAAAGCCATAGCAGAGGTGAATGCGATTGATTGTAAATTGCTCATAAATCTGCTAGCTTGCCCTGATTCGTTCCTATTGCCTCGGATGCGTTGGTGCACTAACTGTACAAGGTGGTGGTTCGTTTAGAAGTTGTAAATCTATTAGCACTCTTCTTCTTCAACGCTTTAAAGTTTGAGTTCGGGTACAGTCTGTGCATCCTAGTGAGCGAGTTGACTTTTCCTGCTCGCCACTTACCAGTAATGTAAATGATTTTTGTCACCAAAACTTCTAATTTGCAGCTAATACAAAATGGATTGATTTCGTTTTGGTGGCAATAAATTCCTGAGTTTGTGCTTTACAATTTCCATTGGGCAAAAATTCCATAATAAATCTCAAAGAAAAGTATTGGACTGAAACATGTAAGTTATCATGTTTTCAGTCCAATACTTTTCGTTGAGATTTATTATGGAATTTTTGCCCAATGGAAATTGTAAAGCACAAACTCAGGAATTTATTGCCACCAAAACGAAATCAATCCATTTTGTATTAGCTGCAAATTAGAAGTTTTAGTCGGGATTGTTCTCCCTTTCTGGTTCGCGATGCCCCGTTTGGAGTTTGGGAACGGTCACTCTCAAAATCCAAAGCAACTTTTTACATGCAACTGCCTGCCTTGTTTACATGAAAATCAGCTGCTCTCTTCGCCCCGCCCCCCTCCATAGAAAAAAATCTCTCGGTACACAAGGAGACGCAACCGTCGTCTCTGTCTTTTAGTTATGAGATTTTTTAAACGTATATGCATTCTTAATGTCATCATCATCATCCTCCTATCATCATGCCATGCTAAATACCCTCATTACGCTTTATTGTGGGGGCGGACCAACCCAGAAATGGAGGAAATTTATGCTTTATGCAATAAATAAAATCCAGGTTAAGTGCGTTAAAGCCAAATTTTACTCTTTGTGAGCCTGGTGGGTGGGTGGATGGGTGGGTAGACTCATTTTTTCCCAGTCGCATCCGTTATGTTTTGCTATATTCGGGCAAGATGAAGATAAAGATGACGACGTAGAAGGAACAAACTAGTTTGATTTTATAGTCGTTTCGTAAGTTGACCGACCAACCAACCCTGTTCCTGCTTTGGACGAGGAAGAATAGGTAATGATGATGAAAAGGTGGAGTGTAGAATGGAGAAAACAAGATGGTTGTTACATATTTAGGTTGGCCATGTGTGAGATTCGGTGCCAAGAAGATGGCAAAAATATTGTCAAGAAACTAATTTAACGAGAAAAACAGGTTGAACTTTCTCCAATTTCGAAATGATTAAATCAATGTATTTATACAACAAAATTAGATACGTTATCCTGTAAAATTTCAAGTTCAACAAGTTTGAGTATACTTATTCAGCACTATAAGTCCACTTCCCTGCTTTTTCATCATTCTAATCTAAATAATTGTTTACCGATGAAGATGAAATCCAGGGAGAAGAGAGGACACTCCAGATCGTGAGATTTTAGCAGACCCAAGTTTTCCACTATTGGAACGAGTGCAACAATGTTGCATCTCTCTCCATCCGCTGCATGTTCTCCTGTGAACAAACTAAAGTACTAATGAAGGAGGTAATTGGCCCAAATAAATCTGGATTTATTGGTTGTGACGAAATGGACGTCGGCACGGCTTATGTGCTTGAGAACCTGGCTGCAGAGAGGTTGGGTTGTAAAGTGCCAAATTGCCTATAAACTGCCCTTCACTCGTCACAACAGAGCCTCGCCTTTTGTCCCCACAGCCCTCTGCTTACACTTGCAATTAGTACTCCGCCTGGGCTCTTGCTTGGACAGAGACGAGATCTGCTCTTTGTCCTTCCAACTTGAACTTGGTACTTGAAATCCGTTTATGATGTCCAATCCAAGCCCGTCATTAGCCTGATAATCTCGATTCTGCACTACATTCCAATTTTTTAGACAACATTTCAGCCTATTACGCTAACATTTTAGTCGCCATATTTTCTACCCTATTGGAATTTCGCTCCAAGTATTCGATATCATTTTTCAATAAAAACTTTGTCAAACTTTTAGTAACGGAATTTTTGGTAATTTCTTTCCACTCATATATTTCATATTAAGTTAAGCAACTTTTTATCTTTCAAAAATAAGACGAATTGGTCATAAAGTTGGACTAGTCGTTGGCACAAGGCATCTCTGGCTATCTGAACGGAACGACTTTTAAATATTATCGTTATATATCTCACATGTCACTCTTTGTTTGTTACGAGATAATGCATGCATGCCAAACTCCTTCCATTATTTATTACACACTCACACACACACTCCTCTCAGCATTACATAACATTCCCCCCTGTCCACCAAAGCAGTGTGGGGACGACAAAAAATGCATAAACGGCTGGATTGGGCAGACCACAAAAATCTGTACAAAATGCTGTTCTTGGTTGGCTTCAAAATGAAGACATTTCACTTCAAAAGGCGATGATGAACATGTCAAATTCTTCAAAATAGAGACATTCACAACAGAGCAGAGCCAAGTCCCATTTCCATTTCGAGAGCTATCAATTACACGTGGAGACCTATTAGATGCACAATATATCTTGACTGATGTGGATGTAAGCCTCAAAGCCATAATGGGATTATTGCCCTGTTTTTGTTCTCAGATATGCATAGATGGATACATGGATGGATGGATGGGCGAGGATTGTGTTGGATCGCATTATGCGAGGGACTTGGACGAGAAGAGCAATTAAAGTCATAAACGAACCAGTTTTCGTTCGAAATTTTAAAATTCTCTTTCTGTCCCTTCGCCTCTCCCTGTATAATAAATACTGTGTAACACTCACTCATCCACATGCATGCATCAAGAATGAAATGGTCTATAAGGCTGCACCAAAGGTCCCGATTATTATTGCCTCTTAACAAAATTCATTTCATTTTATTGCGTTTAAAGTCACGTTCTTGTAGGAGCAGCAGAGAATAATGGGCGCATCGCATTATCGTCAGCTTTGTCTATCCTCTTATCCACCACCACCACGACTGGACTCTAATATAGATATATGCTCACTATTCTTCTCTGGCTTCTGAAAAAGTTTCAAATATTTCGCACCTAAAATGTTTCACTTAAATGTGTTTTGGTTTATTGTACACCCGCAATAAAATCAACTTAAATCGATGTCACAGATAAGAATGGATGTGGATGAAGAGGTTGAGTGAGCTGTGCCCTTCTCGTCCTCCGTTTGCTCCCCTGGTGCAGCAGGTCTCATTCCTATTCTGCTTCTCAATAATAATAATATTATTATTATTATTATCTGCACATCCTACTCATTCGAAAGTAAGAAACTTGCTGCACAGCGATGGCCTCAGTATGCACAAAAAAATGAAATAAATCGTGATAAGATTGCATGGCGAATCTGGTCAGATCTCGAAATTGCCACAGTAGCGGATATGATTGCAACGTGACTAAAATTTCATAATTTTAAATGACGGGTTTCGAAATGAAATAGATCAAAAACATGTTTTCTTGTTGGTGAGGAGCCTTAAACAAAAACCGGATTGTCCAGTGCATCTCGTATTCATTTGCCCATCGAAGCTATTGTTGCCTCCTGACTGGGGCTCTTCTTTTGGTCGAAAGTCAGGAAAACATTGGAGGATTGTTGTCAAAGCAAAAAGCGCCGCCGCCGCGCCGACTTGACTTTCTGACTTCTGAGAGAGAGAGAGAGAACAGAACAGAACAACTCACTACTTAAGTTTTATTGCCCGATAATTTCCATCCCAATTGAATCCGGGACAAGGAGAGTGAGTGAGTCGAGTATTCCTCATTTTATTGGCCTTTCCTTATAAGTTGTAAAATCACATTCATATAATATTCAACCAAACCAAGAGTCGAGCTTAAGCCGAGGTCCTTTTCAATCCCCAGGTTTGTCTTCCTTTGGCCAGAAATGTAGGAAGAACAAGTCCAAAATCCAACTGTCACTTATTCGGACAAAGTCGAGAGAAATTTTTCAAAAATTTTCGAAAAACTTTAGTTCCGAGCATGTTTTAGTTTTTTGAAAGGCGATTTGATCCATGTTGTGATTAAGAAGCGCAGTTGGGGATGGAGTGAAAAGCTATTATTTGAGCGAGATTTGGTGATGACGGGGTACAAATGGTGTCCCGGTGGTTTTTTGGTCATAACACGACCGAAGGAGTCATCAATCCCTTTTCATACAATGGAGGATGACATGACGGACTACATGGAACCGAGCACTTGTTTGTCTTTCTTGTGTAATAATGTCGTAATTATGGGCTTTTTGTGAGAACTTGGCACACTCACTAATTTACATTAGCACACATTAGCGAGTGTATACTCAGAAAGCCTTAAAATGGAGAAAGTAAAACACGATTCAAAAATCACGACACAATTTCACCAGGCCTTCAGCTTAACTAATGCGAATTATTGGTTTTTGCATTTCTGAAAATAAATGATAAAATTACACACAATTTGCCAAAAAATTGATCTATTGCAATTTTCTGGTGCAATTAAAATTGAGATGTACATAGATACCGCTGTGGATGAGAATCGTATTAAAAACCGTTGTCGTCATCACCCTGATTTTACATACATCGCAATCATAACGTAGCACGATATTTTAGTATATAATTTTTGAACTGTCTCATCTCATCTTTTCCGTCGAGAGAAGGGAGAACAATGACGAGCAGTGTTTCCCTCAACTTTATTGCTTCACCCAAAATAAATAAGCAAACACACCCAAGGAAAGGCACCAACCTTTCCTTTCTCCCTTTGCTGCATATAAATAAGCGAATGGGTGTCGTACCGTATCAGAGAGGTCCGTGTCCTATGAGCAATTGACTCTTCAGACGAAATTGGTAATTGCTGTAAATCTCTTAATACCGAAACGAATGGAGGAGACGACTTAGGGTTTTATTTACCCAAAACAATTCATCTCTCGTCGTCGTCTCCTTTGCAGGATGGTCATTCCTTTTGTGTCCCTTACCTTACCAGTTCCCGTCAACACGCTACTTATCGACGGTGTGCTGGGTGGGTGCCTTCACACTTTGCTGTGAGAAGTGGCATCTCCCTTGTGAGGAGGACCAGACAGACTTTCGTCCGCGTGGATACACCCCCACCCGAATTTTGTGTTTATTACAGAGGTCTGAACCCCGAAACGTTAATGTTCAATTGGTGCTGCTGTGATGAACCCAAACAAGAAACCTCATCTCGGATTGGTGCATTCTTAATATTATTGTCATTGTCTTGTTCTTCTCCTTCTCTTCTTGCTGACCGTCTCGTCATAAAGTTGTAAAGGGAAAAGTATTAGTTTTGGACAACTTCGTCAACCCCAAATAATTTTATTGGTGTACTATTTATGACGGAGATGCAACAACATTGAGTCAGGTTAGGATTTTATTTTGTCATTTTATTGCACTCGTGTTGTAATCCTGTCAACGGCCAATTCACATTTATTGAGCAGGGATTATTGATCAAAACGGAAGTTTAAACTAATTTCCAAAATTTTTATTGTTGTCCAGCCATAAACCTGAGAGCCAAGGATAAGCAATAACACGGCCTGATACGGAGCACAGCGTATACATACATAGTTTCTGGGGAAAGGTAGATACATAAATGACTATACGAACCATGCAACAGAGCTACTAAGCACCTAATAAAAGCCCTTTTGTCATCCTGATCATGAACATAATTACATTGTAAATTACTGCATCCCTAAATAAATAAATCAATGATTTTTCCCAGTTGTAAACTCCAAATCTTTGACATCGTTGTGAATCTCAGTGCAAGTCGATGGGTGCATCCTTCCCAATCATGTAATGCATGTGCAATAGGGTACTAATGCTCCACTAATCATGAAGATAGTTCTGGTGACAGTGGGAAGAAAGAAGTGTCGTTATTTATTCATTTATGTATTTATTATTGGGTGACGTCCACATCCTCCCAGAAGTGGACAAGATCATTTCATGGGAAAATTGGGCGACACCAGATTCCGTGGATGACTTTACAATTCTTGGGAAATGTCTTAATTTTTGCACTCATCGTTATCATCAAGGAGACGAAGTGAAAAGAAATGAGTTTGCTTTCTACAGATTAATATGTTTTCTTCTTATTGTGTTGGCAATCACAGAGTTTGAAACTTATCCACGAGAACAATTAATGTCCACTTTTTGGTCTAATTATGTGGTCATTAAGAGGAGAACCATTACCACATAGTTTTGATACATAGTTTTAAGGTTACTTGGACTTTCGTGACCCTTGGCCTCCTCCTCTTTAGGCGGACCATTTCCATTTTATAACTCATAATTACACTTAATCACTCTCACCTCCTCCACCTGCATAAGACGCTAAGGTAAGCGAGCAAATCGTGTCAAATCTACACACCACGAACGAACGAACGACCACCAGACCAGCGCTTTTTTGGGAATGGCCAATAAAACGACGCATACATAATTCAATTCATAATTTTCCCAGCTAATACTTTTTGGCTCACTTTGTGCCCAGGAGAATGAAAGTATTCGCTGCATGGTAACGCTCCCAGGCAGGTTTAAAAGTTAGCCCATTCGTGACGTGAGGTTGATCCCACGTCCTAATGCTCCGATTGAACACCGATTGTACAAATGATTACACAACGCATAAAACAAGGCAAATAATGCTCTTGCCTTCCCCAAGCAGTGGTTCGTTCGTGTGGATTCTCTAAATATCTATGATTGCACTGCTCACGTCGCACTGCACTGACCAAATTGTTGTATTTTGTCCCTGCTAATTCTTTAGATTGGATCGACGTATCTATCCATCCAACCGTTGGCTTGATCCAGCACTCGCCGTCACATATTCCATGCATTGTTGTGAGAATAATACGAAATGGAGTGGTTCTGGGCTTAAGCAGATTACCACACGACGATGGCAATTGATTCGGCCTCGTTTGATGTGCGTGTGTGCAAGATAAGAAGGGTTCTTGTTTCGTGGATAATATGGTTGGATTGGATGGATGTCGATGTCGATAGAGTGCTCCTGCTACGTATTTACATATTACCTCAGGAGCCATTTGTGCATTTTTCTTCCAAACTTGCAGACTATTTACGAGTAGTAGTCGAAAGCTTATTGATAACTTTTCATGCCTGACACGTAACATTCCCTTCACATCCCAGGCCAAACTCTGCAATTTACAACAGAGCTTCCAAAAATATCTAATGACTGCATGTTTCATTTTTTTTCATACGGCATGAAGTGAAAAATGGAGCTAGAAACCAGTTGGACTTGACTCGACGAGAGAGTCGGCGTCATTGGTCAAGAGATCAGATTAGGTGGCGTAGTGTTGCATGCAAATTGCACATTTACAAAAAGAGCTATAGGCTTATTAGTCACGAACCAAACCAATCAATTTGCATTTTTAGTCGGTCGTGATTTCTGAGGGGATGAGATGGATGGTAACGAGACGAGGCATTCTTCTCGCCAAAGTACTAACTTTTTGGGCATAATTACATATTGTTTGTACATAATGGACATCACATCACACTTTTATGTAGGCAATGCTCCCACCGTAATTAGCCGTCGGTGGTGGTGCCAGCTCCAGGTTCATAACTAACACTTGGTTGTGGTGCGATTGTGAGACTCATTAAGGAAATTCTATTCGAATGAAATTTCACAAGTTTGAGGAGTAGTGCGCACAATTAGTCGATGTAGTTTGGCTCAGAATCTTCCTTTGTTCTGAAATAGCACGTTTTCCTCTTCTTTAATAGCTTCAGGGGAAGAATGAGACGTTGTTGTGGATCTTTTGCTTATTTTAATTACACCACGACATACATAATACGTAATGGTTTCGAGATAATGAAGCAATCATCTCCTGGATATACGTACAAATAATGAGGCAATAATGCCATTCACTTTGCACAAGTAAATCCTCACTCGAGAAATCAAAGAATCCGATTCGTTGATGGACAATACCGAAGTATAGTTTATGTCCGTGTACACATGTACATATTTAGTACATTATTTGTACAAATAGTTCTGTATATGTACCACATCGTCCAGGTGGTGGTGGTCGTGTTTTTCTTTGTATTTGTTGTGATGTAATAACTAAATGAATTTCTCTTCAAATAAAATAAATGCTGACATTGAATTCATCCTATTAATCTGTGTAATAATTTATTGACACGTTATAAATTCCAGTTTTATGACTCTTTCGAAATAAATTCATAAACGCGTATGCGATGAGCAAATTAAACCGTAGGCACAGATTTAATGCTTGGCGATATTTTGAACGGACAAGTTCAAGTTCATTATTACTTGCACTGCTCGAGCTGTAATAATAATAATAATTACCGTTTTGTTTAAGTAAAATGCATACAAAAATATGTAGCAGTTCCATTTTTAGAAGTTTCCACTTTTAAAAGTTTCTTTAGATTGGTGTGAATCACGTCTCGAGGGCCAATTACTTTAGTGTATGTACAAATTCGAATATTACGACATGTGCATCCCCATAATTTTTAACCCTAAAAATAAAATGTGTTACTTTTGCTCAATAAGCATGAAATAAATAAGGAAATTCCACACGTTGCATATCTACATCTCGAATGAATATATATTTAACTACATATTTATCATCGATGGGTCATCATTTCTCAATTATTTTATAGAAACGCGTGCTAAAGTTGTAACACAAAAATAGAATTATGTTCAAATCACGAAATTTCATGCATAACAAATCACAAATTTTCTAAATAAAGGAATTCCATCCTGGTTTTGAAATCGTCACTTCGATTGACGGGGTTACTTGCGAAAACCTAAATCTTTCACTCTTAGACACCTCCATTCATTCATTATTATCACCAGAAAACAGTGGGACTTGCACCTACACAAGTGAACAAATCTTATTATATCAGATCGTTAGTGTCGAACAAATTGAGTCAATTTAAATTTTTTGGGGGGAAGGAAGGATTGCGAGCAAACCAGTCGGGTGCTGTTCTTCTGTGTGCATGTATAAACTTGCATTTGTTTATGATTATTGCAGGGCCTATAAAATTCAGTTGTATACTCTTACACATACACATTCGTACGTACACAAACCGCACCTACTCCGGCTTCCCTCCACACGCAGGAGCCCTTATTTGCTCAGCCAGAACCATTTCCATACGCCTCACTTTATGTACTTATTGCAATAATAAAGTTAAATTGTCAATTAGCATCATCATAATCATCGCCATTTATATATTTACCAGCCAAAAAGTCTCTGGTTAATCTCGGGATGCATACATAGTATCGCTCTTGGCGTGTGCCATTATTATTACGCCATTATTTAGGAGTATTAAATAGATTCACCCATGATCTAATGATCCAAATGTCAATAAAATAACTGGCTGCGTTTTTAATTAGGAAGCGTTGACTTAATTTTAGAGTTATCATCGCTAATTATTGTAAATACGTGGTTATGTGTTACGGAAAAAGTTTATAATTACGTAGTAAATTGATCTGACTGATGCTGCCAAAATTGCTAAGTAAATTGCGGAACGTTGAGAAGATGATGATCACGCTCCCATGAGATCGTTGTTGTTGTGTTGTCACATAATCTCATTTCTGACAATCTGACGGATTCCCCCAAAGCTTAAAAATTACAGCCTTCTCAGTCTCGTGGATGGATCGATAAGCATAAAAAAGAAAGAGAGTGCAACATTGTACTTTTTTTATTACGTGTGCAATCTGCACAAACAAATCTATCCTGGATACCATAATATCCCACATTTTAATATCCCTACTTCCGTAATTGGCACAACTTTGAAAAATAATTCCCAAAATAATATAAAGCTCGTAATGGGTGTAAATTTCACAAGGTTTTATTAATTACGAATAAAACACTAATTACACTTTACCATTATGATTATTGCCACCTTTATAACGCGATCCCCATCCGATAAGTGGATGTACGACTTGGCTGCCAAAGCAATTATAAAGATAAGGCCAACGCAGGGAGAAAGATGTGCAAGACATAATAACACTTTTCCAATTAGCTCTAATTCTTGTGTTTTGCCAACCAATTAAGACATTGTTAATATTCATATTGTTGGGAATAAGTAGAAAAAGGTTTTGATAAATAAAAACTTTATATTTATTTAAAATCATCATCTCCCCACGAAACGAGGTGTCCATAAAGAGGATAATTTTTTTTGCGAAATGCACGCTCGCAGAACAGCAACGAAGCGGAACTCTTCTCAAGGCTACGCGAAATGAGGGAAAGTGCACGAGGAAAATGCGAGGAGTTAAGAGAAGCGGTTTTGCCGACGACGAAGGGCGGATTTTCCCCAGGGGGTTCAACGATTGAGCTCATAATAGGAGGGTTTAGGTGGAGTTTGGCCGTAGTCACGCCTATCCACGGCTCTTGGCAACTATAATCCAACTGCTCCTCGGCTAAATTGTACGTGCACCCCTCTTGTCCTTATCTCACGTAGCGCTCCTGCTCCTGCTGCTGGGCTCACATATCATATTTTATTCTATTTTATGGCGCTTCGCAGTACTGCGCGATGATGTGTGTGGTGTATGCATGATGGTCATCAGCGTCATGATCACCTCACGTAATAATACAGATATTCATGTGCAATGGATGCTTTGCTTTGCTTGGTGTGGGTAATTGTTGGCAGAATTGGTCTCATTTTGCGTAGTGTGTTTCATTATTAAAGGCGTCCGTTCCCAGTCGAAGCAGCATTTGTGGTCTCTTCATTGGAGCGAGCAGTGTGCGAGCGGAGAAAGTTGAGGAAAGCCTTATAACTCCCCAAAGTTCCATCACTCTGGTGAAAACTCGTCCCAATCTCCCACTTTGTCCGGATAAAAGGTTTTTACAGCTGGCTAAAAGGATTTTAGGACATTTTCACAGATAGGAAGGAGGAGGAGGTGACCCTGCCCAGGTTGCTGCTTTCGAGAGCAACAGGACTCTGGGAGTGTTAAGGGATAGAGGAGAAGAAGGGTCCTTTGATAACTGGCATGTAAGAGGGTTGGAGGACGACACCGAAGCAGTGACTGTGTATCTGGATGGATATCTGTATCATCCCATGGTCGGTCCACTTTAAAGGATTACTAGCACCACTCTGATTCCGTTCGCTGATTCTTCTCATGCTGCTGCCGGAATACAATGAGTTCATCCACAGATAAGACTGCGAGTCGCTCAGGTTCAAGCCACAGTCTGCCTTTGATCGTTACACCAGTAACACTCGCAGCAAAGTAGTGTTGAGGAAATAATATCACAATTATTATTCCTCCTCGTCACCACTGAACTTAAGTACCGACATTCAGCCCAGATTCTCAAGCAGCAGCAGTACGGACAAAATTATTCCATAGTCAAGCAGTAATTACGTTCCGCAGTTTTTGTGAGTTTGTGATTTAATTGCAAAGTGATTTAAGTTGGTGTTTCTCATCCGAATTGCCCCTGCTCGCACCTAATTTCTTGGGAAATATACTATTAATTTGGGGAGAACGGATAAAGAAAGTTGACCTGTGGCCTGGTTTCTTGTCCAACGTGTGTTATGACCTTGCCTGTGCCTAGAACTCATCCAGATCACAATATGGTGTCCTCTTATAACCCCTCAACATTCGCAATGTTTGCCGGAACTGGTCGCGGTCCATACCACCCCCACCACCACCACTCTCCTCCAGGCGCTCAGAGTGGTTACTTTGCCCCCGCCACGGCTGCCGCGTACACTGCGTATGGTCACCCCCACCACCAAGCTTCCAACCCAAGCACGACGTCCCCCTTGGCCGGAATGGGGCTCAGTTTCGGCCACGTCCCTTCCACTCAGTTTTCCCCACCGGGAGCGGATTGCAGCCATCCTGGGGGTGGGCCAGCCGTGAATGGTTATCCACACCCCCACCAGTTCAATTCCAGTGCCGTGATGGCTAGCGACTCGTGGGCCCATCAGAGCTACAATAGTGCCTGTCTCGCTAGGGGTGCGGCTGCTGCGTCCTTTGGCTACGACGAGTGGGGGAGTCACCATCACGTGGGGATGGTAAATCCACACACTGGTCACACCCACCCCCACCACCATCCGTCCTTCTACCACCATGCACAACCCTCCCCACCCTCCTCAACCCCGTCCCCACATAATGCCCAAGGGCACCTCAGCATTAGTGCCGTCACCTCGAACAATAATGTCAGCACGACGCCTCAATCTCCAAATAATAATAACTATCCCAACAACAACAACAACGTCTCGTCGAATGGGAGTCCATCATTCAAAACGGAGTTTGGGCCGTGTTCGGGAGGAAATCAGGTGAGTTTGGGAAAATAAGTATAACTTTCTCCCCGAAAAGAGAGACAACTTTGCTTATGACCACATACCACAAATAATCAGACCACATCTTTCACCGTCTGTCCATCCCTAATCCGTGGGGAGCAGATGAGCAAAACTCTCTCTCACTCAACTATTGCGTCTTCTCGACTTGTTTGTTTCGATCGTGATTTCTCTCTCTTTTGTGGTTTCGGCCTTTGCCATCTCCCGATATTTCACACCACATTCTACTTTCCACCCTTGCTTGGGCTGGGAAAAAGTAATTTATTGAGGCGCTCTCTCACTTCTGCTGCATTGGGAGACCACACCAAATTCTACTTTCCTCTCTCTCTGATTTTCATTACAAAAGAGATTTATCATGCCATCCAATTCTCCACGATTTATGTTTTTTCCTCCTTCCCAACTTTCTCTGACGTGACGTTTCTCTTCTGTTGATGCAGGAACCTCAACTGCAGCAAGACCTGTCCTCAACGCAGGGCGGCGGCGGTGGTGGCGTGGCTGTCAACCCCACCAACACACCCCACTCACCCGATTCCGGGATGGCAATTTCCGACGGCGTGTCCTCCTCTGGCTCACCCGCCACTGCGAATAACGGCGGGTTGTATGGAACCGGTGGGGGTGGGGGTCATGGGGGTGGTGGACCGGTGCAGTGTTTGGGAGGTCCGGCTTCTTCCGGAGCGGGGTCGTCGGCCTCAATGTCCTCCTCGGCCTCGTCCACGGGGGAACTTCACCTCAATCCGCACCAGCAAGGATCTCATCAATACAATCTCACCCACGTGGCGGCGCAACACCACACCCACATGTCCAGTCCTCTCCTCAACGTGCGACCCACGCAGGCCAGGAGTCCGTACGAGTGGATGAAAAAACCAGCCTACTCATCCGTCCCCACGTCCTCCTCATCTTCCTCCAACAACGGTAAGTTCGAATTATGTAAGTACACGGAAAGTCTTTTTACTTCATTCCAAAACAAGTCCTCCCTCCTGCAAAATTATTGGCGCAACAACGGGCGATTCATATTTTCACAGATTTATCCCCCTTTACAAATTCCACGCTGAATTAAACCAACATTGTGAAACGTTGCTCTAGTACAAACAGATATTTGAGGAATTACGTACAAAATAGTTTATCTCATCATCCTCATCATCATCCTTTGTAGGCAAATATTGCACGGCATTACATCACGTAACAAATATTGTTTAATTCAGAAAAATTGGAGCTTTAGCCATCCCGAGTTGATTGTTAGTGGTGGTGGTGGATGGGATATGAGTGGTGGATAAGCTCCGTTGGATGAGGATAATTCAGCTTAACCTTATCATTTCCATTTGACAGAGCCGCTTATTCCTTTCAACTTTATGAAATCATCATTATGCTTGCACAATCCGCCACTTGATTAAGTCAACAAAATATCAGGCAGAACGGAATAAATAATAAATAAATCTGGTCAACCCAATGGTGGTGGGTGCCAAAAATATGACCCCCTTGAGGACCAGTGCAGTTCATTCATACTGTCGGGTTGGGGACTCAACATCTGCGCGTAATTAATACTAGTCTCCTGCGGTTTAAACTCTTTTTTTTCGGGGAATGAGTCACGGGCAGAGTGGTCAAATTCTTTAACTTTCCTGAATACCTCGGATGTGTGTGTACCTTGATAATCCTGTTGTTTCCTTAATTCCTATCTGCATAAGCATTTAATGCCACCCTGGAAGGAATCCAGACCACATTTCTCCAGACTGCTTGGCATTGTAAAAAAGCTCTTCAAAAAATTGTCCTCTCTCCTTAAAACAGAAATGCTAACCCTTTTTTACCTACATCAGTGCGGAGTGGACAATGGGAAAGTACGAGGGTGTGAGGGGTACATAACAGATGAGGTATTTATTCTCTTGAAGCCTACACCGCCCCTTTTCATTTCATGTGTTGTAGTCCTTCGGTGGTATGCAACTTCATGGTGCCAAAGGTTTCGTGGCTCACAAGTGTTCACTCGTTTTTTGTGTAAAAAACCGACAAAAGGAACCCATGCTGATTTCAAGTGACAATAAAACGTCACAATAAACATTTTTCTTCCACTTTGAAGCTACCGAAGTCCAAACGGATGTTGGACTGTAGGACAAGTCGATAGGTTAATAATAAATTTGTAAAAAAAGAGTTTTCTTTTCTCAACACCGTAAATTTAAATTAGAAGTAACAGACAATTTTAAATCCCTCCTAAAACTGGTTTAATTTTTGCTGAGAAGTTCTAATCTCAAATTAAAATTCCTTACATGTTCATGTAGTTGTCAAGAGTTGAATCGAGTCCAACCTTAAAGTCACCGTTTATGACGCTGACATGGATATCTTCATCATTTGCTATATATGGATCACGCGTTATTTTTGTAATAGATCCGTTAACTTTGACTCCAATTTTCGGCTTCTTTTTGCCTTCCTTAAAAGGGAGGATAAGCTCAGTTACGAGACGCTGGGTGGAAAAAGGGTCACTTCTTCTCCACTCTCTGTCTGAATGAAGTTGACTTTTAGAAAGGAAAGCTTTTAGCAAGTTTTCAAAAGAAGAATGCACAGGGCCGGGTTTGTTGTACTTGGAGGAGCGGCAGGATTCGAGAGGAGTTGGTTAGTTTTTGGTGGTGACAAGTGTCGATCCATGTTCGAAAACAGACCTTTTTCTCTTTTCGGCCTAACCGTCCGTTTAATAAGTTGAGCCTCTCGTGCCCTGTGTCAAAACAGGAAAACATTGTTGTTTCCTCGAGTTGATAAAGTAAGTGGCTGCCAAAAGTCAAGAATCAGTCAAGGGTTCGTTTTTGGAATTTTGATGGCATTTTCATATCCATTTCTTCCCCGTCAAATTTTGGAGAAAGACACATCATTCCTTTACATACATATGTGTAAAATCCGTGATTAAACTTGAATTTTAATTCCATTTAATCGTCCACCCAGGAAAGATTGATGTATTCCCTGTACCGCTAATCGCATGTGCATAGCTTATTTATTTCCAATACAGCACAGGTTGAGCATGAGCATCATACGTTGTGGATAAGGATAAGCTGCTTTTTAGATAAGCTCGATTTTAATATTATCAGCGCGGTTAAACGCATCTACTGAGGAATGAAGATATCCAAATCCGCACTAAATCCTTCAATACTACCGAAAAAGAAATGTCGGCATCATCAATGTGTTTAATAGGACTGGTCCGTGATGGCAACATAATTTATGCGATGTGATGTCTTCTCAGGTCATCTCATTGCATCATCCGCCGCACTCATTTCCATGAAAAACAACTTGCCTATTGTGACGATTGTCTGCACGTTGTTGACGCCACAATTCAATCCCCTCCTGACCAATTAATCCCCTCAATCCCAATTAATAACTAATCTCAACATTTCTTTCTATTGTTTAGCAAAAACAAGAACAAAGGACAAGTACCGCGTCGTCTACTCGGACACGCAGAGGTTAGAGCTCGAGAAGGAATTTCACTACAGTCGCTACATCACGATTAGGAGAAAGTCCGAGCTGGCCGTGAACCTTGGCTTATCCGAGCGACAGGTAATTATTTACATCAATTTGTTGTCTTCCCATTGTTCCATTGTTCAAGATATATACTAAAAATTTCAATTTTTGTATATTCCCAGGTGAAAATTTGGTTTCAAAATCGTCGCGCCAAGGAGCGTAAGATCCACCGGAAGCGAGAAGAGATGATGGGTCGTGACAAATTAGCGAATATGGTCCACATGCAAATGCCAGGTATGGGCAACTCCATGTGCAACCAAACCATCCCGTTGATGTAAATTAAACTCTTTAGGTATTACTACTTAAACTAATTAATTGCTATTCATTAGTCCCACAAATTACCCAGACACAATTACTAAAACTATATTGTTCTCCCACCACCACCACCAGTACTATATTATTATAAGTAATAACATTTATAGTCATTTTACTCACCACTAAAAAATAGTAACTGCATAGCGTGTACTACTACTAATCCAGCATCCAATCCAATCCATACAAAGGTACAATACAACGTCCATCATCATCAATTTACTTATTGTTACTTACTACTCAATAATCGACAGCGTACACATTGTAAACTTTTTAGTGTAGAATCATTCTGTAAAAACACAATGTACAGTGTACAACTAAGCCGATGGTATATGTGTAATAAATGAGTTTAGGACTACACGTAGGTCATAATAAGAATAGCATAATTTCATAGGGTATCCACCGACCGGGCAGGATAGATAGATTTGTAGGCAATATTACCTTACTGATGATGATTCCGATGTGAAATACGAGTCTACTTTATGTCTGCATGCATTCCATCCTCCTAATAAGCAAAAGTACTTAATTACTGTAAAAACTAATCATGATAATGTACATCCTAAGGAAAGTTCTTAGGATATAGTTAATCTACTACAACCCCGAGTTTATTTGCCCGTTTTTTTTACTATGTAACAGGTCGTGTACTTAACTACTTAGTTTAATTAAATAGACGTTAATCCACAAGTTTATTTTGTTTTACTCCTTATTTTACAACTAGAATAATACAAAATTCCATTAATGACTCGACATTTGCAGTGCATTACGTGTTTTATCATTTTCATCATTTGTCGCACCTTGCCCCGAATCGCGTAACGGTTTTATTGCATTATTCCATTACGACAAGTACATACATGCAATGGATAATATGTGCATCATCTACAGTAATATGGACCACAGTGGTGATTATTATTCAAATTATTTTCAACCTGAATTAACGAAAACTAAAATCAGGCCAAAATTTCATCTCATTCTCTTCATCTTTCTTTAGCACTCATTCTTTCATCCCTGTGGCTTTTTAGTTTCTGGTTTTCCTCACTGTTGTACTTTTAGTTAGTACTTTGCATAGTGTGGTTTTGTGTCCCTGTATGACTTCACTTTCCGCGTGTGTACTAAATACGTATCTAGCTGGCCTTCATTCCTTTAACTCGCTCGCTTCCATTTTGTTGTTGGGTGAAGTGGACGGTCGACAACGGCTTGGACGACGACGACGACGATGACGACGAGTGATGGTGGTGGTGGTTTTATTGCCTATAACCAGACCAGAACTATACCACTGCGATGGGCGCCTAGAACTGCGATACTTTTCTGCTAGAAGAGCACATAGTTTGTGTATTGTTTAGCGGAAAGAGTGTGTGTGCCTCTCGAATCGTTTCTTTCCCTCTTTCATCCTCTCTCTGTTTCTAATCAGAAATCTAAGGAAACCAACAAAAAACCTGTTTATTCCCTTTTGGTTTGTTTCGGTTATTGGTCTCTGAAATGGCTCTTCTCCATCCACTTTATGATTATATTTGGGCACGACAAAAGCCTCTAAACAGCTTGTAAATGGGGTAGTTAAACTTAACATCTCACTACGAGACTATAACAGCGCTACTAAAGGGAACCCAACGCAGAGCATTATTCCCTTCATCTCCTCAGAAACAACAACAACACAACAATGCCAAAACTTGTCCAAGAAGAACGAGAAGAGGGATCCGCCGTTCAAACAACTTTTTCAAAATACATAATATTTTGACCAAATGAGACAACAGACTTTCCATCCTCTTGATTTACTTATTTCACTCACAACACGACAGTCTCAAAGAAGTCGGACAAAAAAGGGGAGGCAAAATCTGGACTAAACTGATTTTTAAGGTGGAGAGAAGGAGATAGGTAAAAGAAACATTTTGGAACCAAGTGGTACAAAATGAGACTAAAAGGGTTGCGTAATGAATGAATCGTTGTTAGCACATGTGTATGCACATCACATATTTTGTCCACATATGTAAATATGCACAATGGATGATTGAT